>NC_141250.1:19871149-20411149 GCF_054856555.1 Leptonotus elevatus | reverse complement strand
AAGAAGAAGAACTGTTGACATCGGACTATTTGTGCTGCTCATGTATGAAGAAGATGTATCCATCAGTTCTTACCTCGACAGTGGACTCCTTCGTCGTAGCCGTCCTCCTCACAGTCTCTTGCGCCGTTGCAGAGTTTGTTGAAGTGAATGCATTTTTTCGTGCCGATGCACTGGATGTGATTGAGGGGACATCTGATTACAATCTCTCGGGCACCTGGAAAAACAAAATAGCAATTGCTGTTATACTTCCGCTTACTGGAATGTGAAAATTACATCCTTTATCTATAACGCTATATATATATATATATATATATATATATATATATATAGGCACGGTGGCTGACTGGTTAGCACGACCGCCTCCCAGTGCAAAGGTTGTGAGATCAAGTCCGGGCTTTGGCCTTCCTGGGTGGAGTTTGCATGTTCTCCCCGTGCTTGCGTGGGTTTTCTCCGGGTACTCCGGTTTCCTCCCACATTCCAAAAACATGCATGGCAGGTGAATTGGACACTCCAAATTGTCCATAGGTGTGATTGTGAGTATGGTTGTTCGTCTCTGTGTGCCCTGCGATTGGCTGGCAACCAGTACAGGGTGTACCCCGCCTACTGCCCGAAGCCAGCTGGGATAGGCTCCAGCAACCCCACGACCCTTGTGAGGAGAAGCGGTACAGAAAATGGATGGATGGATGGATATCTCAAAGTGTGGAGAGTCTCTGTCACCAATCAGTTGTGATTAGCATTTCTTTACTATGCGAGGGAAAAAAAAATCCTCCTTTGAGATAACTTCAAAAGGAAAAATTTCAATGAAAATAAAAATCTTTATACGACCCAAAGTAACCTCAGCGTGCGTAATACCTTTCTACTTCACAGCCTTGCACATTGCACAGCACAGATGTTTGCAACAACACATGAAGTCCCTTAAAAAAAGGACAAAAAAAAACCACACGGACATTTAATTCTTTTGCCAGTCGGCCGCACAGCAGAGAGCAGCTGTTTAATGATTCATGAGGAACACAGGTGACCCTCACTCATGTGGGAGCAAATCAAACACAGCTGACCAATGTGTCACATCTCTGCCTTCACTACACCAACATCACCATTACCAACGCACCATTGCGTGCGCCTAATGGAAAGATTTATCACTCATGTGATGGGAATCGGCAAAAATGCCGGAAGTTCATCCGGCTCGTAAGAAGTCACATTCCGGCACGCATGGACCATCTTGTCTTGCTGATTACTTATTCAAAGCGTCCATTTGGACTTGGGAAGGGACAAAATGTTTCAATTAACGTGCTCGTTCCAGTGAGGGGCTGTCACGGCGTACTGATTTACACAAAGCAAGTACGCTGGTATAGCTTCTGTAATGACACAATAAAAACTCAGGCTAGTTTCTCCTCCCACGCATTTGCATGGAAATGTGTAGGGAACCTCGGTGGTCCTTAATGAATATTGCTGGGCCGTCTCTTTAGTGCCACCGTTTTACACAGTATTTAGTTCGGTCAAAAGGAAGTGCTCTTGTCCTTTGAGAGTTCGTATGAAAAGATGATTTCATCTTTTCATGAGAAAGACTTTACAAGACTTATTAGTATGGGACAATTCCATTGAATCATTGTCGAAGCCAGTTCCTTGAATGGATGATCGTCATTCTCATCTTAAAATTATTTTTAAGAGCTCCGCCGATTGATTTTGTACTATGTTAATGGTTCGGTCATTGTCTTATTTTGATTAAACACAGAAGATAATCAGTCTTCTTTCATGAAGAAATCAGAAATGAGTGAACAATTGCTGTTGATATGCTGAAATCAGAGGATTTGGACAATTTCCAATTTAAAAAACAGCTCCGATCAATTACTCGATTATTAAAATAGTTGTAGTAATTTGATCATACTTATCGATTAATCGATACATTTTGACAGCTCTACCGTATTCAATTCAATTCAAAATGTGAAACTCATACATTGTATTCAAAACAGGAAAGCTTTACAGTTAGCTAATTCCTACCTAATTTCTGAGTCATCCCTTTCTGAATTGAACAGCTGCACTTCGATTTATGACATATAAGTGGACGTCCCTTCAACAAAAGGGGATTTCCCTCATCAGGGAGCACACAGTGTCCCAGAACACTCAACACATTCACATCCATTTGGCAAATGTGCTATTTAACGCAGAGCTGTAAAGGTCCCTGACAAGCTAACCGCGTTGTCAACCTCTCTCCTCTCCTCTCGCCACATGGGTTCTAATCTAATGTGATAAAGGGAGGATGGCAAATGAATATTCAGTGGCTCGGATCTGTCATGTAAAGGTTCACAGATGGTCTCCCAACGGTTGCTCAGAGTTGCTCTCCCCGCTTGCAAACTACTGAACTTTGATGAATTCAAGCCAGACGTACAGTAGGCTACAGTAAAATTCACTTCTAATCGTTTTTGAGAGGTGTGACATGGGCCATTAATGTTTTAAATGCTTCCTCAAACTAATGTAGTCATTAATGTAATTCAGGAATTCCATATGACTAAAATATAGGCATATCTATATTGTTCTGTGAATGTACTAGTCATGTCTATTCTAAGTGTCTAGAAAATATATCCACCAGGCTCTGGGATTTAGCCCACATTGTTATCGCAGTGAGCGGTGCTAGCCAACAGCTAGCTAGCAAGCTAGCATTCTGGGTCCTAGTACCGGTAAATATAGCTCCACAATTCAGTCATACATAGTTCTCGGTTTTTGCACAATTTCAGCAATAATCTTCCAAACATATTTAGAAACAAATATCTCTTCCACTAAACCTGCTGTCAACATTTGGAAAATACACCACTTACAACTGAGATAACAGTTTTGGAAGGCTTCCTTTCTGGTCCCTTTTTTTTTTTTTGCTGTGGCCAATTGCAAAAAGGAATCATCCCAAAGCAAGGTCCATAAAGGTTCGAGAGCTCTGACGTCAAACCCAATAAACACATTCGGAAATGACTCAAGAGATTTGAGATGAGCCGAAGCACTTTCCAGTTGTTTCGAGCAAGTAATTCCGTGGCCAGCCTAAACACTGTCAGAAACATTGACCTACAATTACAACCTCGATTTGAATACTTGTTCCGTGAAATTGTTTCTTATTTATCCCCAGCAGTCCATGATCTTTTGGTTATTTGGTAGCATTTCTCTTGGCGGCACTACTTCAAGAATTTGTATGTGAATGATGACTTGTTTTGTCCGAACATATTTCCGTCTGTGTTGCCATGCCAATCTATTCTGCACAGGGCCTTCAGAAGCAATAGTGCTGGCTAATTTCGCTTCTGCTACATTAGCAATGAGGCACTTTCTGTAGCCAATCAGATTTCAAATTGTCCTTGATGACCTTAACATTTTCTGTCCTCTGATTGGTTGGTCGGCCAAGTTAGCAAAACACATCTATAGCGATCCACAGATGTTAATGCATTTAATAATCAGCGTCACACTGGTGAAGATGATGCATTTCATTTAATTGTGTTCTTTTTTTTGGGGGGGGGGGGGGTAATGCTATCAGATACATATTGATACTGAACCACTCAAGCAAATGCAACATGATAGTTGACATAAATGTAATCGTGTAAATCCTGTATGTTGGTCTTGGATGTCTTTAGTCTGTACTTCTGCCAAACAGTCACATTCTAATCTTAGCGACAAGCCGTGAATATTCTTTCATCAGCCTTGGTGGGAATCTGGGTTTGCATATTTATGGTAGTGCAACCCCCCCCCTGTCTGATCAAGTTGAAGATTACTGAAGCAGACACTTATTGGTAATTACGTTTCCAAACATCGCAAACTAATTTGAACAACTCATAGATAAAGTTCAGCAAGGTGATGGCAATTAAAGAGCGTCAGAGCACATGAATCTTGGACGGGTCCGTCAGGCAGAATAAACATAATTAGCCGCGTATGCGCCTCATCAGTATGCAAGAGTTTTAAAATAACTACTCGGTGACAGACTAAATGTTGTTTCGAGTCCAAAGACATGTTTGAATTGATCAAGTCGTGTTTGAAATGGATCAAGTGTTTGTTTGCTCTTGGTTGCTGCTCATTTAATATGAATAGAAATTGTGAGACACGCAAAATTTTAAATCAAATCAAACGAGTATGGCTCTGTTTAGGTTTTGATAAATTAATCAGATGCGGAGATGAAACCTCCAAACGGCAGTTTAATCACCACCTTCGCTAAGAAGCTAGACAATCCCCTGGCAAATAAAAACAGGAAATATATGCCTTTGCGAGTAGAGCGAGAAACATTTAAGTTCAACATCAATATTTATTAAAGTCTTTAATAACACAGTGATAAATTTGAGCAAAACGGTCCCGTCTCGTCTAAACACAGCACATACATTAAGGTCTGGCAATGCGGCAGGGAAAGCCACAGGGTGTTGTAAACGTACTGCAAATATGCACCACATGGACAAGAAATACACTGAAGAACAATTTTCAGAAAGTAGAGGAGCAGGATGACGAGATGTGATGGTAAATGAGGGCGATTGGTGAAGATCTGTCCAGAACCATGGAATATTAATAGTTCGTATTTGGAATGAGTGGCAGAGTACAATTACAGAGTTCCACAGTTAGTCGACACCCACAACACGTCTTTGTTACTAAGACACAAATCCCACCAAAAATGTATCGCAGTTGAAAGGGTTAACCATAATTAATGCTAAAAACTAAACTGCTGTGTTCAGGAATTACAGCAATTAAAAAAAAAAGAAATCTGCAAAAGGTGTTACTCAAAGCATAATCTCGTGATACTGAAGTCTGATTTATTTCTCGAATTTTCTGTTGCTTCACTTGGTGAAGAAGTTTGTTTTTAAAGTCATTAAATTGCAAGACCGTAATTATTGGCTAGGATAGAGCATAGTGTTGCTTAGTAGTTTTACTGTGATCACATACAGTAAGTGTTATTTTACGATTTCTTCATGGTGATGCGGAAGAATTCACGGATGGGCAGTCAAACAAATATGCCAAATGAGAGAAGTTGCTACTATAAGCGGTGTGACACTGTTAACAGTGGAGACTCGGGGCTCCTTAAATGGGGCCACTGGTGTGGAAGAGTAGTCCCAGTATGTAAAATGAATTAATATTTGGGTTAATATGCGTGTGTGCATTTGCGTATTGGCGATGATGACTCTCCCATTGTCGTAGCCCTGAAAATTACTCTTCATCATGAAGGATGCGTTCAATGCACTCATTCTGTGTCTAGAGGAGCCGCGCTTAAGGATTAGTAATGGATCACTGAGGAGGGATCAATGATGTCTTATTAAAATCTGGTAGATTGGGCTTGCTGGATATAAATGCACGTAGCAGCAGGTTAAGTCAAGATGTTCAGTTTATTAAAATAAACCTGAAGAAAGAAACTGCAGGTACATTTGGACCGCGATCGGGCAGCGTTAATGAGATGGAAAGACACAGGTGGAAGAGCACAAGAGAGGACAGTGAGCCTTCTGGGAAGAAATCCTTAAAGGAAGCGGTCTCACAGATCAAACATCATCAACAATTTAGGCATTTTAAAATCATGGCAAGAAGTTTTTCAGTCTCATTTCATTTCAGTTGCACACGACAAGGTCTGTTAGAAGACGTGATAGCCACCACGGGCACTTTGAGTACCGGCACTCTGTGAAAAAGTCGTATCTCAAGACAGCAGTGTACTGTACACGATGACCTTCGGGGGTCAAATTGATTGTCTAATGATCGCATTGCTCCTGTCTGCATTTGTGGTTTTTATTTAATTTTGAGCTTCATTGACCTTCATGGGCAACTTGCTTGAAGTTGTTGGCGACCTCTATTAAGCGAAATGGGAACGTCATCAAGCACCCTTGAAAGTAATCTCAACACTTGGCAGTGTTTTGCAAGTTTATTGAAAAAGAAACATTCAATTATTCATTGCTAATTGCTTCATGCGAAGGGGGGGTCGGGGGGGGGTGGGCATTCAAGTGCTTTGAGAGTTTCTTAATCCTTAGAACTGTGGCTTTGTTTATTTGTTGGTAACTAAATGGTCTATAATTTGAGTTTGTGTCGTACATCTCACAGTTTCAGTATTCATCATCAACATCACTATTTTCACAATTTTAGGGTTCAACAAGAGTGAAGAGCTGGAAAGTCTTCTGTTGAAATGCCAAGTAACAACCTCATGAGTGATATTATTTTAAGACAGCAGTAAACAAAATGTGTTGTTGGGTGACATTGTAAGCATTACCGTATGTTCGTTCAAGAGCACTGAAGCTTTTCCAAGAAGCTCAGCCTTTTTATACAGTATAGCTGAAGGAACGCAAACAAAAGTGCAAGGCCTTAAAACTTTGACATTTTTTACATGGAATGAGTTTAGAGCTACAACTTATTTATTTTTTAGCACTGCTACTGTTTGGCTAAACAGTTGCCCATTCATTTGTATCATTCCTATGTTTGGGGGCAAAAAACGATTACAAGCAAAACTCAGATGATTATTTTAAGATGGTATCGCCGAGCCCCCGTCGTTGCAGGCCTATCGTCTCTCTGAAAGTATCGGTGAGCATTACGTATTCTCTTTGTAAAAGCAGAATTAGTGATGCAGCACTTCTATTGGCACTTGTGTGCTCTGTAATTTGAACATCAGGGAGATGACTCCAAAGTCACCCCAGCTCTAAATCTGCCGTTTCTGTTGGTTCTTCTGCTGACTAGTTCACATGCTGTCCTTAACAATAGGGACTCAGTGAGGGGCGTAGAGAGGAGAAAATGAGTCACTGAGACTTAACTGGCAAGGTGGGATGTGTGAAAGCACCGTGCTTCGATACTGACATGGATAATGGTTTTGAGGGCCCATTTGTTAAGTGGCCATATTCACTCATACTGAATTATAAGACAACAGCGCAATCATGCTAAAAGTATGAGCCAGAAGAGGCTGTTTAAATCAGAGAAACACAAACGCATGCACACTGTCGTCTAGGAAATGAATGTTTTGCCAGCATTAACGTACGCACACTATATTTGTTGTCTGCTGCCAGGCTACGGAACTTAAGGACTCTGTAAAATGACCAAAAAATACTGTTTGTCTTGTAAATTTGCTGCACCACAGAGAAGAGTAATGTTAACAAGCCTGACAAACAATCTGTGCTTGTGCCGGGCTGGGACAATATTCCCCCCTCCTCTGCCTGTGTTTAAATTCAGCGAGCCGTTGTGACTGAACGAGGCAGGGCCTGGACTGGCCATCTGGTATACAGAGCAGATGCCCAGTGGGCCGACGTCTTTTGGGATCAATATGGTGCTATTTAATTAGTATTTGTCTCTATTTTACCCCAAGAAAGGGAGAACACCATTAATCAATTACAAATATAAACAGCAAACTGAACCAGCGGGCTGGCTGGTCTAAGTCAAAATGCCAGGGCCCATTTTTGTTGCCAGTCCCTCCCTGAACCGAGGTGCACTATGAGGCGGCCCACAGCAGTGCGACGCACTAATTACCTTGGATCATTTTTTTTCTCCCTCCTCCACTCCTCACGACGTTGCAGCCAGCCAGCCAGCGAGCATGCTGACGCGGCTGGACTGTCCGCTGCCACGTAGAGAGGTAAAGAAATTGTGGCGCCAATTAACATGTAACACTGAGGGAAGATGAATTTTTGCTTGATGGCTAACTGCAAGCTATAGTGCTAGAAACGGCTCAAGTTATTATCGCTGAGGAAGTGGCACTTGTGCCAAATAGCCACTAATGGAATGAAGGTGTTTAAGTAGTTATACAGTGGGAGAGGGCCGAATCATGCCGGTTTTGACCATGCCCCTAAAATCTAGACTGAATCCAACGGAGATGGTAAAAAGACTGAGATGCTGTTTCTCAGCAATTCATTAATGAATTGTTCTCAGTCTTTGCATGTTTTCAGCACTTCTCTTCAAACATATTTAGAAACAAATCCCGAAAACGTCTTTAATAATAACTTAGTTGCAACAAAGAGCTTATTTCACAGTACCAGTTTTAATACATGCTGTAGATAGCAAAGTACAATGTGCTGCATTTGATCTCAAATCACAAGATGTGGTTCGCCAGACATGGTGCGCAATTAACATTTGAATTGAATATTTTAGTGATGCCGTGGCAACCTGTAAGATCCCCAACTCAGATCATGATTCAATTACTAAAACACTGTTGTACAAAAGCAGAAACATGCAAATTTAATAATTTTCAGTAAATATTAAGAGACCCTCACACGCTCGATGAATAATTTGTACAAAATGCATGAGATGTGTTAGCATCTAACCTTGACGTGCTTGCAGTGATGGCATATTTGCCAAATTTCTCGAGTAAACAGAAGGGTTGTACTTCAGCGGAAAGGTAATGTTACATTATACAAAAGGCCCTGCCCTTCAGCTTAATAACAAGGTTCTACGCTACATTAATGTCTAAAGCGCCGGCCGACTAGTGCCAATTCCCATGGCAACGAGCCACATTTGAGATACATTACTTTCAGGGTAGGAGTTCCTAGATAAAATAACCGCCAGGATGTTTATAGGCTGCTTGAAATACATGGCTGATATTGTTGCTGCCGTATAGTATTTTCTTCCTATAAGCTAACCCTCTAAAATGGCTTTGAAAGGTGAAAATTATACAGAGCACACTGAGGTGGATTTCCTAGTGCCTGAATGCACAGGTACACAATAATAATTTGATGGTAAGATAACTCACATCATGGCTATGTCACTCTGACCAAGCGGATGGCATTTAAATGAACGGTCTCTGCATGCCCATCCTGCAGTTGGAATGGCACACCTGAAAAACTGCTCTGGATGACGTCAACACCAATTTCTAACACAGAATAGCCCAGTTAGTTATAAATGATGGCATGACTCCTTCTTGTGACTGACTTCAAGTCAATCCGTAGAACATTTGTAAGCTCCAAAATCGCAGTGCTAAACAGACCATACTATTTTTTGTTCCCGACTCCTCGTCAGAATGCTTCTGCTCCAAGTCCACTGTGTTTTATGTGGTAAAGGCTTTAAGTGTCATTTGTCTCCCATCAGTTAAAGATCGGACTGTCATGCGAGGCTCTTCAGTCTGACTCTTTGGAAAGGCGCAACCTTGTTATTTGATGAAGGGCAGTAAGTGGAAGAAACCCAACCAGAGTCGAAAATCAATGATGATTGGAAATAGCCAAGGTGCAGCGGTGAAGCTTCTTTGACCATCTATTTGAAGTCAGTTACTGACCCCTTTTATTTTCTTTACCTCTGGCATTGACAATTTTGAGGATTTAGTGGTCGAAATGTCCAGAAGATTGACAAAGCTCCACGCAGCAGCATTTCTGACATGAGCCAAAAGTCTATAAAATCCTTTCCCAGAGGATTTGTGAAGGATTTAGGTTATAAGACACTGTGTGCTAACGTACAGAATAAATAAAACAATAATGGTTGAGAGACACTGAAGGTTTCATAGAAATTTCATCTGAATTGTATCTACGTTGCCTCCACAAACCCGTCTTATAGCAGTTCTGTTTGTCCTTGGCATTTGGAATTCCTTGTTGACGCTTTCGCATCACCACACTGGATGCACAGCTGCCCCCAGAAAACAGCAAAGGTTTGACACTGCACAGATCGCAAAGGTTTGAACTACACAATGGGAGAATCGCCATTTTACCGGGGTTTCTTTTCAAATTCCTTGAGGCTTTTTCCCTCCCCTCGAATAACTGCAGTGACTTAGTCCCAGGAGGCCTGTGCCTGAACGGCTAAACCGGTACCTCCTCCTTTTCACTGGGTATTCCAATCTGAGGCAACAATGCCTTCTCTCCTGCCCGCAGGCCCTGAAGATGCAAGCGATTATGTGATGTGTGACCGAAAAGGATAAAGGTCAGCAGTGAACGCAATATTTGATAAAAAAAAAAAGAAAAAGCAAAGTGCCCCTTACAAAGGAATAATTAATTCACAGTAAAATCAAAGTACAACTTTGTTCAAGCCAAGATATTGAGATGAACACGTTGCTCTTAGTTTAACCAGTCACAGTTTCTCTTTTTTTTTTAATCATTAAGATGCTCTTTATTCCCATTTTCCCATGATACCACCGCCTATCTATGCAGGAAGTAGAATACATTCCAGTCCTGCCTCATGTTTGCAGGGTAAAGCTGATCTAATTCCCTTTTCTATCAATACATAATCCATGTTAATGAGCTGAGCACGGTTTTTGAATGAACATGCAAGGTGTTCTTTCTCCTGGCGTTGTGAATAAAACAGGGCCTGCAATAATCGATGTGATGATTAATGGCCTTCCGGAGATTAAATGATTTAGCTCTAAGCAACCACACAGAGGTGGCATCATATTTCTCATGTCAAAACAGGTTAACGGAGATATTGGGACTAAATCACATTTACAAAGTCAACAGGGACACTACTAGATGAGCCACACACCAAACATGACATTACATGTAATATTTAAATTCATTTGCTGTATTTATTTTTAGGTTTGGTCGGAATATGTCTCGAGGGTCAGTAGATTGGAGCTAGAAATACTCAGGATTTTAGAATTGCACCCTCGTGAGCCATCAGAATGGATATGAAAACTGAATAAAGGTGTGATTAGCGAATTGACTCGGTTTTCCAAAACTTTGAATTGCATCTATCATTAAACATTTTATGCAAAGTGCCTCAACTTCAATTAAAGAAGATATGAATCTTTCTACTATGCATCTTTCTACGACAGGCGGATCGGTGCAGCGTCTGCAGTGATGCGGACTCTGTATCGGTCTGTTGTGGAGGAGAAGGAGCTGAGTCGAAAGGCAAAGCTCTCGATTTACCGGTCGATCTACGTTCCTACCCTCACCTATGGCCACGAGCAAGGGGGTCATGACCGAAAGATCCCGGATACAAGCGCCCGAAATGAGTTCCCTGCGCAGGGTGTCCGGGCTCTCCCTTAAGAGATAGGGTGAGAAGCTCGTCATCCGGGAGGGACTCAAGTGTCGAGCCGCTACTCCTCCGCATTGAGAGGAATTAGTTGAGGTGGCTCGGGCATCTGGTTTAGATGCCTCCTGGACGCCTCCCTGGAGAGGTGTTCCGAGCATGTCCCTTTAGAGACTATGGCTGTGTCCGAATGTGCACTCTACTCCCTATTAAGTGCCCGACTGAGGGGGCACACCATTTTGTAGTGGCGTCCAAATGTCCACAGAGCGAAAATGTAGGGCACTTAAAATGACCCACAATGCACTCTGAAAAGTAGTGAACATTGATGTTCACTCAAACGGGTTGATATAGACCACAATGCATTGCGAGTATGAAAAAAAACATGGGGAGAGTGACAGCGCTAGCGTGGGAATCAAAGCGATGCATTAAATATATACTACAGAAATAATTCATGTGTGTTTTAGTTGAAAATATTTACAACAAAGGAACCAAAGTAGAGTTAGAAAATTTTTCATTAACAATAAATAGTCGGAGATTTATGCGGCGGTGCGTCGTAACAGTTACGGTGGTCACGTGATATGCGACGAGGAGAACAGAATGAGGGCACTACATATTAGACCACTGTATAGTGCGCGGCTATGTAGTGACCCAGCCTTTGTCTCTCGGCCGGCCTGGGAACGCCTTGGGATCCCGTCGGAGGAGCTGGTTGAAGTGGCTGGGGAGGGAGAAGTCTGGGCTTCCCTGCTAAAGCTGCTGCCCCCGCGACCCGACCCCGGATAAGCGGTAGATGATGATATCTTACTGATCATTTCTAAACGATTCCTATTAACAACATATCAGATAGTAGAGGTCAGACTCGCACATAAAATCTCCACTCACCATTTGTGTTAATGTCAGCGAATAACGATCGAATCGATTAGCATCTTGTGCTTTTCCAAAAAAAAACACCATTGTCCAACAGTGAAAATTTTTATTTTCTCAAAATGTTAAAAGGGTAAATAAAGTGCAGTTATTTAGTGCTTTATCTTTATCATGCGTTTATACCAAGCCATATTCTGATTCAAACGCATTTGAGTGTAGCCTACCCGTTGACGTTGACATATGAACCCACAGAAAGGTTTTCCTTTTTCAGTTTAAAATAACTCGCACCGTACCATAGCAGGCCAACTGCAGCGTTTTTTCTCTTTGGTCACATTTTTGGCCTCATGCTCGACTTCAGGTCTGGCAAACTCTCTTTTGTATGTTGCTAAGGTGGCGTGAGAGGACAACAGTGCGGCATCCTGCCGAGCTGGGCTTTATTGAATGTCCGTGCCGTACACGCGCAACCACTTCCAGGAGTCTGTGGAAACGTAGCATGTGCCCTCTCTGCACATAGATATTGTATGTCGCACATACGGAGACGTAAGGACCATCCAAAGAAAATGATTAGCACTGTCACTATGTACAGCAGCAATGAGAAAATCCCATGCTATAATTTTCAGTATGCAATTCAGTCAGCATTTGAGGGAAAGTATGGATTAATCATTGCACATTAGTCGCCGCGGTGCCCTTTGCCTTGGTCCAAGTATTCATGCTAATGTTACATTATCACATCACTGAGGCATAAACAGCCTCAAGAAGCCTCTCTCGATTGTGCTAATCCATTAGAGAATGTCCAAGTAGCTGTGAACACGATAACAGGCCGCTGACTCTAATTATATATTGTTGACATAAACAGAGAGGTTTCATTTGATTTCTGTAAAAAAAAAAAAGCATTTCCGCCGCTGCCTTCTTGATTATATGACGTCTCTCTGCTCAAGCGGATTCATAATGGTCACACTACGTGGTCAACTTCTGAAGATATGCTGCTGAATAATAAAAATAGAAAGGTTTTTAACAGCCTTGGCGGAATCTGATGAAAACGTGTATGTTTATCCTCTGATAATCTATCATACAGCATTGAATAACAATGTACAAGTATATAAATCTTAAGAATGACTAATGAAGTACATGCCTGCATTTTGATTTGGAGTTGGATTTACGACACTTAATATATTGCAATAAAATAAACATAATTGAAACATATGCCAGCCATTAAAATATGTTTGAAAGCCAACCATTGGTTGAGTGTGTTCTACAGGTCTTTAGCAAGTATTTTAGTACCACAGCATAAGTGTCTGTCTGGCACGGCTTCTCAATTTTGATCACATTAATGGATTAGGAGCCAGCGGTGTTGCCGCAGTGAAAACTTATCATATGCTTCTCTTGGCAAAATGGAAATAAGAGGCTTACGCTTGGTTTATGGAGCCAATTCAGGGGTAGAGGAGGAGAGAAAACACGAGCATGCAATGAAGACCCACACATTGACTGTGTGTAGCAGCAGTTTTTCATGCTTTAGTGAACACGCGGCACCATTAAAAGTGGGCCATTTTGCCGTATTTGAGGACAGAAGTTGTGTTCAAACCATATTAGTGTATCGGAGAATGTCTATAAATGGGATAATTGGAGTATTAAAGGGACAGCGGCCCCAATCTTGGTCTACCACACCAAGCAATAGTTCAATCATGGCTGCCAAGATTTTAGAATGGTTAACACAGATTGGGGTTAGCATGTTAGCAAGGATGTGAAAGTGAGTGGGAACGATTGTTTGTTTATGCCGGGATAGGCTCGAGCTCACACGTAATAGTAATGAGAACAAGCGTGATAGAAAATGGATGATTAACCCTGATCGTTGTTGTTTGGCACTTCAGGGTGACATCGCAGTGCAAGCTGGCAATGAAATCAACAAAAAGCAACAATAGAGGACCGGTAGGATTTTTTTGTTCTTTCTTCTTAGCATGTGGCTAATTAATACAAGAAGACAAGCTTTGTTTGTGGGAAGGTGCATTTCATGGTCTTTCCATTCCATTCTTGTTGTCTGATTTGTGTTCTGCGTCAAGCATCACCCTTTGTGGTGAGTACAAGACCAGTCATTTACAAAGGAAGGACTATTGCTTTAAATGGAGAATGACGTGCTCTTTATGAAATCTCATCCGACCAAAATACCATGATAACGACACAGATCCATACGGTGTTGAATGGCTTCAGATGTTTCTTTTTTTTTTGCGGTCGATGATAGGCGAGTCATTTGTCTTCTGCCACACTCATCCTGCCATAAACATACTGAATGTTCCCCGTTGTTTACCGCCTTGCAGACTGTCTGAATTTGTCAAATAATTTGCAAAAAACACGTAGGCTTCTGAGATAAGTAAACTTGGGTCTGAGTTCAAAGCAAACATGATGCATCAACATTTAGCTGTTATGCTGCACACAAAAACATTCCGTGTTCATTCTCACAATAAAGAGGTTGTTGATTTCATTATCAAAGCTGCTACAATATATTATCTGTCGTTTCTCTGTTCCAGGAGGATATTTGCTCAATTTGCTGACAGCTGCCGTGAGGATTTTTGAAGTTTTGTCTTTAATCAAATATTTCCACACACTTGAGGCACACTGCTAGTTTTCTGTGCCGAGTGACCACCTGTTGATTTCAGTGAGACAAACATATGGTTGGCGATTAATCAACTTTAGGCTATAATCGTCATTGCACGCTACAAACAAGAACCTTCAAAATGATCTTAAAAAATAAAAACAACTAGTGTGTGTGCTCTCCTAAAAGAGAAAATAAACAATAGACACTTGCAATGGCTGACAGTGAGTGTTTAAAAAAACCAAACACATTCTTTAAGTTATAACTTTGTTCTGTGCGTGATGACGTGTCCCGTGAGAAGGTGACATGCTTGAGGGACGGATGAAATGATTGACTTACAAGTCGCGTCAGATTCATCGGAGTCATCAGGGCAGTCGGGCTCGCCGTCACAGAGCCAGGCTTCGGGGACGCAGGTTTGATGATCGCGACAGTGAAACTCCCCTACATCGCACAAGATGGCCTCTGGATGGTTAAAGGAGAGGGCGGCGGAGGGAGAAACAAAAAAGAATGAAGTATGAGATGATAACAGTGAAAGTGGGTCACATGGTTTGAAGCACACCGTGAGTTCGTGAGGATGATTGTGAGCGGGCATGCCCTGTAAGTGCTCGTGGCAAGGTGACATCACCAATCAATCACCATGGTTATTATTATGAGAGTCTGTTGCTTGATTGTGGAAATGTAAGCATAAGAGCAGTCTGATCCTCTGTGACCCGAAGGAGAAGACTGTTTGGTCTGTTTTTTTTTTTTGGGGGGGGGGGATTAAAATGCTCTGAAAAGAGAAAAAAAATTGAAACGGTGGAGGAAGTGTGTTTGACAGCTACTCTAACAAAGACGCAATGTCCTTCGCTTTAGAAAAACGATTATGATGCCGTTTGGCAAAATTGCCTTTATCTCTCCTCCTTCTCGCCGTTGTACTTTGATTTGATGGAGGGACGGGGGCGCTTCCGGAGAAGCTCAGCCGACTTAAGAGTCATAGTAGTCTTTCATTATGGCAAGTATCCATCAAAGTGTTGACATGTTTGCTGCCGGTAGCTGTCAAGAGATTCAGCTTGATCATCCCTGAGAATGGCACAGCCTTTGAAAAACGAGGGGAAAAACAGATTTTGCCATAAAAAAAAGTGACATTGTGACCTAAAGAGATTTTTGCTCGGAGCAAAACAAAAATGCTGATTTATTTCACAAAGAAGCTCCCACTCCCTTGCCTTGTCTGTTATTCATCTCCCAATGGGATTCAATGCCATCATAGGTTGGAGTGGAGCATGTGAGAGATTGGGTTTGCAGCATTTGAATAGTGGGAGTGATAATTCAACATGCTCCTGCTCAGTAAGGCCCCCTGCAGCAAATCCACTACCCGGGGACAGAGCCGAAAAGGTCAAACAGCTCATTCATTCCATGGCTCCTTTTTTTTTTTTCCTACTGATGCAATACATCTGCAATTTTGCCATTTAAATCAGGAAGCTCTTGTCATTCTACATGAGGGCATTTTTAATTGCTTCAGCCAGTGTGATCAAAATGTAAAATAAATACCATCAATGGCAGTAGATATTTGAGAATAACAAATGCTAACAAAGTGTAATTAGAGTTGTCAAAATTAATCCATTAATCAACAAGTAATCAATTACCAAATCAATTGACAACTATTTGAATAATCAAGTAATCGTTTGGAGACATTTGTTAGCTAATTCACTCCCAGCCATTTTCACTGCAGCAACCCCATTCGCTCACGGCTGGTTTACTGGATTTTGCAAGGCCCACAGAATATTGTGTTCTATTGCTATAAAAAACATGCAACCAACCGACTGAAAGATTAGAGTCTCTTCTTTTATCGGGAACAAAATATATTCCTATTTGTTTCCGTTTTGCAGCTATTTGCATTAGAATATAGCTAAGTTTAATCATTATTCACAAATCTGTTTAAAACACTGGGGGGGGCTTTTTTCAACATGGCCCTGGTTTGATCTCGTATACTCTGCTGCCACCTGCTGGCTGTTTTGGTAATAATTACCATTGCTTCAAGCCTTCTGTATGCTCTAACAAAAAAAACAACATGAAAACCATATAAATAAGTTTTTTAGACCATGGCAATATTTAAAACAACATTTTATACGTTTTTGGGAGCAAATTAGTTCATTTAAAATGGTCCAAATCCTCAGATTTCAGCATATCAACAGTAATTGTTCACGGTTTAATCTTCTGTGTTTTATCAAAATAAGACATTTGCAAACATCTGTTTTTACTTTGGAAAACAATGACCGAACTGGTATCATAGTACATCAACCCCACTCTTCTTTTTTTTTAAACCACTATACAAAGTATGAAATAAACACCAATCACAAGTTAACAAACAGTGATCCAGGGAGGGGGGGGGGGAGCTTTTATAACACACTTTAATGCAAAATTAAAATGAATCTGATTAGTCGATTAAATAATCAATAGATTAATTGATTGTAAAGATATTTGATAGTGCCAGCACTAAGTGTAATATAGAAAAACATCTAAATGCAGAATATCAGACAATGTAAAGCACTCTGTATGTGCAAACTGAGCCACTGGGCTCTACTGTAAAAAAATAAATAAAGTGATCACAAAGCAGTAGAAAATTGCCATCTTAAGTGCCGCACTGTCACCACGGATACAAAATGGAATATACTTAGGACCACACAATATTGTGACATAAATTACAATCATTTTACATAGAATTTGGTGTCAGACATATGTTAACGAGTCTTGACGCTGTCACTTTGATACGACGAACATCTGCAGCACCTAACGAATGCGCTGCAAAGATCTCTGCATGTCGCTTCCATTATTCACACTTTGGCTTGCTTAAAATGTTCATGAAGGCATATGCCGCGTTTATTACTGTCGGAGGTAGATTGTCGCAAGTCTTCAAAAGAAAGTCTGCCGCACTTTTAAAGCTGAATTGATTACCATTGAAGAGGGGGGTGGGTTTGCGACATGAGGGCATTTTCCTCATTTGGCGATGGAAACATTGAGAGAGACCCCCAGAGCAGCCCCTCTTACCCTATTGGTGTTCTACTCCCTTTCAAGCCACTTCACCTTGAAAGCCAAATATATATCTAGCAAATGACCTCTTATTCTATTTCATCGTTTTCTCCAGGCAGCCTCTCTTGGACAGCTGTTGTTGAAAAAGAAATAAGCGAGGGAGGCCCTTAGCCCTGTATCATTCTATTTGAAGGACTAAAAAAAAAAAAAAAGAATAAAGACACATTTATATTGAGAAATAATATATGAGCGAGGGAAGAGCTGAAACAAACAAAAGAACCTCCAGTGAGTGATAAAAGAAAACAATCCAAACGGGTTCGGTTTCCATAAGAGTGGAAACACGGTGGCACCGAGCCCGGCACATTATCATGAGCTTGGTTCCTGTCACCCGACAGCCGCCGCACACAGCATCCAGGCTCATTAAAGTCATGGGGGCTTTTCGAGTGTGCCGGATATTGGGAGGAACAAAAGGATGCGGGAAAACAGAAAAAGGTTTCCCGTACCCTCAAAAGCTTCACCCGCCGGCACTCCCAGCAGCAGTGCATTTTTTTGGTTTGTTTTTGTTTTACTTGAGATAAGGCGGAGTGACAGCGCAATTGCTACCAAAGTCTGGGACACTGCAGCACTTGGCAATTCGACAAAGAGCTATCATTGCTTAAGCGTAGCTGTGCTAGGGGGGAAAAAATAACAATTTGAACCAGAGTTCATTTCACACACACACACACAAACAAAAAAAACAACAACATCAAAACAGAACATATATATGGCCTTTATATTAATACACTTTAAAGTGGAAATTAACCCCCCATGAAATTTCATGTTCTATGCAGTTTAGTTAGTAGATTATGAGTTAATAGGCAGCAAAATACAGCAGTTTTAATCAATATCAGAAGGCGGCCATTTTGCCACTTGTTGTTGAGTGAAAATGACATCACATTTGCTCACGTCTCAGGTAACAACCAATCACAGCTCAGCTTCAGAAAACAGGTGAGCTGTGATTGGTTGTTGCCTGAGCCCGGAGCAACTGTGATGTCATTTTCAATCGACAGCAAGTGGCAAAATGGCCGCCCCCTGAGATGGATAAAAATGGCTGGATTTTGCTGTATAACTCATATTCCACAAATGTAATATTAATCAGAATGCCATATTTAGAATAGTGAGATTACATATAACATATTATTGTCAAGAAATGTTTCAGGTTGACTTCGCCTCAAGCATAGGCTAAGAGGTATATGCGTTAAATTTAAATTTCGACTCTAGCCACCAATCGCGATGCTTGATGATGACTTCATCTGCCTCAGTGTGGAAATGGCTTCAAGTACATCCAACCACAGAGGATGAGGAGCTGCCAACCATACGTGCATGTTCCCCATATGCTCAAGAACTAACGGGGAATGCTAGGTGCTAAGCTAACTTTCTTCGCACAGGCCACAAGTGATGACTGGCTAGCTAGGTAAGGCAAGGTATCTTGACTCATTCACTTCCAGTCATTTTCACTGAAGCAACCCCCTTTGCTCCTGGCTGTTTTACTGGATTTTGAGATTTTGCAAGGCCCACAGAATATTGTTTTCTATTGCTATAAAAATGTGGATTAGAGTCTCTTTTTTTCATCAGGGGAAAAAAGTATATTTGTATCTGTTTGCAGCAATTAGCATTAGAATATAGCTTTCATCGATATTCACATTCATTGTGAAAACACATGGTCAAAAAGAGCTTCTTGCAACCTGGCTCTGGCTGATCTCTTATACTCTTCTGCCACCTGCCACTACCATTGCTTTAAACGCTTGCATAAAAAACTTGACAAAAGTATATAAAAAATCATATTTACACGTTTTTTTGGTTTGAATTAATTGATATCATATAGCACATTTAAAACATTTAAAAAGCATTTAAAGATAAAAGAGTGTACCACATTAAAAAGTTAAGTAAAGAAGTAATTACTACTTCTCACTAATTTAATCTATTACAATGATAACCAGTTACAACACAATAGCACCTTCGCTGTCTCTCGTCTGAGTCACAAGACACAGAATTTAATCCTTAATGATGGCAAGGACAAACCCAACTCCGTCTCCGTCTCATCCAATGCGCACGCCACCTCGATTAGCGATTTTAAACCATCTCACATTGTCCGTGCAGCATCCAGCCCGGGTGCAGGTCATATGCATAATGGATGAGCACGAGACCGCAAGCCAACCTAAGCAGGCTATTAAGTATAACAACAGTATAATGCTGTCTCGGCGTGAGTCTTCAAATTGTTAATCCACCAAAAAATGTAGTGCGCTGAGATGCATCTCAATGTTTGCCTCGTGAATAATAAATCTTTATTACAAGCGTATTTCAGCGAGTGACATACTCCATGTGGTATTTAGCTTAAATGCCAATCCAGTCAAGTCTGATGAGAATATTACGACAAGAGAGAGTACCGTGACTCTGCTTACTGATGAACAATTTTAGGCTGTCACGGTCATATCGGCTTCACGGTGCTCGCGTTATAAAAAAATATTGATCAGCCAACACAAAGAAAGTTTATGCTTGAAGAAAGTAGAATGAAACGTATTCTGGGGAAAGGCAGCACATTCCAAGCCGTATCCAAATGGCCAAAACACATCCGAGCCAGGAAACTGGTACGGGATCAATAGATTAGATTACATTATAATATTGAATTTCATTAGATAGTGGCAAGGGATGCAAGTGTTTACAGATAAACCATGATGACATTTTAAAAGGTGGCAAAATGTCAATTCTATTGACTCATCTTTGCGAAAAACTGTCATTTGAATAATTTGAAGTACATTTTGTGTTGCTGTTTACGATTTCTAATGCGATGTACTATTGATGACCATAACACTCACACCCTCTTATAACTGTGTTCAGAATTAACCAATCACATTTAAACTCAACACCTGCCACCATTTAAAGTGCTCCAAATACATTTCAGCTGTTTTAGCAGGTATTTCGTGAATTATTTATTTTGTTTGTTTCCTGGCAAAAGCCTGAACGTATTTTCTCACGTGTTAACAGACCATCGAAAACAAGGTTAAACTTTTTGGCAATAATTCTAAAAAGTATGTTAGGTGCTAACACAACACTACAAAAACAAAAGCATACAGTAGTGATGAATGGCGATAGGCAGCTTCATACTTTGGAGCAAGTGGGAGAAACTATGAACAGTTCAAAATAGCAGCCACACCCTTCAGTCTTATGCTTTAACGCAAACAAATTGTCAGGAAAAGCCTACTAGAACAACTTAACTTCAATTGGAGTTGTTTGAATGTGATCACATCCCAGATTATAAGAGGGTGTACACACCTGTGCAACCACATGACCTCAAGCTGCTTATTTTTTTTCAAACATTTTATTTAGGTCTCATCAAAACGCTGACATTTTAACAGGGGTGTGGAGACTTATTATATTCCCCATATCAGGACAATAGTGATAACTGTGATCATTTTAGCCACTGCAATCATGATAGATTTTTCATTTTGTTCTATCTGTCGTACTGGCCGACCTCCATTACAGAGTGGACTTACTTTCATCTCCACTACACGAAGCAGGACATGTCAATATATTATTAAAAGCGAGTACAACATAAATGTTTCAGAGGACAACACAGAAAGAGCCACTTGCTTCACATGCGAGCCTCGTCGGTTTCATACAAAAAAAAAAAAACACCAATTATACTACATTTCCATCCGGATATTTTCACTGTTCCTCCGCCTTCAATTTGACCTTTATTTCATGATCGTGACGTTCGGAAGGCTGCGATTTGACGGCACGTCCAATTAGAAAACACATTGGAAGCTTCACAACAGGACCAAAAAACACAATTCTTCCAAAACACACATTCGGAAGCAGAATTTCCAACCTTGCTTTTACTTTTTTGTCAGCTTGTCAACATGTTTACAGCATGACAAAGCTTGTTGTGATTGACGGCAAAGTTGCAAGCCTGTCAGCACAAAATGTCTCCCAAGAAACCTGACAGCATGAATCTAAAAGTTCACCGTAAAATAACATTAGCCGCTATCGAGCTTTTGAGTGCATTTCACTAAAAACAGGACTAATTTTAAATATCCTGAGCTGCAAGTATGAGAGCCTATTTGAGTGCTGTGTTGACGACTTGTTTTGACACACTTTTTGAAATGTATGATGGTGTCTGAGATCGCCTAATCCATAGAGTTGTGAAAACGAAAAAAATATGACACATCGCCTGAAAATCCCAAGTGTTGATAGACGTACATGTTTTTTTTTTTTTCGGATTGACAATATGGGTGTCATAAAACAGATTTATTCTACAAGGTGCAACTTGAATAATAAACATTTATTTGGATTAAGAGTGCTAATCAAAAGTCAATAAATGGCCAAGTGATTAAATGGTGTATTAACTTGAATATGACTTCTCATTCACTGCCAATGACGGCCATTGACGTCAAACATCGATTTTAACTGGGCTGACAATGAATGAGTTAAATACCACCAATTTCCACATTCAAAGATAATTTCAACTTTATGCTACATACTTCATGCATAGCTCACCAGTTTTTTTAAGAAGAAGAAGTTGTTCGCAGTTGGATGACTTTTCGTTTTACACAGCACACTTCCCTACTACAAGCAGATGCAGAGGTTTGTCAAATAGTTGATAAACTGTCAAGAAAAGAGGCTCCAAGCTGTTAATTGTCACTTCCAGTTGAAGTTTAATATCAGACTAAACATAAAGCAAAGATGAACAATCACATAGATTTTCGGGGGTTACATAAATAACCCGGAGTTTATATTTGACACTACAGTTTTTAGAGCGCGGAGACTGAAAAAATAAAAGACACTTTGTTGTAGTGTATGTTTTTATAAAGTACCATGTTATGGAGGGCTATTGCGCATATATATATATATATATATATATATATATATATATATATATATATATTTATATATATATATATATATATTTATATATATTTATATATATATATATATATATATTTATATTTATATATATATATATATATATATTTATATTTATATATATATATTTATATTTATATATATATATTTATATATATATATATATTTATATTTATATATATATATATATTTATATATATTAATTTCAATGGGAAAAGGTGTTTATAGCTGCACCCATTATTATTATTATTATTATTATTATTATTATGAATTTGTTTAGTTTTTTTTTAACCATAAAACACTACATAAAACACTATCAATAGTTGTCTGTGGATGCGTCATGTCATATAAAATCAATGAAAATGTTCAACTAAATAAATCTGGTCTGCTGGATTTTTGATGAATGCAAGTGCTGCATACAAGCCATGACGGCAAAGTTACACTGATGCCCGCACTAACAAAACACAAACATCGACACAATCGAAAGCCACCCACTGGTGCACATCAGTTTGTCACCGTGTGATTTGGAGTTGTAAATCGTGCTCGTGTTTTCACCACAGCTGTGCCGACTACATACTGTAAATCGTGTGTCATAATACCAGCAGAACCACACAATAAATCCCACAAAGTAAAAAAAAAAAATCCTTCAACAAGGGAAACAAATGGATTTGAATTCTCAATTCCTTGAAAAATAACTCATATTTTGGCACCCTTTTGATTTAAAACCCCCAGAAAATACAAACCATATGAAATTATACTGAACCGCTCGGTGGCCACAGTCTTCCAGTCGCAATATCAGTTTCGCCATGTTGCTAAGCGACATTCAATTGCACTTTAAATCAATGAGTGAAAGAGCAAGCCCATCTAACGTTGCACATTTGTGCCATTCATGTATTATTGTTAATTTCTGAATTGACCCAATATGGTGTCGACGCTTGCCGAATTATGAGCGAAAATATGGGGTGTCCGTGCGTGCAAGTCATTTCACAGCCGTATTAAACACGTGTCACTTGAAAATGTGCACGTAAATAGACGGAATGTAGACATTGAATCGGAATTGGAGCAGCAGTGTAAAATAATCCCGCCTTAAGAACTAATCAGTGACACACAAACGCGACACGACGCGTCCTCCCCAGCGGCGTGCGCCGTCTCTGACCGGCTGGAGCGCCGAGACTGTCGAAAGAATCTCATGATGCAAATGAAACGAACTTGTGTGTGTGTGTGTGTGTGTGTGTGCAAGAGGTTCAAAAGTGCAGGAAAGCATCTGCGTGGACAGACAGCCACTCATGACTGAAATCGAACAATATTGCACCTTGGCTTATGTGGATACTCGAGGCTACAAAAGGTGCTCGAAATAAATGCAGTCTTTCAACCATGTGAAGAGGGTGAATTGAGGTATTCCCACAATTTAGGGTGAATGATGAGTTGTTTCGTCAAAGGCAAAAGAGATTTGCTGCCCAAAATTCAATTCAGCCGTCTTATTTACAATGCTTGAACAAAAGGCAAGTCATTTTGACCCAGAGAATGCAAGAGTATTTGGAATGTTTTATTCAAAAGCAAAAGTGTTGCTTTAGATACCAAATGACTCAGTCAGCAAGATTTTCCTTCCCATTTTGTCTTCATGCTTGCATATTGCGTATGTTACAACATATTCAAAAGAATGCCACATCTTCATTGAAGTCATAGAGGGAATGAATCATTTATGATATTAAACATATTCCAATAAAGTGAATGCCCCGATTTTGTATACTAAACACTTTTTCTCCCCCCCCCCCCCCCACAGGAGAAAAGAGCTCCACCCCGATAGTCGTTGATAACGATAACATCACACGAGGACGTCCAACAAGATTGGCGAGCTCAGACTGTGAGTAGCAACACGAGGAGGCGTGACCACTGGCAAGGCGGACAGGCTGTCTTCGATTCTGACTGCCAATTGGCAGCTGGTTTATGTTGGAATAAAGCTGAATAGTGGTGCTTTCAAATACGAGTTACGGGAACACATTCACAAATCAAAGCATCCCAAATCATCATTTCTCATTGAAATGAATGGAAATGTCATTAATCTGTTCCGCCTACACTCTAAAAAGAGAATTGTTGAACTAATTTAAGATTAAACAGACAATTGTTGACCAACTTAATAAAACTGCTTCAAGTGATAACACAAGATTGAATTCAGTTAATCCAAAGTAAATATATTAAGTTAATTAAATTAATCCAAAGTGAATCTATTAAGTTTATAAGTTCATTAAATTTAATATATTCACTTTGGACTAACTTACTTCAATCGTGTGTTACCACTTGAAGCAATTTGATTAAATTGGTCAACAATTCTCTATTTAATCTTAAATTGGTTAAACAATTCTCTTTTTAGAGTGTACCAAAAAACACACCAAATCAAATTATGTTTGTTTTTGTAAGAAAACGGCACTATAATAATGTGCTTTAAAAAAACACACATCCAGTAATGACATAATAACAATCTGGTGAGTGTGCCTTGACCACCTGGGAGCAGTTACAGCTGCCCATATATTCCCAAAACAAACAATGATTTATGAAAGTAAAATTGATGAATACGAATATGCATTTAATTTAATTGCAAGTGTTTATATTCTCAAAAGAGCACATCTACAACATTCAGAGGAAATAACAATGTCCTATCACTCGTGAGCTTTTTTTTTTAAAGTCCACGTAGGGCTGTGCAATTAATCGAAATTCAATTACAATTTAAATTATTACATGCCACAATTACAAAATTGGCAAAATCGTAAACAAATATAAAAGATTATTAATACTATTTTTAAAAAAGTTTTTTTGAAGTTTAAATGTATATATTTGTACATTTTTCATGTAAAAATAACTATTTTAATAAAACTCTTGTTTGGTCCAAAAGAAAGTGGCATAATTATAGTGTTTCAACAAAATCTCGTGATTGATATTTTCTTAATAATCAAGCAGCCTATTATAGAAAGGAAAAAAGAAAAAATGAAAAAAGGAGAAAAAAATTAATAAAAACAAATAAATAATCAAGCAGCCCAAGGTCCACGGGAAGCAGATTGGTGACCCCTGACCTATAGTGGTGTCTAATATAGTGCAGTGAGGCTGGGCAAATTTTCCCTTCAAACTGTAGCTGTTAATAAATGACAATTTTGTGTTTACATTATTTATCTGTTCAAATGTAGACAAATACATTATCGTTGAAGTAAAAGCTATATACTGTATTCCCCCAAGATTTTTATTTTTTTTTGTTAACAAATGAGCTGCTCCCCGGCATGATTGTGGCGGCCATGCGTGAATGTCATTTGCATGACAATGCGTCATTATACCGTTGATGATAACCCCTTCATCCTCGGATCTGCCGGGCCCCCTTTTCCCCCTGCCCTGTCCAAGGTCACATAATAACTGCGTTGCTCTATCTTAACCAGCAGCAGTCTGAGGGATTTATACTCCACTCCATGTCGTGATTACCAATCAGGTGGCGTAATAGCTGCTTAAGCAGACGGGGTTTCCGCCATCACTGAGGGGTGAAGTGCCTGTCAAGGTTGCCGGCGAGTTTGTCCAAACGTGTGCTGATTCTCTGCGGGTCATGTCAGTGCCTTAGCCGTAGCCTCCAGATTAAACTGCATTATCCGAGGTGAGGCGAGCCAGAGCTGTTACAAGGGGGGAGGGGTTTGCATCCCTCGCGGCTTCAACCTGGCGCCGGTTCAGAGTGGAGCGGGTGCCGCTCATTATGTAACAAGTTGCATTGTGGAATGACAAACAAGTTGGAAGGATGAGTGACCACTTTTAGACAGGGGGGGGGGGGGGGGGGGGGGTCCTATTTTTATGCATACAGTGGTGCCTTGAGTTACAAGTGAGCCAACTCGTGAGTTTTTCAATATAAGAGCTGTTTCAGATGATCATAACTCACTTCACAACAAATAGCAGTTGGGCAGTTAGTAAACAAATTCCTTAAAAAAGAGGCTTCACGCTATTCAGTTTCGCTCCATGTTTACAATTACTAACTAAACATAGATAGTATACCTCTTGTTTTTAAAAACAACCATAGCTTAGCCTTTCAGTATGCTAGCTTAATGCTAATTAGGATTTACGCTGAGGTGCTTTAGCCTTTTGAGTAACGGACTGAAAACAAACGTGCCAGTCTTCAAGTGCTGGCCTTCAGTGAACCCTTGAGACTGACTCATCGAAACCCCTGGGGTTCAATCAAAACCCATGTTGAGAAGATGTAGAGAGGACGAGCGGAATAGAAAATGGATGGATGAGTCATCGTACCATCAGTTCAACGCCACACATACGCCAAGGGTTAAGACTGCAAACTTACAAATACGAGTTATTAGTTTGCGCTGGACTCATTGTAACTGCTAAAACAACAAATCTTAGGAACTTTACACTGGAGTACTGCATACAAATGACGGTAATAAATTACGCAAAGGAGAATGAAGCCTATTGTATCCCAATCGTTTGGCTTGAATCATGAAAAAGATAAGAACAATGTTATTTCTGATAAAAGGTCAGCAAATGGCGTCTTGGCTCAACTGTCTATCCCCAATCGAGCTCTTCCCATTGCTAATGTGACATTTCTGTCGCCACCCCACTATCGATGCACGTGATTAAGACGGACTTGCCCTTTATTGAGCTTTCCGCTTTTAGCCTGCGTCAATCGTCCAGAGTCGCAAGGTGGGGATCATCTCATGCGGAGCTGATGAGTTTCATTCCACAATAAATGGGGCAACGCATCTCGGACTTGCTAGCAATTTGCTGTGGTTATGAAACAAGAACTTATGTTGCATATGGCGAGGTGTAAATAGCTACAGACAAAAGTAGGAGGACACCTTCAGGAACATTTTTGCAACTACAACAGCTTCAAATAACACCATTTTGGCACGTCCATTAGCCTTATTAGCATCATTAGCTTTAAAGTAAACTGGATTTAAGTAATGGGGAACACCACAAACTCGTGGACAGCCGATCGCATATAGACAAACATACCACGGACACATTTTCGAATGAGGAATGAGCGAGCCAAATTTACCCACGCAAGCAAGAGCACATGCAAAGTACACACACACACACACACACACACACACACACACACACACACACACACACACACACACACACACACACACACACCCACACACACACACACACACACACACACACACACACACACACACACACACACACACACACACACGTGGGTAGTAACGAGTTACATTTACTCCGTTACATTTACTTGAGTAACTTTTTGAAAAATTTTTACTTCTAAGAGTAGTTTTACCACACAATACTTTTTACTTTTACTTGAGTAGATGTGTGACGAAGAAACGCTATTTTTACTCCGCTATATTGGGCTACACTAGAGTCGTTATCCCCATTTCATACATTTGATTGACCATATTTTTACGGCCATTTAAAAGTCTTAAATTTTCTCAATAATCGACGGCACTCCTAATAATGAAATGCGCCTTTTGTGTGCACCGAGTTCCAAAATCTATAAATGTTGTTGATGCGACTTTGGTAAGCGCTCCGCTTGACTGACTGTGTGGGAGCATTCCCGCGGACACATTGCTTATATACAGGAAATGCGGCCCTGGTTGAAGACTGGCAGGCATGATTGTAACCTGAAAGAGTCAACTGAAAGATGATGTATTGGTGCTTTTCGCCACAATTTGCGAATGGATTGTGCATGCTTGGGCTAACGTGTCTGCTTGCACTGTTGCTTGAGCTCAAAAAGTTTTATTTATTTATTTATTTATTTATTTTCTTAATCATTTGAAGATGCCATCATTTGCACATCATTTTGTTTTTGTCTGATGGCATTGTTTTCAAAAATAAATCAAGACTTTATGTTCAAGCAGTTACTCAATAATTGAGTATTTTTCTCAGCGAATACTTTTTCACTTGGATGACTAATTTTTACTTTTACTCGAGTAATATTATTTTGAAGTCACGCTACTCTTACTTGAGGACAATTTTTGGCTACTCTACCCACAGGTAGGTAAAATTCGTAGGAGGCAACGAGGAGCTTTAAGCAGCCTCGCTAGCCACTGAGTTCCTGCCAAAGTGCTACTTTAAATAAATGAATAAATAAATAAAAATCTAAGAGGAATCGAACAATTGAATTGTCAGGCTAGTGTGAACCAGTTAAAAAAAAAAACAACACTTTTTTTAAAGCTCTCCTTCAGAACTGTTTGTTACTAATAGAAAATAGTGATTTTGAATTCCCATTTTAACTCAAGTTTTATTCATGTTAATGTGCTGCTTGTAAATCTCTGCAATACCTGATTGAATATTTTGAAAAATGCTCTGTTTGTTTTTAGCTCACCAGGAATGTGTGTATTTTTTATTTTTATTTTTTTACATCCTGCAGGCAGTAAAAAAATTTTTATTTTGCAATGCCTGAAGGTTAGACAAATTTCCATCATATCAGAGATTATGGATTAATCTGTCAATCAAACATCTCTGCCAGTGAGGTTTAATGATGTGACTGGTATCGATCCGGAAAGCTCTGGAGAACACAGATATGCTCTCTTTCGAGCAATCTACTTTTACAGACATCCCAACATTTAGCTGCTTCGACGTCATCGGACTGGTTTGATTCTGTCGACTTTGATGTCAAATTGCTTCATGGGGAGTATTTTGAATTGAATTTCACGTTGGCTAAGGTGCAGACTGCCGAGACGCTGTCACGTCTGCACATCCACTGCGGGATTATCAATTTCCATTGTGTGTCTGGGTGGTGAGGAAAGGTTTATGCAAGAATAATATATTCCTCCTACAACCTGACAAAACAGCCCTCCCTCGTCAACCCTATATAAGAAGCTCAAAAATGATAAGGCAATCCCTACTTGAAAAATGGGTCAAAACATTTCATACTGTATAACAATAGAAAGTGCATCTAAAAAATAATAATAATCTAGTTAGCATGAAAAATGGCTCATCCCTTTCGACTTGCTCCTCTTTTTTTTATGTATAGTTAATATAGCATTAATCATCCCAATAATATACATTATGCATTATTTTTAATGTTTGATACAGATTGTATTTGTTCTGCAGTAAAAGTGAAAGAGCGTAATGTGCATTTCCATTTCCTCCAACAGGGACCAAAAATTTGAATAAATCGTCCGCATTAAAATGCACGACTCTCGACGTTGCGGTTCCATTCACCAAAACGACGTCATTTATTCCAAGAAAAGTGTGAATGCAACATCTTGGCACTCAAATCAAATCTTTTCTTGCCCTTGCATGTAATTATCATCACCGCACATGATAAAATGTACGCACACGGGCACTATGTAAATACATCTGCTGCCGAATAAAATACAAACCAACACACATCACTTGGGTATTAAAATGCAAATGTGCACGTGGCGTATGTGGCTGCATAGCGCATACATTCATTAGGTGCCGCAGGTCCCAAAGCTAATGAACGAAAGGAAATGGAAAAACAACGCATATTTCTTGTTCAACTAAGTCGAGAACAGCTTGTTTTGCACGTCTTGTCCTGAAGCAAATAATCGTTGGGCTGCCTTGTACTATTACACACGACAGCTACATCTGCGCAGCTTTAGCTCCTTTTTCATCCTTATACAGTATAAAGTTTGGGAACAGATAAATGTGCCGGACTTTGTATCATAGTTTCAAAACTTTCAAACTTGTCGGTGGATGCCATATTAATAATAGACAGTTGAGCACAAATGTATGTCAATAAGTATGTCATCCATCCATCCAATAATGTTAAAGAAACGTTTCATTATCATGAGTCATTCATTACAGGATACATTTTTTGGTAATATTGCAATATGGGGAAAATACATGTTTAAAAAAAAAAAACGTCACTTCTTGTGAACAAGGACATATTTTTCATCCAATTATTTTTTGCTATGCTGTAAACAATATTTCTGGTGTAACTAATTATATTTAAATGAAGCTGCATGTTTTAAAGTACCTTATATCTGTTTTATAAACCATTTTGGGGGAAAATAACTACAATGGCTCTTTTGTAATTTGTAAATCATCCATTTGCTCTGACAGGATGACTCGTAATTATTTGTTTGGACCAGATGTGGGTGTGTGTGTGTGGGGGGGGGGGGGGGGGGGCACTTCCTCACTATTAATCTTCGCATTGAATAAATGAAAGAGATGCAGTGGAGGGCCACAAACAAAATCGCCAGTATTGGCATTCCGCCGCAACCTGAGATTATTTATTTATGTAAAATAATACTATGCAAATGCACAACTGCAGCACGGAGGGCAATAAAAAGAACACGACCGATGCGGAGTCCGGGAGAAAAAAAAAAACTTGCAGGCTTTTTCTTTTGCACTTTTAGTACACGTATGCATCATACACAACCCGAAACGTTTACTTTTGATTACGGCATCTTGTCATTTACTCAAAAGACCGATGGTGAGTCCAGGCCGATGTTTCCATATTCGGCGAGAAGGTCTCTTAAAAGCATTGCGTGCATCATTACACAGCTGTGGTCAAAGGTTAAAGTACAACTAACCAGACACAAGACAGTGCGACTATTTCGACGCATTTACAAAGCTGCTGCGTTGTGTTCAAGCAGACGTCAGACTTGAGAAAAGGCCCGCACGCCGTTTCCTCTTTAGCGCACTTGACAGGAATTAAAGGACGAAGAACTGAAATGAATTGAGACAATTGAAAGATCACAGCAAACTGTTTCATTTCCAGACTGATGCTGTTGCACTGATTTGCTGTACTGTAAGCATTTATGACTCAAATCCATTAGAGGAGTCGATGGGGTCAGCCTCTTTGGGGCATGAAAGTGAGTCAACAGAGGGAGGATCACATCTTCGTTATTGCCTGATTAAAATCAATTTGCTGTGTCTGAAGGCGGAAGGTGGAAAGCTGAAATGAGAAATTGTCAAGCTTCTCGTGCTCGCACGCGATCGAACGCAAGCCGCGGCGCCGCACATGAAGCGCTACGATCTTGAGCATATGGCATGTGACACAAAAAAAACAAATAAATCCAAAGGCCGTCAGATGTGGCCTGTCGCGCAAAACGGACCATCAGGATTAAGATTAACAGGACAGGGCCATTTTGAAATGGAACGCTAATAAGGATGACGAATGAAACCATATGGTGCTGCCTTGAGATACAAGTTCAATTCATTCTGGGAACACAAAAGCACCACAAATAATCTTTTCACGTGGATCTAAATGGAAACGTCATTAGTCCTTTCTAATCCCCCCCCCCCCAAAAAAAGATTTTAAAAAATTACTAAAAATAATTCAACCATTTTTGTCACACTGCACCAGTGGATATATAATAATATATATAATAATAATAATAATAATGCATCGGATTTCTAAGTTCATCAAAACATCTCAACTCCTCTCTCACCACATCAGTATGGCACTAACATTAGTTATTCTATGCAGAGGATAAAGATCACTGTAAAGAGGTTTTCTTTCATTTTTGATCAATCCATTGGTTAATTGCAAGGTAGATGCTATTTAGCTTGAGGCTAGCGGACTGAAAGGCAAATTTATGTGTTTGTTTTAATTGCATGTATTGCAATAATTTTCTGCAAATGAAATAATGCCTGAAAAATGTATAAAATTTGCACTCAAGTCCATCAAAAATGTCATAAAAACCAATAATGTAATAATGTTGACACTAATGTAACAAAAAAAATGCTGTCTAAAATTTTTACTGATAATGTGGGTGCAAGTGCGTTATTTGTATTTCAAGGTCTTACTGTATTTTCTCTTCTGTCCAACGTCATGTTTTCATTATAACCAAAGAGCTTGACAATTTTTTCACATTTGTTCCATATTGATTTTAAAAAAATCCCAAAAATAAATTCCAGTTGATGTCAGTTATCTTTATTTACTTGCCAGTGCAATTGTGTGAGAAAAAGCAGATTGCGGCAACCAATCACAGAGAACAATTTGCAACTTGCACCATCGTTAGGCACTTGACCTTTTATGCACTTAATTAATGAGCTTGACAGCTGCTTTGGGTTGGCTTTAACAGCACTTTTTATGCTCTATTTAAATAATGAAAGGGGACGTAAACACCATTAAGGGGCCTTGTTGAATATCACATCAACAAAACAGAAGCTCGGGATTTAAGAATCTTCTTCTTTTTTTATGGCAAAACACCAGCAGCTCATCCCCGAGCCCACTCACATTGTCTTCTCGAGGCCCAAGGTACTTGTTAGCACTTAACAGAGTGATGCAAAACACTAACCAAAGGACGTCGGGTAGAATTGGTCCAAGTAACAAAACAAAAGTGCATGTACGCAATGTAAGAGTCATAATGATTGGCGTCATCGAGGTCACTTCTGCTGGTGGCTGAGGAAGGCGGTTTATCACAGCACATAGAGCAAAGCTTTGTGGGAGCAGCAGTCTGTTAAAGCTGATGTTTTATGGCTGAGGCGCAGGGATCATCTATCAACGCCAGCCGCCGAGTTTCTACTGCAAATTACCTGTCGATAACGTGCGCACAACTTGGGACAGGAGTTCAAAAAAAAAAAAAAAAATTGGGAGTCTTTCTCTGTCTTGCATTTATACTATATATTAAATTGAAACAAGGTGAAGTGGTGCCTTGAGATACAAGTGACCTGATTTAAGAGCTTAATATCAATACGCACATGCGTATGTTCTTCATCCTCTGTGAAGAACGACTACTACTACTACTGCAGGATTTGAGACCGGCACCATGTTTAGTCTGTCTGTGCGTCTGTATGTAATTGGCCAAGGTGTACAAAGCAGAAGGAGCAGCACCATGTCCATTGAAACAAAGCAAAAAACAAAAAGTAGCAAAAAAAAAAGTCACTTCTTTACATTTTATGTCATTACTGTATGTTGAGTTTAGTTTGAAGTTGACAGTATTAAGAGACTCCTTTTTCAATCATCTATCTATTATATAATGTTCAAGAAAAATGCAGATAGACAATATAACAATATTCACAGGCATATATTCTTTATCTTCTCTGAAAATGACTCTTATTACCAGAGCTAACTATGTCATTGAGTTGAAAATCTGGAAGGTGGAATTTTTTGAATGTTGGAAATCTTTGCCAAAGTGAATTGAATAAATGAAACATTGTGATTTTTGAATGGCAACAGAATGGAAAAATGTGGAATTGTGCAAAATTTAAAAATATTTGGAACGAGTAAATCAAGATTCTCATTCACACAACAATGCCAATGTGACACTGCAAAATACACAAAAACACAAACAAATGGAAACAAAAACAATTACCAGGATGAATTAGTTCTGCTCTTCTCTGGATTAATTATCAAAAATAATCAAATCAAAACTAAAACAAGTTGTTTTTCTAAGCACTCCTACAACCAAACTGAACCACATTTGAAGTCATGTCAGCATGAACAATGATGATTTCTTTTCTTGCAATCTCTTTTATTGTTTGGTCAGCAAGACTGCAATGTTTTCATAGATGTCCATTTAGCGCCACTGTCAGATGTGCTTTTATCAAGATCTTACGCGGAGGTTATGATGTGATGCAAAGAGGATACTTCAGTATTTCGGTAACATAAAAAAAAGAAGACATTTAAATCATTATCTCAGAAGAAAGAGCAAACATCTCACTTTGTTTAAACAGAGTTCTTTGAAAAGTAATTTGTCGGTTCTGTTTCTAATTAAAGAGAGCGATATTTAACTCAAACGCTCACTTCCTTTTTTGAATTTATGTTATTCCACTTCATTTTTTTTTTTTTTTTAGTGCCCAATAAGAAACTTATCATTTATTCTGTTCTATTGTTTGGTCGTTCGTAATTCTCTAAAAAGCTCAAAGACAAAACAGGACACGGGAATTTAAGACATGTTGAATGATTCGGTTTGTCAGCCATGCTGGTGGCCACCGGCGGAAATATACGGGCGTAATTTCACACCAGAGCACAGCAAAGGACATTTCCCCTTCCACTCAATATCTATATAATGCATGCATGCATATATATATATATATATAATTTTTTTTAAGAGAGAGAGAGAATACCTGTTGGCTTTTCATGGGGGATAACGACCAGCTCAGTCCACGAAAAGTGAAAATCTGCATATAAGTGACGGCCATCGACATGCAGTGGGAAGATATTTTTTCCTCAACCCCCCAAAAAAATTGTTCAAAAAATAACGATGAAAATTAAATATATGCTATACACGAAAAACAACCAAATGTAAACAACAACATCTTTAAGATAATTTCAACTGCAAAAACAACAACAAAAAATTGGATTAAAAAAAACAAACTATATATATATATATATATATATATATATATATATATATATATATATATATAAAGCAAAATGTTTGATTTGACTATTAAAAGCAGGAAAAATACAACAAATAATGTAAATACCTAAATTTTTCATATTAATTTGGTATGGCTTTACATTAGTTTTCTATCTTAGATTTTGCATTTCAAAAGTTTATAGAAATAACTACATTGAATAGAGTTATATTGAAATTGATTGGATTTAAGTTTGTGAAACTGGCTCTGGAAAAAGTATTGCATTTCACAGAAGTAGAAAAGAAAGTAGCAAATGACCTGTCCCCATAACCAATTTTCCATTTCAACCTGTGTCCACTGACGACTCTGCCCTCAGCATTACCACAATAGATGGACAAAAAAAACAAGTCTGATCTGACAGCTTGTGTTGTGCCACCTGACCTGTGGAAGATTCAGGCTGTGAACACCCGCAGTCAAAGTGTCTTTGCGCCAATGGAAAGTGCCCATCTGAAGGTGATAGACTCTGCTGGCCCGGGGTCACAATGAGTCACTGAAGCCAACACGCAGAAAGTCCAGAAAGTGCACAGGCTCTGCCCCAAGCAAGGTGACTCAAGTTGCCACTCTTCCAGTGCTTTGCCACCTGGTATCTCTCTGTCACTATTGCCGCAATCTGAGCAGCAGACGCTGAAATGTAATTTGACAGATCCTTTTTTGTAAGCACAAAAACCTTGGCATGAGGACTCACTTCAACTATTCAAAATAGTCAATTAACTAGGAAAGCAACTCAAAACGTAATTGAGTCACTATTTGCTCACATTCACACCTACAGAAAGCGGAGGGATATATATATATATATATATATATATATATATATATATATATATAGGGGTGTGAATTGCCTTGTACCTGGCGATTTGATTCGTATCACGATTCATAGGTCACGATTCGATTCGATACCGATTAATCCCGATATGAATCTATAAATTTATTTTTGCGATTTTTTTTTTTTACTCAAATTTAGAAAATACAAATCAGTAAACTTGTACATGTATGCTGTAAGATTTGTATGAAAATTAATTAATTAATCTGAAAATTAAGGGTTATGACTGAGCCACTGCATTTACCAAACAGGTATAGTGGTAGGTATCAGCATTTTGTCCACTGTTGGGAGTGCAACTGTAGGAATTCCGGAAATAATCCACAGTGATAGCCTTCTAAAAGAAAATCTATTGCAGTATGCTTTACGAGCGGCAACTAAAGCTTTACAGACTCTATGCTGTGGATTTTTACTTTCTGGCTTCAGTCAAGGTTGCTCTGATCCTTTGAAAGCATGTTATGCCACTCATGTTGGATCAAGTCGCCGCAATGAGATGAAAGACAGTTCAAAGTTCTGTGGTACTCGTATAGTTAAATGGTGGTCACCATCATTTTTTTTTTATTCTCGTGGCACTTGTTGTTTTATTGTTTGTATATTTTTCCTGTCTTGTAGCATGCATTATATATCGTTATACTGTACAGCCATGTGTCAAACATACGGCCTGCGGGCCGAAACAGGCCCGCAAAGGGGTTTAATCCGGCCCGCGAGATGCTTTTGTAAAGTACAAAAAAATTAATTAAAAAAAGTCATGTCAGACCAATTAATCTGATGCTTTATAATTGATCAGTAGAAGAAGGAAGCCATATTAAACAAGCAAGCAAGGCGCTATGAGCACATCGTTGAGTTGCTAGCACAAATGATGCATCCACATTAACCAGTCAACCATCCTTCCTGCTTTCACCTTCGCTGGGGAATGACCATGGGAAAGGTTTGTGCTACGCTAGCTTGTGCCGCACCAGTTATAGCTACGTGCTGGAGCTGGATAGCTAGCTAGTGAAACGCTGTCCTTCCACGGTGCACAGCCCCACCTCTTAGTCATTAATCCTTGCTGAAAATAAGATATGCTTTTGACAAGTAGTGTTATCAATAAAGAAGAATGAGAAGTAGTTAACAGCAGAAGATGGAGAAGCGTATGCTAGCCGCTAGGCAATCGTGAATAGTTGCAAAATGGCAGAATAAGTGCTTAGCTGGAACAACACACTTTTTGCTCAAGTTTGTCTGGAAAGTAATCTATTTAACTATGAACATAACATTTTCAAGTACATTGATTGATTTGAGCACTGGGATTGGAAATAAAAAGTCTGGACATTCTTGTGGAATAACACATTCAATGAGTTACAATTTGCACTGTAAATGAAAATACATTTTACCCCCCAAAAAATGCAGGCTCCTTGCAGCAAATTTAATTTGTAGCTTAAGCGTTCTTCTTAAGATTTCATACAAAACGCGAATCTTACAAAGTCCAAGGCAAAACCAAAAGCACAGGCAGATGATGAAAGCCAGGTTTGCGCTCATAAAACCTCATTTTCCAAAAGCATTTGTTAAGACCACCATTAGCATGAAAGGCAAGTAAATCATGTGTTTTTCACGCGCATTTTGTTTCCCGTTGGTCTTGGCTAACTAAATTGCCAAAGCCAGCAAGGTTTCTATGTCGGCCTTTTCCATTAGCGATAAAACCCTTCTAAGCATGCTGAATGACAGATAACCGCATTCACGCGTCTTAAGAGTGACCTTTGCGGTTCCGACAGACGTTGCGGCTTTCCCCAAAGCATATGACTTGCGATCAACATTTAGCCCAATGCACAGCTGCCTTCCGCTGCATACATACGTCTTGACGCGTTCCGAATGTGCCGTTGAAGCAAGCTTGAGATGAAAGTAAAGCCCTCCAGTCTTAACAAGGAAAACGTAGCTTCAAGGGCAAATTACCCCGAAGCGTCCTCCAAGGGATGGGCGGAAATGGAATGATAGAGGTACTAGAATTAATATATGCTGCATGTTTTAGTTAATCTCTCAGTGTGGCTCCTGTGAGGAAACGATTGCAACTCGAGTGACAATGTGAGCGTAATTGTTTTGCTGCTTAACAAGGAAGTAGTTTGAACGCTAGAGGGACCAAACTCAACGCTAATTCACTTATGCGAGCATTTTTTGGAGACACGGCGGATGGGATGGCGGCGGCGCCGCGTTTGTCAAATCTAAAGATGAAATGAAGTGTTAAGACAAAAACCGGGGCGGCCTCGCCGGGGATTCGTCTTCATCCTCTCGACACAGACTTGATGAATGGCTCTAATCAAGTGGCGGCCCTCGACTGAAACGACCCCATGCAGACCGCACCTAATAACACTCTGACAACAAACAACTCCAAATGGAATATTGATGCACTCAGCATTCATGGCCTCTCTCGTTTCATTGACAGCTCCTTGATCAGCTTAAGGCACCCAAATGAATTGAAACACGGAGACGGTTTTGTTTTTTTAACTTAATCAGAGGCCACGGTTAGGGACACTTTATACATTTATATAAGATAACAGCCATTTTCCATTTTTCGCGAGACATCGTTCCGTTTGTTTGGGCTTTTTTTTTTTTTTTTTAACTCCGGCAATGGAAATCAATTCCCACATAAAACAAGTCATCCATTCTGACATAGACATCTGGCGCATCAGTGGAAGCTCATTCGCAACTACTCTGCCTCGCACAAGACCCTTCAAGTTAATGGCTTAGAAGAAAACAGTAGGAAGCGTCTCCGCTGTACCTCTCTCCAAATACTCCAAGACTTTTTGACATGCACCCCCGCTCATTTCGCTCCACTCGCATTCACCATCTGCCTTCCCATCTGCCTACTTTCCTATATGGCCAATGCCATTGTTTCAATGTCCAATTATCTTTGAATATGAAAAGTAAGCAGTTGGTGGTGCTACGTTAAAGGCTGCAACTCCGCGGGCCTTATCAGAAGCTATAAATGACCCTACTCATTAAGTGCACATTCATGTACTGATAAGAGTGTCTCAATATCCAGCCGTCATATTGTATAAAGTACAGGGGAATACCCGATGTTTCCCTCTCTTGACCAAGGATATCGAAAGCCCGAGTCTCAGTGTTGTACCCGAACGAGTTCAATGAAGAAAAGTTCATGAAATTGTTTTGTGAATGTGCTCATTCGGGCGTCTGTGAAAGGTTCGTTCTTGTTCAAGAATGTGAGGTCCCGTTAAGACTCCCAAGAGAGGAGGTCGGTGGAGGCTGGTGTCTGCGGATCTCACGCGGCTTCGTCTGTCCTTCCTTCCTTTTCTCGGTCTCTCCTTTGGTCTCTTGAGGTCTCCCTGATTTTATGTTTTTTGGATTTGTTGGGGTCTGGATGTTTCTTGGGCTGGGGAGGAGTTCTGGTGGGGGGGTGTCTGGTCGGTGCTGGATTTCACCTTCCTTGGTTTTCTTCGGTCCCCTCGGGTCTCCTGGTGTTCGGTTTAGGTGAACGGTATGAGATTTTTTCTAATAGGTTTTCTGGTGAGCTAACAAATACACGCACGCACGCACGCACGCACATACACATACTCACCCACACACACAAAAAAATAAAAAATAAAAAATAAATAAATAAAATAAAAATAAAAGAGCAATGATGATGACATTTCCGAATGAACAATACTGAGCTCTTAAAAAAAAAAAAAAAAAGACTTCCAAGAGAAAACCCGACTAAACACACGGTAAACAGGCCTTCATATGCAGGGCGATGAGGACCGTTTTTGGACATTCAAACCACGCAGCCTCAAAATGTAGCGCGTGATGGCAGCATGGAGGGGAAACAAACAGCTCTTAAATATTAAACGTGTTCAATATTTACGACCAAAAATCTTTGTGTGTGTGTGTGTGTGGAGAAAGCTGACGTCTTTCCGAGTCATTTAACTCCGCTGAATGCGACGTGAACGGAATGTAGCCAATCAAAGAAATGCCCTGACTGACCAACAAGGTAGCTGCAGTAAATAAAATAAAACAAAGTCACCCTCTCAAAATAATTGCCTACGTCATTTCTTACAAAAATTTTTTTATTTTTTTTGCCTAAATCATCTCCTCATGATGCAAATGTTTCTTTTGTGTGTGTGTGTGTGTGTGTTTCCTGAAAAATCTGAAAAAAATTACTTATGCGTCGATATGAACTATCTTTCCTTATGTGAACATGTAAGCTAAGCTAAAGTCAACCACAAAGTCTTCTCTAAGGCTCGTGAGTCAAGAAATGTTAAAAATATATTGCCGAAAAGAAAAACTGTTTGCAACCATTAAAACTTTTGACCAACGTCTGGCAAAACTCTTTGCAACAGTTTGTGACCTTGAACAAACCCTGAGAAAAAAAAATCTAAAATAAGATACAGGTTTAATTGTTTCACACAATTCATCATAGGAAATACAGATAAAGTTTGTATTGAATGCTCAGTTCAAGTTGTAAACACAATCAAAGGTATCGCAGCAGGATGTTGATGAGAAATAATGGCTGCAGACAATTTTGAGGACGTAGCTGATGATGATTTCTGAAATAAAACCTTTTTTTTTTGACAAGGTTTATATAGGAGTTGTTGTTGTTGGTTTTGAAGGGCCAGGTGCAAGTAGGCGTGGCTATATTGCTGTCTAAAATTAAAAAAATAACAATAACAATAATCAATCAAGAGCAAATGAAGAAAATACAATTGTGTTTGATTTTAATTTATATCATCATTTATCTGCAATTGCTAGTGGGGGAGATTGTCACCACGCATAATTAAAATTCAAGCAAGTCCATTGTGATGGAACCAACAGCCGACATCAAACTTGGATTATTGTTATCTAACTCATTATAGCAGCACGCTTGTGTGTGATGATTATTGTTTGGATAGCAGTATGGAAACAACATTTTGTTGACGCAGGTAGGCCAGTAATTAGCTGCAAATGATTGCCGTCACCCAAAGGTCAGTTAATCTTCAAAGGCATGAACATTTTTTTTTTTCCTTTTCCGTGGGTTGATTAAAATTACGCTTGGCATGACACAGATTGGTTTACTTGAGTTCACTCAGACAAAAAGCACTTCAATGCAGTGACAAAGTGAGGCATTTTATAAATGCCCTGCATTTCCAAAACTGTTACAATCTTTTCCTCACATCCAGAGGTAATGGAATCACAAATTTGAGACTTGCGATAATCATTGCACATAAACTATTAAGCAACTTCTGCAGCAGTTATGCAACACAACAATCCATTGCAGGCATATTTGTATTTCCATGACATTTGAAAATTAGTCTTGCTAATTATATGTCATTATGAAAAGTGGCTAATGCCAGGACCAACGTAATTGATTTAGTCATATTGTGACTTTTCAAAAATGTTCAAGCTTTTGGCCTTTTTAATATGTTTGAAAACGACACTCAGTCATCAGGCTTTTGTTTCTTCTACCTGGGGTAATGTGCCTGTAATTTATTTCCGATAAATCTGCCTTGGGTCTCAGTTGACACATTAAAAATGTTCCCCACGTCAAAAGGCATTTGCACAGCCCAGCGGGTCTGAAGGAATCCGCAGAGAAGCAATCAATCCTTGCCATAAGGCTGAGCTGGGGAAGCGGACGAGCAGTGTCCTCACGTGTTTTTTACAGCAAGAGTTTACACATTTGCAAATAAAGTGTGTACAAAAGAACACGGGGTATACTCAAAATGGCCTCGATGTATATTTGTAATAATTACAGTCCCACAAATCCCACTGCATTATAAAAGAAACTGGCTGTGTTGTAATACGGTGTGTTATTCGTTTTCAAAAAGTGATATATTTCCATTACTGGATGGCTGCTAATATGTTTTTTGCATAGACGGCCAACATTAATAGTTCCGGTAGTCACAGCATTTGCAGCTTTTAGCGAGTCTCCAGGGTGTATTGAAAGAAGTGTGAAGGTTTGACTGGAGGCTGCTCGGGGAATAAATATTTCAGTGTGGCTGCTCACTGTGCATCAGCGATAATCACGCCTCAACATTCCTATGACCAAGTGACCGCAGATTCGACTTTTGGCCCTGATAAGTCTTTTTGTTTTCTATATTTTTAATCTGGACGTGTGGTGTGATTCAATGTTCATCTTTCGTAGCTGAGGTGAAAGCAGTAGAATGAAAGTTGAAAATCATCTGATAAAAGCAAAACCATAGAGAGTTGAGATTGATCTTGTGCCAGTGGTGAGAAGTAATGAAGTACTAATATTTCATTAGTGAACTTAAGTAGATTTTTCAGCTATCTGTTCTAATCGTTTTGCCTTTTATTTTTACTCCCTACATTTGAAAATTGATAGGCCTATTTGTACTTTCTACTCCTTTCTGTCAAAACAGGCTTGTAACTTTTTTCAAACTTCACGGATGGTGGTGCAACGTAAAAACAACTTAGAGAGAGAGATTACCTTGATTGAGGCCTTGTGGTCTTATAAAACGGGAGGGAAAAAACAGGAAAATCTCCACATCCTTGACCTTTATTGAGAAAATCGATTGATGCACGCTACAACAACAATTTGTGGCCAATGTATTTTGTCTAGCGCTAACTTCGTTTCTTTTTAAATTGTCATTCAAGCAAAAATGTTTTTTTGTTTTTTTTTGTCAACACTAGCTCATTTTTATGTTACCAAAGCTATGGGGACATGTTTTGCTAGCATAAATGTTTTACCAACAGCAGCTACCTCTTAAAAAAAACATGCAACATCAAACATGACTTATTTTTATTATAAAGTGATAAAAAGAGGGGAAACTATTGTGTGTGTGTTATCAAAAGTTATCAACATTTGTGAACACTGACCAAGTATGTATACTGCATCAAAGTAAATAGGTATCTAGCTTGAAAGCTACTTAGCTAGCTAGCTAGCTAGCTAGACTTTAAGGTTTTCCCTGTCAATCGATGATGATGTTCTCAATCTCCAAACATTAAATTTATTGTATAATACAACAGTTAGTCACGTACGGCCATTAAAGTGATTTACTGAACGTCATTGCAGTAATCCCCCTGACACTCTTCAACCAATGTCAGTCGTAGACCAGGTGACTGCTTTTTATTGTTTAATTCATTAAACATTTTACTACATAATCATATGAATGTGAAAATGCCCATTTGGCGCTTCGTTCCATTCAATCATCTAGACAAACGACCGCACATTAAAGCATTGTGCAGAAAAGTCCCAACCATCCCTCAATTTTGAACAGTGTTTGTCCTCACAAATGTCGCGGGTGAGCTGAAGCCTGTCCCATCTGACTTTGAGCAAGAGGCGGATTGCACATATGAACAAACACTCATTCATACCATTGGACACTTTAGAGCCGTAAATTAACCTAGCATGCATGTTTTGGGAACGTGGGAGGAGAACCGCGCAATAAATCTGAGTTAGCAAAATCGCTGGGTTGAGTTTTAAAATATCTCCAAATGCATCAACTAAAAATATGGATTCAACCTACCTAACGCCTTTTAATTTCAGGCTAAGCAATTCAGGTCAAATGTATCAAATGTCCTCTAACGCCGACATTGAAAAGAGGGCAACTATATTAAGGCTGCTTATATAGGAAATCTCACCTGCATGAACATGTGGTAAATGTCACCCATGATGCCTTGAGGCTAAACCGTTTTTTTTTGTTTTTTTTCAAGCGGTAGCAGGGGAGGAAATGTATGCGGTTATGTGACCTCTAGTTAAAAAAAAAAAACGTATAGACATCAGTGCGTTAAGGCCTCACCTTTCACACACTGCCATGCAGTCTCTAAAGACTAAAAAAATAACACAAGCAGCAGCCAGCAGCCAATCAAATAGTCATGCATAATTTATCATGTCATTTGGCTCTGCAGTCAAATTGAATATGATTTGCAATTAGGTTATTTCAGGAATATCACACGAAAGGGGGGCCCTGATATTGCCTACGACCAAATTACAGTCATGAATATTACGGCCACGAGTGTGATATTGCTTTTAAACAACAGGTCTACAAGTGCCATTTATTAGTTAAGAGGAAAGCGTGACGACAAAATAAGATTTGTTTGTTCGTTTACTAAGTCATTTTGATCCCCGAACACAAATAGGCCTACGACAGCAAAAGACAAGGTATTAGCTATTAGCGCGATATGCTTACGAGCCAAAGCATCAGTGTCAACACAAGTTGCTGCTTGTTGTGAAGTGACTTGAGTTTATAAAATTGTCTAAACAACCAGACACTTGTATCTTTTTTTTTATTTTTTTATTATTATTATTATTTTTATTTTTTTTCCCGAGAGCTCAGTATTGTTCATTCGGTAATTTTACCGATTTGACATGTCATTGACTTGTATCTCAATGAAGGCATCGCTGCATATCCACACTCATGAAATGACTCCTATCCAATCAAAGTGTGCTTGGTGAGAAATTTGAGACACTTGACAATTTATCTTTCCATTCTCCACCTGAAAAGTTGACGCGTGTAACTTTTCCTCATGACTGCAGTACTCTAATATGCTTTGCAAGTCCGATACATGACAGCGAGTGTGAAATACAGGAAAGTTAATGACGAAGCTAAAATAAAAAAAATCCCCTAACTCCATTGTGCAAGGCCAGCAGCAGCAGCAGCAAAAGCACACAAGAAGCTCCATGCCTGTAAAATGGAAGTAACCTCAGTAGGAGAGCTATCCTTGACAATGAAAATTGAGGCCTGCGGGTGCAAACATTTAACAAAAGGCATGCTGAGATTCTCGACCACTCTATTCTTAGCAAGCTGAAGGCAGGTAAAGCGCGCAGCTCCCGCATACTCGCTGCAAAAACTCTTCCTCCAATTAAAATACAAAAGTAAATGATGGCGCTGCGACAGTGTAATTGCCCACTTCGGTCAACGTCGGCAATGGTGGGGGACCAAAGTGTTCCTGTTCAAGCCTGCGGGGCCAAATCAGACGCAGACGTTTTTGTCACCGGCTCTTGTCAATCATACGCTACAATTGCCCCGTCTCATATTTCATGTACCTGAAGCCCCGTAACACTTCTTTATATAAGTGAAGAGAGGCAACTGATAAACGATGACGTATGTCATGTGCACGTTGTGGTGGGTGGCATTCGCACCATGAGCCCTGGGGTGTTTCCCTTCATTAATTACATTCATTTACAGCCCTACGGCAAGGCCATTCTGCACGTCGCTGTCAATCCGCTCTGCCCATTATTTATTCACAACCTTCTACGCTCTACAGAAATGCTTCCAATTATTATTTCTACCAATGACATTTCCTATTAAGCAAAAAATAACCCCGTACAGTGCCGCCTTGAGATGCAAGTTACATTTGTTCCTGAGCATGCCTGTATCTCAAATCATCATTACCGCTTGAAATTAATATAATCCGTTACACCAAGGACCAAAAAATATATATATTTTTTTTCTTAAATGACGAAAAACAGCAATGTAATACAAGTATAGCAACTGTGTGACGGATCTGGACTCGCACAAAAAAATAAAAAATAAAAATAAAATAAAAAATAAATCGGCCCTACATTTGGATTTAGGCTTGCCTAACGTGTAGATCTGTCACTGATGTTAATTGATGGTGTTTCAGTTTGCTATCTATATTCTCAATGGATTAACGGATAGGTCCCGTTACTGAGGGCCTGAGTCCTGCATTCTTTTCAAGGTTTCTCTCCTCCAACACACCTGGTTTAATGATCAGGATAATTATCAGGTTCCTTGCAGAGCTTGCTGTTGAGCTTAAATATGAGGTCAGCTGTGTTGAACGTGGGAAACTTCTAAAACATGCACGACTCAGGCCCTCGAGGACCGGACTTTGACACCGCTGCTCTAAATTGTGGGCCCGTCTTTTGGGGTCAAATGTAGGAAAAAATGCATGCCAGATGGCCAGTCCAGCCCTGCCGTGTGAGAACACACAATAACAATATGAATCGCATCGCACCTCATGTTTTGAAATCAAATCGTCTTTGATGAGAAATGCAAACCGGGTGTAAATCAGTATGAATAAATAACTGTAGTGTTGTATAAGAAAAAGGAAGAAGAAAAAAAGTCTAAGATAAGCATTGATCATCTCCAATGTTTACATGGCGCTGTGGTTAAAAATAAATAAATAAATAAAACTTTTTGGGGGAAATACTTCTTGCCATACTCTTATGCAAGACACAACATCAGCTAGGATGTGATCATCCTGACCCGTTTCGGGCAGGTAAAATTATATTATATACAAATTTGTAACATTAGACAGGGTATGAAAGTATTGTAAAACCTTTTCACAACCACCAAGTAGTGTGCTGTTAAACGTCTAAATAATAAGTTTTCATAATGTTTGAGTGTACACCTCCCCCCCCCCCCCCCTTGGTTTGGACTTTTTTGTTGTTATTCTCGAAACTGTGATATCATCTTGTCATGTAGGGAAATGAACAGTAATGACCAAAAGTGCAAATGCTGCAACATAGCCTGCAAAATCCTCATTTCCATTTATTGTAGCAGTGCGGTTGTTGATTGTAATTCCCCCCCGAGGGGGAGAGGATGAAAGCTGACACACATCCCGTGTCATTCCCCTCGCAAACTTTTTAATTGAACTAATGTAAGGAAAGTCTGGGGCGACACTAGCCTGTCATTTTGCGGAGCAATACAAGTCTTTCATAATTAGTCCTAAAGAGCCTGAATAATATTGCACACAATGGAACGTCCGGTGAGCTTTGCGTGATAAAAAATCTGCGTTTCATAGCGAGTTTAAATGAAAAACGAGGAGCTCCGCACTGCTTAATGGTTGCGGCTCTCGCAGGAAATCAGGTTTATGGTTGTTCCACACCTAAAATAACAACCCAGCCTCGACTGCGATAAACACTGGATCATAATTTGCTCCTGTCGAGTGCCATTTAGCGGAAATTAAGTCTGATACAACTACATAAAGTCTTGCAAGGGATAGTCTTGAGGTTTTACTAAACACGGAGGGACGATTGGAAACAGATTTCCACACTAACATTGAAATACAGTACTAATGAATACTGACCATTCATCCATCCACCACTCATCACTTGGGGGGTCTGTCTATCTGGATACTTTTCTTTTGGACTGATTGGCCAGCCAATTGCAGGGCACATAAAAGCAAACATTCACACGTCTTCAATAGACCGATGCGCGGCATCACATGAAGCATTTTCTTTGGAAAGGTCAGGTGGCTTAACTGTTTCTGGTGTCAATATGTTCCAAGCTACTGGGACACCATCTGACCTTAAAGATAATCTCTGTCTTTAAATGCGTAATAATCTAATGGGTATATTCAATACTTGGGGTGCCTGGTGCTTTTCGAGGTCGAAATGGCGTCCAAACTTTTGAAAGCGGACAGCAAGCCAACTCTATTTTCAGTGATTCAACTCAGTCTTCGTACTAAGTTAATATTGAGCAAGAAAATCTTCAAAACTAGGGGCTGATTGATTACTTAGCCGGTGGATTTAATCAGCCTATAATAGCTCATTAAAAATCGTTAAAAATAGGCGACAAAGATAACTACATAATGACCTAAAATCGGCTGATATTTTTCTCTGTACAGTTAAACAAATACTACAAGACAAAGTAGTAACAGTCGAATGTTCTGCCTGTATTTCGTATCTTTATTGTTTGTTAACGTGACGGACCAAGATATTTTTATTTCATCGTTTTTTGGGCTGTTATTGGAATGTTATTCTGCCAAATATCGGAATCTATATCGTTTGGGCCCTAATCACAATTTATACATGTCAGCTGTGGTCAAACAAAGCTCCCATCACGGGGATCGAGAAACTCTCGAGCCTTCAGCACATTGATTCTACCAGTAGTGCTGGAAATGCCTGTCATTATTAATATTTTATTATTCATTGTGTTTTATGTTTTCATAACCTCTGTCCCGTTGTATCTGCAATAAAGTCTTTCCATTGCATTATATTTACGTTCACAATTTATGCACAGCACTGTTACAGCCGCGGTTGTGTTTGCATGTGCTTCATTAATAAAGTTGAGCCGAGTGTCTCCAAGATTAGTACGCACGGACCTGCGCAGTCAAACTGGCTCATTAAATCGGATCCGTTACTTGGAGAACTTGTGGCAAATATAAAGCTATTTGCGGGAACTTCAATTCCAGCAGAAAGCGTCGTCACGATGCGTTAAACTGCATGCTAAACACACAAACGCCACGGAGGAAGAAACAAGATGAGATTTGCAAACCAAACCTCCAAACGTGAGCCTCCGAGGTTCCACCATGTCACCCAATTACTCCTCACATTGTACTTTATTAAATATATTACATTTTATCAAAGCGGCCTGGCTCATATTTGTCATGAGAAAAAAGATAAAAGGACGCCATGACCATATTGGGATTAAAAAAAATTTTTGGACTAAAATCTTAAAATGAATTCACCCACTGTAATTAAAATGCAATCCAGCACAGAATACATTTAAAAAGTGCACAGCTTGAAAAATTAATACTGCATGCAAAAAAAAAAAAAAAAATGTTAAGGAGTTCTATTCCCACTGGATCCATGTTTATTAGATATTCAAAATGCTTAGACTCAAAGCCGGCTTTGGATAAACATGCAGCAGATATCATATGTCTCCGTGGAAGAGTTGCAGCTATTCACAGGGACGTTGACAAACACTTTTTAATAAAAGGACTATTCGGAATGTTTCTTTCAATGTCATTATATCTGGGAAAGGAGAAGAAAAAAACAGACTGATTACAACATAAAACTCATAAATTTATTGCACCCAATAACTGCGTGACAGAAAAATATTTTTGGTATAATAAACCTTTACAATAAGTGGAATGATAATTTGAGGTGCGTATCCTATTCCAAGAAATCATATTGCTCATGAAATCCAGGATTTGCTTTTTGTCAAACCTGTGCGTTTACGGAATTGTGTTTTCTCAAGCGTGGATTGGAAGCAGGTGATAATGAGATATTAATGTCAGGCCCACCTGTTTTTTGGTTTTGGTTTTTTCATAAACAGTTCAACACATCTCCTGCTTTGCTAACGATCTCTGACAGACTGACAAGACCTCTCTGCTGAGATTTCTCATAAAAACCGCCACATGTATCGATCAGCCGGGCTGCGCCGCAGCCTCCAGCTGATGCATATTTTATTAGTTTGCGCACAACAAATCACACGCACAACAATCTCATTTCCAGGTACACGCACCCCAAATGTAAATGTTTCTTCTCAAATAACGCCCAAGGTTTGGTCAGAAAGACGCCGGGGGAATGCTAAACAGCTTTTATTCAGATATATGATAAAAGGTCACACAGCGTTGGCCGTGAGCGTAATTATCCTGGAAATATTGACCTTAGCGTCCCGGCCCCTGAGCTTCATAAAGATTTCAAATCTCAAGTCTGACACAACAAGGGCGAGCGCATTTTCAGCGAGTAATGGGATATAGAGACGTTCCTACCTCTCGGAGTAAATATGTAGGATTTCCCTTCATGTTCTGCTCCTCAATATTGAAGCAAAGTCACTTGAAGGTGATACCTGGGAGAATAGGATCCCGAGACCTATTGACTCTGTACATTATTAATTCAGTTTCAAGCTTACAGCAGCGGCGGCATCATTTCACAAGCAGAGATGAGAAATTGCAACGGTTGGGGGTGTAATACTGTGACTTCTCTTTCTGCCCCATGTCAATACCACGGCGAGAAAAGATGGAGGTTGCAGCCCACATGCAGGGTCGAGGAAGAGTGCTTGCGGAATCCAGATTTGTCTCTAAGTACTGAAAAAGTAGTTTCTGCTCAACTTCAACTTACAGGTTGTCACTCTACTAAACAGTCGTGATTTTTTATTTTTTATTTTTTTGAACACGAAAAGTACAAAGCAATGCGACGTAGGTTTACAAAACATGACGTGACCCGGGCTGATCGGCAATCGCTGGAGTTGTGCGTCCTCAGCCCCATTATTTTAGGTTGCCCCCCCACAAGGACAACACTGTACACAGTAAATTCTGTAGAGTAAATTTGACTATTTAGAGTGGGACCAAATACACCCAGTCTAAAGAGAAAGAGTAAAATACAGAATTGAAGAAAAAAAAAAGTCACTCAAGGTTTGAGGAACGAACTCACGACCTTCAGTTTGAGAGAGAGCCGAGCTCCTGCTGTGTGTTAGTATATTGCTCGTCTCAGCTGGAATCTTCGCAACTCCAAGAGACCAAAAATGATGTTATAAGCAAACAGTAGGACTGGCATAGCTCGGGTGGTAGTCTGGCAGTCTTTCAAGCTGAAGGTCGTGGGTTTGTTCCTCAACCCTTGAGTGACTTTTTTTATTCCAATTCTTTATTTTACTCTCTTCCAAGTTTAAATATTACTCTAAAACTGAGTCTATTTGGTCCCACTCTAAATAGAGTCAAATGTACTCTACAGAATTTACTGTGTACAGTGTTGTCCTTGTGGGGGGCAACCTAAAATAATGGGGCTGAGGACGCATCCCTGTGGAGTTTGTAATAACGCTAGCTAAAGTCATATCACCATATCGCCAAATGTCATGATACGATATTATCACCATAGGAACCTCATGATACGATCATTATCACGATAATGTGGGGTGGTTGGCGAAATAGCAAACGGTCATAATACTGTATAAAAACTTTGCAATATTGTTTAAAAAAAAAAGCACTTATTGAAAAAAAGATCACAATATTGTGTTTGTGTACATAATATCGTTGGCCAGTCATGTTATTTTCATGTGAGCCTATTGGCTCAGTGGCACAAAGTACAGTATCATGTTCTATGTAGTTCACAATGTTATGTTCGATGCAGGCCAAAAGTAATATTTTTGAATTTGTGGAGGAAATTGCCCCTTCATCTGGCGATTAACGTGGGACTTTAATGGAGATGGCCTAAAACATGCCTAATTAAAATGAAAGTGCACTAATAAACTAACCACCAGAGGGTGCTAGACAGGCAGTTTTAACTGATGTGTTGCTGTTAAAATCGTAACATGGTGACGATGATATCGTGGCAATATTAATTTTGTGATATTACCGTTATCGTTACATCCCTGCCGAGAACAAGCGAAATCTAAATGAATGGACGGATGAAAGTTGGCATCTGAGCATAACTTTGTTTACCTGCAAGCATGTGTTAAATTGCACACGCAGATCTCGCAAGGTCAGACCTCAGAGGCTGCCAATGGATTTGCCTTCCCAATACTTTTGCCTCCAGCGTATCACTAAGAATCACATAACACCGACTTTCCACAGTCTGTGGCCAAAATGTCCACTGAACAGAAATGTAGCTTCTGCCCGTAGTGATAAGAAAAGCGGTGTGTAATAACCGCCTTGGACAATCCATCAACAGATCTATAAAATCTTATTACTGGCGCAGGTAAAGCAGTGTCGATACAAGGCGACAGATGTGTTCCTATAAGTTGCTGTCAGCTTTGTTCCACAGCCGTGTGGCAGTGACAGGCCTAACCTTTAAATGCAAGCCTGACAACTTAAATCTGCCCACTTTGCCTGTTGTTGCTGTACTGCAGGAGGAGACAGCAAAAGCAAACGCCGCCCCGCAGGAGAATTGATTAAATGTGAATAACGTATGAGCTATGAGCAGCGCTTGCAATGTAGCCGGTCAGTGCTACGGCAGGGAGAGCGAGCGAGCGACTGTCGAGATCATTTTGTAGTGCTCGGCTAAGTTGCCGTGGCATCACGGAGTCATCAGCGGCGTGCAGATGAAAAGTGCTCCAAACGCGGGCGACGTTTCTGACAACTCCGAAGTGACGCATTTGTCAAAACACATCATGACTAATCACTAAAGTCCACCAGGGTTGAACATCTACAATGTTGAAAGTCAGACAACAAAATGTCTCTCAAAAAGGATCTCCAGGAACGGACGGATGTTTACGTTCGAATGATGCTTTTGAAAAGACGTAGCATTTCAAAATGTGACATTCATATACAACATGCTTACAAAGCTCGGCTCATGGGCTGAATAATGGAGGTGTCAACGTGGACATGAACAAAGGAGGCGGCTAAAATACTGCTCGACAGCCTGCAAATGTGTTTTTTTTTTTTTTCCCAGAACTACTGTTTAAAAAAATAAAAAATTTGCATACGGCTCACTTATCAAGGAGAACCAATACAGTGGTGCCTTGAGATACAAGTGACCCAATGTGCAAGTAGTCTGGCCCCATTTGGAGCATTTGCATCACGGTGTGGAAACATTCCAAGAAACAAATATTTAAACACAGACAGACATACTATATCAAAGCTCACAAGGATGACTCATATTACTGTAATCTATTGGGAACATATATACTGTATGTCTGCATTACACTGCCCCCAGGTGGCCATGGTGAGCATAACCGAAGGAGCAGCACAATGTCCATTCTCGTGAAGCAAAATTGTGGCAAAATGTTTTCTTCTCTTTTTTTCTTTTACATGTTATTTATTTATTTATTTACTCAATACAGTTTTTTCTTTTAACTAAAATATTATTGTATGCTATTTTTCTTAATTGCTTGTTTTGTTTTGTTTTTTTTGGGGGGGGGGGCTGAAACAGATAAATGGTATTTGTATTCATTTCAACAAGAAAGAGTATTTGAGTTTTGAATGTTTTGAGTTCCAAGTGTGGTCATGGAACAAATTAAATTGTTTCTCAAGGCACCACAATATTTCTATTCTTATTTTTTTTTTTACAATAAAGACTGTTATCCAGTTCTGATAAAACTGCTGCATTGTCCCAGTAAATCTCTTCAGTTGTTCGCTGATTTTGAAGGATTTAGAAGTGTTTATTAAGCAAATTCTATTAATGACCAAAATGTACATACACCCCCCACCTGGAAGCCAAGGTTTATGGTGGCGATTGTTTTAAATGGCTGCGCGACTTGTGATTTATGTGACATGAACATAATGCAACCCAAAGAGGTATTCCATCACTGAACACCGTTTTGATTAATGCTCAAAATTTCACAGGGCCGTGAAGCAAGAACTAACTATAAGGAACAAGGCCATGAAGGGACACACACGGTATGTTGGTGCGCACACTCGACAGCGTACAGTCGTGTGGCCCCCGTGACGAGGGTGGACAGAGACAGAGTAGACGCTAACATGGAACATTAGACATGATTAGAAGTCATTCGCTGCACTGCCAGTCAAATCCCAGGCAAAAGCTTACAGTCAAAGGAAAGGAGAGATTAAGACCACTGCTGTTTAACAGACAACGAAATACGGCAGATTACAAAATGTAGCTGCTCAAATTATACACGTCCATATGACTCTTGGGACACAAAAATAATAGAAAATAGGATAGAATACTAATTAGAGAAAATAATAGTACAAAACTCGTACTTTATTTTATTTATGTCGTAAGGTTGCCTCATGGAGAAAATAGACATTATGTTGCCTACTGTACAAAATGTTTTACTGGTTATCACCAACATTTACATAATTATAAATATCCAAATCATAGTGTGAAAATATTACAACGAAACTCTCAATATTATGGACTATACTGTATTAAGGTAGTTAGCGTTGGCACATTTATACCGCTGGCGTAGGGCCGAAATCTTATACCTCCAAAATAGTCACTTTTCAGGAGACCCTAAATATTTTCACATTGACCATTAGATAGATTCTTGAAAAAATATGAATTTGACCAAATTGTGACTTATGAGGCGTCGGCCCGACGCCAGCGATATGCATATTAACACTTATGATTTTGATATAATCCAAGGGTGTCAAACTCATTTTAGCTCAGGGGTCGCATGATGGAAAATATATTACTAAGTGGGCCGGATCGTAAAAAAAAAAAAAAAAGGTATAACTTAAAAACAATTGCCATCAATTATACGCATATTTTCACTATTTACTAAATTACGGAGCTGAACTGGAATCATTTTGTTTGAAAAAATAACGCAAATGCAAATGAGACGCGACAACACTTTGACTGTTTGAGTTCCAAATGTGTTAAATCTACCTGTTTTGCATGTATATTGTTCCCAGAATGAATTGTGAGAAGCAGTTAATGAAGCTATAAGGATGTTAATCCTTGTCATGTATTTGTGCTGTCAATAATTGAAATTGTGTCATATTTAACACGGTAATGTCGGTCTGTGATTTAAAAACACATTTTTTTAAACAAACCGTGACTTCAGGTTGTGTGTGAAATATTGACATGCAGGATGATTCTGTGTACAAGTTGCATTGCTCATCTGAGGACTGCTTGTGAAATTACAAATTTATGTTTTGATTGTGGCCGGCTGATTAATTGGTCTGGCATAAAAAAAAAATACTTTCCAAAATTGTCTCGCGGGGCGGATTAAACCCTTTTGCGGGCCTGATCCGGCCCGCAGGCCGTATGTTTAACACACTGATATAATCCAAAATATTGAGAGTTTTGTTCCGATTTTTTACATGTATTTTCTGATATTTTCATTGTTTTGACTTTTCATGTTTATACGCACTGCCTAATAGAATGACGGGAAAGGAATTTTGAGTGGTGCGTCACTTTAAAGCTTTCCATCGTAATACAGAAGATGTTTTAAACCCTTTCAACAAATATTATACAAATCTGCATGAGTGCATCTGTTTCTTTACCAGAAGAGGTCAACGTGTAGCTAATTGACATTGAAATATGATTATCCCCTGCGAGAAATGTGAATGGTCGATAGACCGAAGGGATCTTTTGGGAGGACAACATCTTTATATTCCTACAGAGAAATAAATGTCTTTCCAACAAAAGATGTTTGAGTTCGTCCCAATTTCATCCTGATGTGTTTTTTTTCTGTAGCTCTTTTGTGCCGAAATGATGTCTTCATCAATAGCCTCTCTGTGATTGAATTTGGACATCAACAGCCTGCAACAGATCAACATTTGCAGACGCCCACTAAGCTACGCCGTAATCATGTTTGGACAGAGATAATCTAATTCTCAGTCAATTATCTTGGCTTCCACGGAACTGATAATGGTTGCTCTTAAGCAGCAAATTGGCAACGTTCGAATGTAAACATCATGTTTCACGCTAAATGTGTTGGCTCAGTGTATCAGCTTCCCATTTTCTGGTCCGTGGCCACTTTTTCATTTGCGGGCGCATGCAATAGCGGAGGTGCTCGACAGGACGCGAACGCACCGAGGGGGGTCCCAGACTCCATTATCATTATCAGTAAATCCCATCTTAGACACGGAGCAGCAAGGCAGATGCCGTGGCAGGGGCCCAAGCTCAGCCCTCCACTGGCACATTTCACTGCCGAAATGGATGTGACAAAATGACAGAGGCAGCGACACGGCCACGATGAAGATAATATTTGGAATTCCCGTCAGTCAGGATGACAATTGCTTATCACATGACACCTGCGCGCAGCTCTAAAAATATTCTGTCCAAGTTAGCAAATGGAATCCTTGGGTCTGACTTTCAGCGTGCATGTAAATCCCCACCAATGATTTGCTGAATGTGGAGGCTGACTTCCAGTACAGAATATCCATCCATCTATCCATTTTCTGTACCGCTTGTCCTCACAAGGGTCGCGGGGGTTGCTGGAGCCTATCCCAGCTGGCTTCGGGCAGTAGGCGGGGTACACCCTGTATTGGTTGCCAGCCAATCGCAGGGCACACAGAGACGAACAACCATACTCACAATCACACCTATGGACAATTTGGAGTGTCCAATTCACCTGCCATGCATGTTTTTGGAATGTGGGAGGAAACCGGAGTACCCGGAGAAAAGCCACGCAGGCACGGGGAGAACATGCAAACTCCACCCAGGAAGGCCGAAGCCCGGACTCGATCTCACAACCTTTGCACTGGGAGGCGGACGTGCTAACCAGTCAGCCACCGTGTCACTTTCACCGATCTATACAAAAAAGTCGGTTTGTGCCTGTTTATTTCAGCCTGAAGTCATCGAATGAATATTTCAGCAACCAGAAGACTGCATTCAATAATGTTAAAAAGGTTTGCACCTCCTAAAAAGTCCAAGCATGAATCTGTTTGGAAGCCATTGGTTGTCCTCTCTTCATCGTTAATGGCAGCTGTTTTCCCGGGGTGGTGGTTTGCGCAGCTGCACATTGACATGTCTCGAACCAATCATTGGCCTCCAAAATAATTACGTCACGTTTTGGAACTGGGCTGCTTTTTTTTAGAACAGCAAAAGAGCAGGTACCAGAAAAAGCAAGTAGAGTAGAGTAGATACCGGCGGTGGAAATGAGGCTCATATATATATATATATATGTGTTCTGGTTAATATTGCGTTAGTGGAATATGAGTTCAGCAGCAAAATTCAGCTGTTTTTATTCATCTCAGGGGGCGGCCATTTTGCCACTTGCTGTCGACTGAAGATGACATCAATGTTGCTCAGGGCTCAGGCAACGACCAATCACAGCTCACCTGTTCTCTGAAGCTGAGCTGTGATTGGTTGTTACCTGAGACCTGGGCAATATCGATGTCATCTTCAGGTTCAAAGTTGACTAATCTTTTGGGTAATAGTTAATCTTCTTTTTTTTGTCATTTTGTCCTTAGAATATTGCAGTATCTACACATTTTGCTGGGTGTCTATTTTATATTTAGGAGTATTTAGGTATTGTAATCGAAAAATTAATGATGAAGCTTCATTTAGTTAAAAAAAAATACAGTATAAAGTGGACATGGGAGATAACTCATAATTCAGACATATAGAGAGTTTGTAGTAATCTCAAATTGACATTGCTATGAAATGTCATCAGAGGAATGATCGTCTCATTTCTCCATTTCTCTTCTATTATGCGCGAGACAAAAGAAAAATAATGAGATCATTTTTAAGCAATATTCGAATTCCTGTCTCAGAATAATGTATGTTGATTATTCCAAAAAACGTCCTCTACATCTCTTCACCAAAATAATGAATGCCATCCAAGCTAGCATGACGATATGCCATTTGACTCGTGTATCAATAAAACAGCAGGCAGATTCATCTTCACAGTCTCGGCACACGGGATTCTAAGTTCAGTACTTTCTCTTAAATTAGTATCTTCAGTAAACAAGCTCCCCAAGTTCAAGGTGGAAAGGCACAGAAGATTAAAATCAATAAGACAAGTAAGAACAAAGCTTTGGTGCACTCGCGCATTGTTTGGCATAACAACACAACCAGCTCACAAATATGTTTGGATCAAGTCAACACATCCGCATCTCCATTTTCTGTAGCACTTTTGCTGTTTATGGCGGAATGGAGCCTTTGCCAGCTGACTTCATTCCGGCCAAAAGTCACCAGCCAAAAGCGACATACAGTATCGAATTTTATATTTCAATGTTTTCTCCTTATTTTCAATATGTGAGGCATGCAGCATCTGCACACTCAAACGACCATTAATGGTGAACATAAGCGCCTGCAGATGGAACAACAAGTCATCCAGAAACGCTTTTTAGGAAAGAAAATTATGCGCGTGCGTCTCATGCTGTTATTAAGCCAGTGCTGCGTTTAAAAACCAATAGAAGCTTTATGGCTGTTATTGTAGAGCATGTATTGCCATTTGCTTTGCTTTTCAAGCCGACTGAAAACTTTTGATATGTTGACTGATTTGTTGGCTCACCAGCTTTGTGGAGCCGCACTTTGCTCCACTTGAAGAGTCAACAATCGTGTGCAGCGTTTCTATCTTTAGCAGTAGCGTTGTACAAATGTGATAGAGCCTACATTAACTCATTCAAACCCAAACACTTGTAAATATGTTTTTAATACTTTGTCCTTGACTCCCCACAACGTTTTTATGTGGTTTTTTTCTCCTTTATTTATGCAAGGGCATACAGAAGGCGATGCAGCTTCTGGTATGAAGAGGTGGCTTAAAGCAATGGTAGTTCTTACAAAAAAACGACCAGCAGGTGGCAGCAGAGTATAAGAGATTAGCCAGGGCCATGTTGCAACAAGCTCTTTTTGCCAGTGTTTTCAACAGGAAGGTGAATAATGATGAAACTTAGCATATTCTAACGCTAATTGCTGCAAAACGGAAACAGATACCAATATCCTTTTTTTTGTGTGATGAAAGAAGAGACTCTAATCTTGTTTTAGGTAGATTCCACACAGCTTACATGTTCAAAAGGGAGTAGTAAGAACTAAAAACTACCCCCTTACAAAAGAAAAAAACAACAACAACACAAACTTACACATAAACAGCTGCCCTTATATGTGCATAGATATGCCAACAGTTCCACAAATTTACACCTATAATTGTAACACACATTTGCTTAATATTTGTTCTTGTTTAGAATTTTTTATCGACACTTATACCCCTCAAATCATAATCACTGTCTCTGATTTCAAACAGCTTCTGTATATTGTGGCAAAGTAGTTTGTTGTGTACATTGAACATTATTTGAGCAATTTAAACTCAACTAGATCATAAAATGTCATTGTTTTTAATTTGATAAATTGTGAATTTGTTGGTTCTGTATATTTTGACCGGTTAATAGTTTATATTGCTCTTTTTTTGTAATTTGAAAAGAGGGTAAGTATTTGTTTTGTAAGCATTTCCACACAATAGGTTAGATATAGTAATATGTATATAATGACTTCCATGCTTTCATAGCAATAGAACAGAATATTATGTGGACCTTGCAAAATCAGTCAAAATCCAGTCAAACAGTTGAGAGCGAAGGGGGTTAATTCAGTGAAAATGTTTGCGAGTGAGTTAAATATTGTGATAAGACATTTTTAAACCTATAACCCCCCCCGCCCCCCTGGCAGTTCCAAACCTTAATTACATCTCTTTGTTTGATGTCACGTTCCTATCCAAGTGAGACGGTGTAGGAAAAATACCCGTGAATTGTCTGATAATGCACAGAAGCGGGATGGATAGCGCACAGCTGGATGGATAGCGCACAGCTGGATATAAGGGAAGAAGAGGGGGCAGAGGCGCGCAGCTTGTCAGGTGTTTCCAGACAATCGCCAGCTGAGTTCGTAATCCAAACTCAGTCAACAAACAAACAACAGCTAACATAGCACTAGCTTGAAACATTTTTTTCATTTCAGTTATACCCCAATCGTACTATTACATATTTGGTTAAAATTAAACAAAAATAGCTTTTTTTGTAGTTTAGCTAAATTTGGTATTTTATAGGAGCTATTTTATAATAGCTTAGCACGGTACATTTCTCTTGTGGTAGCCTTAGTATCACTCACTACATTTTCCAAGTATCTTGCCCAACCCCGGATCTAAGAAATACGATTCACACACACGCTAATTTGAAAGTTGCAGTGGAAGCACTCTTATTACAAATCGGTGGCGACAAGAGAAGATCCTTTGAAAAATGAAATGTAGTAGCTCCACACCAGGCAAGGGATTTTACTCAATTATCAAAAATTGGCACGGGGCACAGACTTCGGACTCTTGAGTTTACATTTGTCGCTGAGAGCTGCTTCAGAAAGCGGAGATAGCGACGAAATGTTCTAGAATGCCATCCAGGCATGCATACGTAATGTCGTCAACATAAAATACCAAAACATTTCTATCATTCAAGTTGATATGAAGTCAAGAGGAGTCAACACGATTGCAACACGTGCTGGGCTGGATGCGAGCCGGATGAAGTCACATTCATGCGGCAGTAAGAGGAGTAACGGTTTAAATTACACCACCATGACAGATGCCACCGAGTTAACAGAGACATGAGGGGGAATGTCAACCTCGCTTAGCTTGTACATGCATGAAAAACACAAGCTACCAGTGGCCGTAGGCAACGGCGCAGGCTGTGTCTTGTGGAAAGTGGCAATTGCATTGCGGTGAAGTTGCATGGATTGCGTTGGTGACAGCAACTTTTTTGTTTAACGGTTGTATTATACAGGACAAGTATACTATTTCAAGGATGCAAAGAAAGCTATTAGAACCGTCCTTGATTCTAAATGTACTTTCTCATTGACAGGAATTCCAAGATTTTACTCAAGTAAATATCTGTTACAAGCTTTGAAGAAAAAAATACAGGCAGAAGTAGAAAAATGTGATTAATTGCAATTAATTACGGAAAATTGTGATTAATTAGTCCCAAAAATGTTGGGGCTTGGAATCGCTAATATATTGGACTGATGGATAGTCGATAAGGATGGATAGTTAAATAGTAGATAGTACACTCTAAATCTAAAGTCTAAAGCTCTTTTTCCTTCTTTTCTTCCACTTAAGTTCTGTTCTGAGTATCTATAAATAGACATCAATATTTAATGCCACAAAAAGATGAGCCCATTTTCTCCTTCTACTCGATGCTATAAAGAACAATGATGCGGCGCTTTGGCTGCTGCTCCACAAGAAGCCAGAAAGTGCAAAATGGAAATGCACTTTAAAGGGAGGCCGGGCTCTCCAGGAAGTCATTAGGTCGGAGAAGTGTGGATGATGGTCGACGAGGGGGCTTTAATAATGAAGAGCTCGGGTTCCGTAGGGAGATGCTGCCTGCAGCAGGCATTTACACCGAGATGGAAATGAAAGATATTGAGGTGCCCCCAAATGTCCCGACTCCCCTTTGAAATAAACTGTCCGACCAACACGTGTTATGGTGATTTTTGGCTGCCAGCGTTTTCATCTCCAGGAGAGTTCAAGTTGCCAAATAATAATAATAAAAAAAATTTTTTTTTTTTTTTTTTTATAGTAGCCTAATAATTAGAGCTTTCAGAGCTTTGCGGTAGACAAACAAATGTAAACCTACAAACAATTGCATTATTCACAGTCATTTTTTATTTTATTTTTTCCAATAAAAAACTAAAACATGGGCTCACAATATCATTGTCCAAACTACGTAGAACTAACTGGCTTGACGAGTTGACCGTTTGTTTACATGCACGGTTTAATCCCTGTACTGCTATAGCTTGACAACACATTTAATCTGGCTACTTGTTTTTCCAGTATACAGTGAACAAGAGGATAAGATGATTATTATTTTATAGCACGGCATCATATGCGTACCCGTGGATTGTTCTATTAATCTCTCGCGCTAATGCAGCAGATGCTTAAACATTACAATGGACAGCGCTGTAAATGTTGTCGATAACACAACCTCTGACTTTAGTTTGCTATTTATGTTGTGTTTAGAGTGCAACTGTATTCAGCATTTGTGATTTATTTTAGACTGCTTCCAATCCATCTTCCTTTGGATCATTATAGTAAAATTGTCTCGGTGTGTGTTTGATGAATGTATTTACGTTAATATTTGGATAAAAAAGTGGTTTATTCTTAGTCTGAGAAAAATGGCTTTTTACATGATTTTTTCATAATATACTTAATATCTGATGGTGTTCTAATGCATCTATTTAATTACCTTTATAGTGGAAGGATCTGTGTGGGGTCCAGCATGTCATGTGGTCAGGCAAAACGTGACCCGCTCTGGTTAAAGGGTCTGCATGTCGCAAGGGTTCATTTCACGATATGGACAAATGTTAGATTTCTCCAAAAATACGCACCTTAAGGTCTGTATTTTCATTTCTCAGCAGCCCAAAAGTTAAAATTGTAGTCAAAGTGTATGAGAATAAATGATTATTAGACAATGTGCATCATTAGCTAATATTTTTTTTTAGCCGTCTCGTAGCTAGCTCGTCTTGGGGAACTCGCAAAATGATTCGCAAAAAATAACCTGGTGTTTTCAGCTTGAGCCATTGACTACATAAAAAAAATCGAATAAAATCAATGTTCAGATTCAAACACCAGAGCGATAAGGACGGGAATACAGGGCTGCCTTAACAACGATCAATTGCAGGTTACCCCATCGTACCTTACAGAAGAAAATGTTCTTCTGTAAAATCCTTGTAATCTAAATAATAATATAGTTGTTTTTTTCTAAGAGCTCAGTATTGTTCATTCGGAAATGTCATCATCATTGCTCTTTTATTATTATTATTATTTTTATATATATATATATATTTTTTTTTTTTTGTGTGTGTGTGTGTGTGGGTGAGTATGTGTATGTGCGTGCGTGCGTGCGTGCGTGTATTTGTTAGCTCACCAGAAAACCTATTAGAAAAAATCTCATACCGTTCACCTAAACCGAACACCAGGAGACCCGAGGGGACCAAAGAAAACCAAGGAAGGTGAAATCCAGCACCGACCAGACACCCCCCACCAGAACTCCTCCCCAGCCCAAGAAACATCCAGACCCCAACAAATCCAAAAAACATAAAATCAGGGAGGCCTCAAGAGACCGAAGGAGAGACCGAGAAAATAATAATATAGTTTATTGTCAGTTCCTGGATATTTTTAATTACCAGTAACAAAACTGCTGCTATGGTGGAATCCGTTACAACTGCTGTGGCCCTATTACTACTACAATGTCCGCAAAGTTTGAGGTTACCAGTCACGACTAACCTTGGGGAGTCGCCAGATGAATTTTATGACAATGGTTACATTCTTCATCGAGAGACGATTTCATTTCAGAGAAACGTTGCAGCGTTTGCATTTGTTTAGCCTCACCTAATATTTCCGCAACCTGCTGATTCACAGCGGTGCATCATCATTATCAACCATTGCAGTATTTAGAGTGTCTTTACCCCTCACTGGTCTGATGACAGACTAGTGGAAGTCTCCCAAGACATGGACTGTGGATTGTTGCGGACCTCGGGGAGCTCATGTGACTTTGTCTTGACTGATTGTTCGGAACAAGCAAGTGCATCATTGAGGAAACTGAGACAGACACGAATATGTCGGGTAGGCTCGGGTCACGAGGAGAGTATCTAAAAATGAGACCTGTCATGTCATGTTCACCACGTTTTGATGATGGCAGCCCTTAAAGGCTCTTCTGGCATTATTATTTATTTTTAGAGGGGTTTTTTTTTTTCTTCACATTTGAGTCCCCTCAAACAAGCTTCACTGCTTACACTTGACACAGCTGACAAGAAGACACACTTGTCAACTCAGTTAATGGGCTTCTTTCTTAAATGCGATCCCAGGAGAGGTTGCCACTTGTCAGGTAATTTTCGACTTCTGTTTGGGAGATTTTGGGACAATTGGGAGATTAGGACCGGAGTCACGTGGCCATTTTCCAATACCTTATTTTGATTTTCCTCAGCATGCTGCTAATTGCAGTAACTGACGCCACTTGCCTTCTCATGTCTTGTAAATTGAGCTGGAGGTGCGACTTTGTTTTTGGTTTTGTATTTGTACATCAGGTCACGGTGCGCAATACAAATTGGACCGAAGCGGTTCGTTACATATAAATAATCAAATATATTTGAAAGCGAGCGAGATCAATAGATAAAATATAAAATATTGTGCAAACAGTGCAACAGCATGATGATCCTTGCATGTGTTTACAGTAAGCAAATCTCACTATTTCCTAACTAACATCTCACAATATAGATCAATAATCATGCCCAACTTATTACTTTTTGTAGGTGTAAAAAGCAAGATTCCAATAGATGGCATTCAAAACAATTTGCAACAAAATCTTTTAAAAATACTTTTTTTGTTCTTCTTTCAAATTTACACCATCTCAAACTAAATAAGTGTCGCCAACTGGTGATTGATAGTGGAATTACACCAAATTTAAAAGAGAGTTACACAAAAATAGAATTTTTAAAAAATAGCGTACAAAAACAAAAAGTAAAATAGCAGCACCGTGAACCTGAAACCTCTGATTAAGAAGCTCATCGAACCCTTTATGCAACAGATTTTTAGACATAAACACTTCAGCCCTCAAAGCATTCAATATAAAAGTACTCAGTACTTAACCTCTGTGAGTGGCTAAGACACTCACTGTTTAAAAATGGTTTCATCTTTTAAACGCTATTCAATGATGTCATTACTGAATGCCGTTGCAATACAATATTATAGTGTGTACAGTGTGTTACTTCTTTCATACAAATAACACATTTGTTCATTATTTTTGGGAGAGCAGATGAAATGGCATAAATGGGAAATATGATTTGTGATACGAGTGATTCGAGTGACGAGCATGGTCACGGATTGGATTGCATTCATATCTCAAGGCACCACTGTATGATCTCATTCAGCTGTGACTGCTTTGATCTACTCGAAATACTCGTTTTTTACTTAAAACACAATGCTGGGAGGGTGGGGGGCGGTGGGGGGGGGGGACCTTACAAAATTACAGTTTTGACGATGTGGGTCTATTCTTAACCCTGCGGGAACATACTCGGGTTTGCCTTTTTCCATCTCTTTGTTTTCGCCAGCTGTTATTTATCACCGAGTTCGGGGATGAAAAAGCGAATTACAAAGATTATGCTGGCAGGAAACCTGTACTTAAACAGAGAAACAGCAGAAGACGGGAAAAAAAAAAACAGACTAAATCAAACGATCAACATCTGAATTGGTGCGTAATTGCCTCTCTGGGATTTTTTACATCAAAATTAAAAGCACGTTTTAGAGAATACACTGCTGATTTTTTTTTCTCTCTATGATAACAAAGAAGCATATTGACTGTTTCAGAAGAGAGGGAATAAGGAGAAAATGTAAATATAAATATATATAATGTATGTAAAAAAAATAATTTTTTTTATTTGCTTTTACTCTTTTTTAAAATTTGCTTTTACTCTCTCCTCTCCTCACTTTGGACACCTTCCTGCCAATGGGACAAGGGATGCAAATGAGCCAAACGGCTATAATCTCACATTTATTTACACTTGTAAATGTTCATTTACACGTTCTGTCCCATTTTTAAAAATAAACACATCAATTTCATTATTACAATATCAAAAATAAAGGCTTATAAAACGGTGATGTAGATGAAATGAGTTGTGCTAAACGCAGCTCAATCGTATCTGCCCCCAACGATGTGCGCGCGCGCCCGTCTCGGTGCACACGTACAGGCAACTGGTGGAGACACTCGGCACGTGGTTGTCTGAACGTACACCACCTTGTGGCTAATTGCGACAAGGGCATGACTATTTGAGGACGTATGGCAGGAATCTGAAGGTTTTAGCAATCTTGCTATGATGTGTAACTGCAAGTGAATGCATTCCCTGCAGCGCGTGACCTTTACTTGCTCATTGTGTACCATTGATTGGCCGCCTCCCACAGTGTGAGCTTTCAGGCGCCTCGCTTTCCTGCTTGTTATTTACTTGGAGTAGTGGAGACTAAATTAGCTCAAGGTGAGACGATTTTTGTTTATCAGACGGCATTGGCAGAGTTATCAATGAGCAATGATGCAAAAACAGATTCAAGTGAGTCATACGATCGAGGCGCCGTATTTGGCTATGGTCGCAGAATATCTTATTGTCCTGTGAAAAACACTTTTGTCCATTTTTGTAATTTTAATTTTTACATTTGTGGGATGAAACTGAATGCAGACTTCCCAAATAATAATAATAGTGTTTTTTATTTATTTACTACATAAGTGTTTTTTACAGGTCAGTGACAAAATCCTTAGAAATGTGCCATGTTCTGAGAAAGTAAAGCAAGTACATAAAATTAGTTTTGCTAAATCAGTATGAATAGGCTGTCAAGTCTGCCACTAATAACCCACAACCTCCCACCCCCATTTGTGTTTCTTATTCCTACTGGAACTTTTTGGTTTCAAGCCTGCAGCGCTAAGCCGCATATACAATGAAATCATAAATCCTAGATGAGATTATTTTCCAATGATAAAAAAACCCACAACACAAAAAATAACATCAACAGCAGCGACTGAGACCCCAAAGCTAAACATCTTCACATTCAATTGCACAAGCTTGCAGTTACAAAAATAAAGAATTTCTTACAGATTGTCGAAAAATGGAAGGATGTCAACATGCTCATCAAATTGCCGATTGTCAGTAATGCAGAGATAACATAAAAGGACTCGATTACAAACATTAGCTTGATCATATTCCACATTATCGACAAGATCCATGAACCAAATAATCAATAATCAATGAGCTATGTCACGACTGTTTTCCCAAAAATGTTGCAAAAATGAATTGTGTTGTTGAAGTGACCTCGTGTCTCATTATTACTCATAAGCCACACCCCTTTCCTGGAATGTCAAGCCAATCACGACGACGACTGCCCTTGCATCTCGCTCCTGTCTTTGTTATTTGAATAACTGCCGCTGAGTCGCTTTCGTTCCACTCTTTGTTTTCACTCCCTCTCGCCTCATTTGTCCTCTGGTCGGTGTTCGTCCCAACATGTCTTTTCTGGCTCCTTAATTTTTTAGATTTTTGGGGTTTTTTTGGGGAGAAAAATAATATTTCCTGTCTGCTTTGGCTCCACCTACACCTCGGCCATCTGCATATATTAGGACAATAGTAACTTAATGACGTAACAGATGAGTTACACATCCCCTAAATGTCCATCTAAAATGCTGCTAATGGCATGAATGACAATCGAGGTGTGCTAAATATGGGAGATGTTGCCAATATATATATATATATTTTTTTTTTATGTGCACATGTCTCAAAAATATCCGGTTGTACACGCTGGTGCATGTTTGGTGATTTCAATCGGATGTCGTTAAAACAAGCCTGTTCCTCAGAACCGTCATGTTTTTTTTGTTTTCTCGCGTTTGGTGTTAAAATCGATGCTTTCACCTGAAATGGAAGTCACAGGAAGAGCTGTGAAAGGCAGATGCGGTGCAATCGGTGTTTTGTGGGTTGTTTTTTTTTGGGTCAAATGGAGTGAAAAATAACAAAAAAATACTGTAAAAAATACATTACAAAAATACTTAAAAAATATATGAACAACAAATCTGGCACATGAAAGCCAGAAAAGGTATACTAATGTAATTAAGCCTAATAAATATGAGGCAGGACTGTCATGGCACTTTTATGACACAAGTTGTACATTTCAATTTGGACTACATAATAAGATAATTATGTCTGGAATCCCATTTTTTGCATTTTTATTTGTTAATACTTTTTCTCTGTCAACAGTAATCTTTCAATTAAGAGAAGAGGTCGAAAAAATACTTAATACTAATACAGTGGGTGCCATGTGATATAAATTTAATTATTTCAGTAATCCAAAACATTCTTATCTCAAATCCTGTTTTCACATTCAAATGACATGAATCTAATCCAGTCTCCTACTTTTTGATAAGTGTTTTTAATAAGGAAAATAGCACTCTATATTATTGTACTTTAGAAAAATAGACTAAAAACAAAATAAGGAATTTGAATCGGGAAATTAAATTGTGGCTCTTTCTGGTGGACTTGGCCACTATATGGGTGCCAGTCATGCAGATAAACAAAAGAGTTTGACTTAACGATTGTAGGTGTGTCAGTATTGTGCAGTAAAATTATTGTATTTATTAAATATTTGTATTATAATTATATAAATATAGTTAATAAATATAACATAAAAATAATATAAAATAAATAAAAAAATATAAATACATATAATGACACTATTATAATATTAGAATTAATATTTATTTGATAAAGTTATTGCATTATACGTAAAAATGATTGCAGTAATATATATCGTTTTTGCAGAATCCCAAATTCCCCTCAAAGTAGACCCTTGTTGATTTCCGCTCGGCAACACTCGTTCAGAAACAACTGACTCTTATCAGCAGTCGGTTAGCGGCAGACACCTGAGACAGCCAACACATTTGAGGCCCGGGCGCTTAATCCCTTCTCATCTCTTCTGGGAGTGGCGAGGTCCATCACGCGCATATTTACAAGCAGCCGGCGAGAAATCAGAACGAGCGAAAGCCGCGCCAGGCGTGCGGAATTGCTGTAATCTTATCAAAGGTGTCGACTACAAACAAACACGTCTGAACTTTGATTGGATGGGAGTCGGGTTAATGAATCTCCCCATCCAATGGTGCGTGAGAAGAGAGAGGGCGGCGGAGAACAAAGATGATGAACCGCTCGGAAGCATGTCAGGGAATCATCCTCAATCAGACTGATGCCAGCTGCTGCGTATGTGTACGTTATCAAATTGCAACACAAAGTAACAGCACGGGATTCAATCAGCACTGGCAGCGAGGGGATTGCGGACTTGCCGCAGATGAAGGTGAGGCAGCGTTACTTAACCTACTTTTGATTGAACTGCGTTGAGCAAAAAATAAAAATTAAAATAAAAAAAAACCTGATTGAGACGAATACGTGCAATATGAATTCATATGGATAATGGACCATATGGTGTTCCACAGGGTTCAATTCTAAGGCATCTACTGTTTTCATTGCATCTGCTGCCCCTGGGTTCCATCTTAAGAAAACAGGGGTTAATGTTTTAAAGCGCTCTATAAATTTAGTGTCGAGCTGACTGATCTGAGCATCACACGTGCATGGAAATGAAAAACACAACACTTACTGAATTCAAGGAGAAGAGAGACCGATCGATGAAAAGGCCCTGTTCATTTTGTTCACCAGGAAACCCTGCACTTATTTTATTTATTAATTTTTGGGGGGGGGACACATTTTATTTTTTAACTAGATAATTTAATTTCTGGAGAAATTGTGTGAAGGCTGAGAGGCTAAATGAAAAAATGTGGCATTATTAGGAATGATATTGAATGACATGGAATGATATAGAACGACCTGGAAAGAGCTCAACGTGTTTTAGTTGGAATGATTTGAATGAAAAATGTAGAAATTTGAGAAGAAAAAAAAACCTTTGCAAGATGAATTATCGCGGTATTGAGTTAGCAAACTCCGGAGAATACTTCTTGTACCGAGCCCGTTGTTTTCCACCAATGTCCCGCCTTTCCCGATCAAAACACCGTGGAGCAGTTCCCAGATACATATTGTGGAGAACTTCCTTGAGTGAATCACAATATCAATCTGGCTATTGCCAGATTAGGAGAATTGTGGGTAAACAGTGAATTTTTGGAATGAGAAAAAATAAATCTTTTGAATACGTTGACGTTGGAATGGTGAGAATCGGTCAAAAAAATGTGGAAGTACACATGAAGAAGGATTTGTTCAATGTGCTGTTTTAGATCTTCCAATTCACCAACTGTTCCATGAAAGCGCGATCAATTATTCATCTTTCAATCTCACAAATATTTCAGACCTAAAAGCCTCTTAAAGTGCAAAGTCAGGCCTCGTCCTGCACTCGAAAAGAGCGACCGTGTAGATATTCTTAGTCCGTCCAAGTGCGGTGCACTGGACAGTAAACAAGGCGCAGGCTTGTTGATTTTTGCAATCTGAAGTGTGAATGATGCCAGCACTCTGCCTTGTTTTATCATCCATCTAAGTGGGCTGGATTACAATTAGCTCTGGCGGGAAAGGAAATGGCTAAAAAAAACCACACACACACGCACGCACGGTGCAAACTTAGATTTTAGAGGATCAGCGTGTATGTGTGTGTGTGTGTGTGTGTTGCATACCTTTTACTGCATTTGGTTTGTGTGTAAAAACAGCTTTCGACTTAATAGCGTGCTAATATGTATATTTACTCCCTTTTTGAATTTACATCTTGTGATTAAAAGGTGGAATGAAAATGCTGATTTTCGTTCGACTGGTCCCTCCTGCATCTTCCTTTTTTGAATCCAAAGAAAAGTAAGTGTAGAGAAGCAACTTAATTACTTGACTTTGTAATTGCACCACGCGCGGTTTTGTTCTTTAAGAAAGCGCAGCATCATCAACTGGCTTTCGGTTTGTCTGCTGAATGAATCTCGTTGGGAGATAGATGAATCCCTCCCTGTGTGTTGGGCTTTTCTGGGCCAAGACGGCGATGCGAGATGGATCCCTGTGGAGTCCTCGGCCTGTGCCAGGTGGCAGCTGGGAGAGCGAGTCCCCGGCTAGCCTGTCGCTAATTCTACTCTGGGACGCGACTCTTACACTTTGGTGCTGAAGTTATGTCACAGGCCGCGGGTTCTATTAGTTTTTGCCATTTGATCCACTTGAGGTGAATCATCTCAGGTGAAATATTACAAATAAATAATACGAATTGTATCTTCAACTTTAAGCAGAAGCTTTAAGCGGCCTCACCAGCTGACGAATTGGTAATTGCCAGGCCAGCAAAGAAAGGATTACTGAGAATCGTATGAGTTGCCAAGAATGACTTAAAAAGTCCATTAGAATCAAAACATTCCGTACTAAGGTCAAGTTATGTCATTTGATGTTGATATGGGCCTGATGCGCTGTTCCTTTAAATTGCAAGCGCTTTAAGGAATGGTAATGAGCCAAACTTCTGTTTACCAATTGTTTACAGTCGGGGGATGCACACTTTATTATCATGGCCGAGCGTGACACTCAACAGACTTTTAGTTGGTTTAATTAAACGTACCTAAACGAACATATTTATGTATGTATATTAGGAATAGACCGATTATCATCCGGTGCTTTTATTCGGCATTTTGACGAATATCAATATGACATTTTTTTTTTTTAAGGGATACTTGACTCATTGAGCCATTTTTAGCAGTAAAAAGTTAAATATTTTGTCCGGAATGAATTTGATAACTTATTTTCCTTGTATATTTAATAACTTAAATAAAAAAAAAATCCACTTGCTGTCGACTGAAAATGACAACAAAGGTCCTCAGGAAGCGGGTAACGACCAATCACGGCGCACTTGTTTTCTTGGTTTGGTCATGTGACGTTTTCAAATTGAGTCATTTTCAGTCGAAAGCAAGTGGCAAAATGTGTTTTTAAAGGTATTAATTGTACTGTTACCAAATTTATTCATGAGAAAATCATAACTTTTTGCTGCTGAAAATGGCTTCATGAGTCAAGTATCCCTTTGAAAACCTGGCGGCTGATAAAAGATCAATTTAAATGTTTAATTGATTTTTTTTTTTTATTATAATAATCCATCCAGCCATCCATTTTCTTAACTGCTTATTCCTCACAAGGGTCGCGGGGGTGCTGGAGCTCATTCCAGATGGTTTTCGGCAGAAGGCCGAGTACACCCTGAAGTGGTTTGCAAGCCAATCCAGGGAGTAATAATAATATTAATAATAATAATAATATTAATAAATAAACATGGCAACACAAGCCGTGGAAAATCCCTGCTCCGTTGGCTCCATGACATATTTCAGGGCAAAATGCAAAATATGCAGTGGTGCTTTTCAATTGGCGGCTTGTGACAGTGTGAGATGTGCCAGAGCATGGTGAGAACACGGAATAATGCGGGGGCTTGTCCTGCGGGTGTTGCCCTTCACCCTTTCAGAGCGACTGACTGACAGACATTTAAAGCCGGGCGCATTTTACACTCAGACACTTGTGATGTTTGTTTTATTCTGACTTCACTTTTCCAAGAGGGTGCGGGGCGGGGAAGGGGGGGGGGTTTACAATGCATGTCGAAATTATGAAAATCCAAAGAATAATTTATGTGTTCCTGAAAGGAATAAATCATTGCATAGGTTGCAAAAAAAAAAAAAAATATATATATATATATATATATATATATATAAATAATAGTTGCATTATTTTTTTTTTATAATAATAATAATAAGATACCGGCAGCCTTTGTGCAAGAAAGCCCTAATATTAACCTGCACAGTGGAGCTGATTCATGCAACACGACTGATTTTATTTGTTCATCTGTGTTTAAGCAGCTGGCGCTGAGCATGCGTCCCGGTTTTCCACTTTGCCTCCAGCGCATGACGTCAGCCTTATTTTATTTCTTTTCATTTTATGATGCATTGCAGCAGATCCATCACCCAATAATGACCTCAATCTCACCCAACTCATTTTATTTTACCACTGCCCCTACGAGACCTATTCTCATTAGAATATCTGGCAATAAAGCAGTTGCGCTTTCCTCCATTAATAATTTATATACTCTTTTTTTTTATTTTCATTTCTAGCCGCTCTTTCAGTATATGACCAAGACGCTTTCTCGGAATTAACTCCAGTAATGTCAAGGCTTCTTCTCAGCGGGAAACTTATTGATTCATTAATCACATTTTCAATTACGTATCACTTGGGGGGAAAAATCTAATATGAGCACCCCGGCACACACCATGGGTCCCCCGAGGGCATCAACACGTGCACATCAAATTATTCGATTTGAAAATGTAAGACCCCTCTTTCAATTGCTAATCAATGTCACGTGTCGCTTTTGCAGCCAATGGCGTTCATCACTTGCAGCCAATCTATTGCTGATTCGATTGTAGCGCATTCCATCTGTGAGCTGATATTGAGTCATTGACTGGTGTGGACGTTTTGTTCATCAACTGGAATCCAGATGTTTTTGATGATATCACAAATATATTGCAACAGTTGCCAGTAGAGGGCAGCGTTGCATCATTTTGTATTTGAAACCAGCGCCGATTTTGTTGGCAAGTTCATGCAAATGCCACTTAACCATTTATATGTATTTTAGGGCTGTGCATGAATCAGCGTTGACTCAAATTGACATGTGAATTGGCCAATTTCAGATTTGAGTATGAATCATAGCATATTGTCATGTGTAATAGTGTCACAGGAATGAATGGCACCGAGCATTAATTTCATCAGCCATTTTTAAACTTAGTCCGTCTTCGTCTAGTTTCAGTCCAGCTTGTTATATTCTATCACATATTTAGTCAACCACATCCCGTTTTTATTTAGTCAAGCATTTTAGTCTTTAGTTAATGTCCAAGAAAAAAATCTTTTTATTTGGCTAGTTTTAGTCAACAAAAACTGTTCACATTTTAGTCTAGTTTTAGTCGAGACCCTTTTCTTTATGATACGTGGTGTTTAATTTTACTTAATTGAGATGAATTGTTTCAGTTGTTTTTAGCTTTTAGTTTGCATCCAAGCGTAGCTTGTGCAGGTGATTTGTGCTAAGTATTGTTTGCTTGCAGCTCCTCGAGTAGCTGCTACTTCTGCAATCCAACTGAAACCATAGTGGCCCGATCAGTATGACATATCTCCGTTAGCTCAAATTCAACTGTGGCTACTATCGCAACAAGCTAGTAAGTTAGCCATTTTTTAGTTTTAACGTTGTTGTTGGAACATTATAGCTTTTGGTTTAATATTACGTTCTAAACAACCGCCAAACTTTTTGTTAACTTACCATGATATATTTGCGGTAAACTGTGACATGTCTCTTGAGGTTTATTATGGGGTTTTTTCAGCTACCAACAAACTGGCGCTATGCGAACGTGCACTGATTAGTTTGACCGGACAGGCTAGCTCAGCGCTAATGAGCATTATATGAAACTGTCAATTTACTGTTCCTTTGCTTTGAAATTGGCTGGCAGCGAATGAGTTCAACGGGACACTATCAAAGTCCATTGACTTCACTCAGCAACTTTGTCCGCGAGAAGGTGAGACGAGCAGTGTCCCCAAGAGCGGGGGCGGGGGTCGAGAGCTGGAGGCCATACATCACCTCCGCCCCGAGATTGATGACAGCAACACTTAGCTGACATCACTGAACCGATCTGTCAGCTGCCTTTGTGTCTCTTCAGAGCGTGCAAAAGACTGACACGAGTGCGTAAACGCTGACTAAGCGGTTACCTCAGACGACCTCGGAAAACCAGTAACAGCCACTAAAATGTCAAATGTGCTTTTTGGGGGAAACGCTGCAAAAACGTTGAGGTTCGCCCTCAAGTGCTTCATATGCTCGTTTTCCGTGTTAGCAACCGTCAGACCGTTTCTGACGACTCGTCTGGTTTTTCAGCCAAGAACAAGTGTGGGAAGCGACGGTTAAAGAGCACCTGAGGCAGCGCCCGCTGGATTGGAGCGACACAAACGCCAAGAACGATTCCAATCGACGGTTTTCCCCCTCTGACGACTGAACAAATCATAATGCCGACTCATGTTTTTACATCACTTCTTTTTGAGACCACCTTTCCTTTCACACGGACCTCCTCTTTGCACTTTCTATTGACTCTGCATTAACTAGAATCCACATGTGGTTCCTGCAACCACTGGCCAAGAAAGTAATGGGGTGACGCTGGCTCCTTCCGCCCTGAGGAACACCAGGCACTGAAGTAGACAGCGATGCCGCCGCGACGAAGCAGGATGTGGACTGAAACGCGAGCCCCGAAGGAGGCTTTGGCGCACTCGGCGTTGGTTTTGTGCTAATGTCTCCCAGAGAAATATGTAAAACTCAGATGAAAAAAAGAAGTCCAACCTTTAAAGGTCAACAAAACACAGGAGCGCTCCCATGAAAGCAACACTCCAATTTTCATATAACATTCATCTTGGCGAAGGTTGAATTTTGCAGTTTTATCTCTGTGGTGGTGATTTTTGGCATGCTTCTTATGTGCGGCTCCACAGGGCGGCAACACTCCAAAAATCTAATGAAAAAAAAAACAATTGCTACTTGGATTTCTTTTATGTTCCAGGTCATGTTTGTAAATGAAAAATAGTTTTAAAACATTTTTACCTGGTTAAATAAAGGTTAAATAAAAATACAAAAAAATGTAATGTTGGATGCTGCATGGGGAACTTTTTGTTTCGTGACACTCTAGATTTAATGTGACAAAGGCTTTGATCGTTCACTTCATCCTTGATAACGTTCTGTTTAATCAGATTCGTCATGTTTTATTGTAATTTCATACTACCGGGAGCCCATTGAAAAGAGATACAATGCTGCCATCTGCTGGCCATAGTTAGTGGGTATTTTTGATTTCACAAGCCCACAAATTACACTGCCCATTGTGTGTGTGTGTGGGGGGGGGGGGGGGGGGGGGGGTACATCAATTAACGTTTTTGGCGGCATTCATTTGAATTTTAGTATACGTCATTAAACGTTTCTGCCGGGAAAAGAGTTAAGAGTTCCTTTTTTGGATTATTTTACAAATGTCACTCAAACTGTCATTACCATTAATGCCACTGGAGAATATGTCGTTACAATACACCAGAGGGATCTTGTGCACTGAAGCGTCAGGATGAGGCAGCCATTTTGCAATCACAAAAAAGAAACAGCATGTATTGTGAGAAATGTAAACAAGAATGACTAACATTTAATTACCTAGGTTGTTGATTAAATGACATATTAATTATTTATTTGTTCCACTAGTTTGACTTATCTTGGATGTAATTCCCTGTAATGCAATTCTATTCTGCCCTGACTTACTTTGATGGCATTGTTCCACAGCAAAATCTCATTTACAGAGGATAAACTGTATTCTATTAATGCAATTTCTTTTTCTTTTTTTTTACAAATGTCAGGTATGCTTTGTCTGTAAAGCCAATTATAAGAAGTGGATTAATCTAAGAAAGTAGGAATGGAAAATGATTGAATCCTTCATGATGTATCGCCTGCGTGTCGACTTGCATACCCCTGCGTGATATCTCGCCAAATGAAGCCTTCCCAGCATCGGCGCACGTGCCCTCCACTACTTTTGGATCATCCTGAACCGAGTACGCATTTCAAACAACCTTGAGCTGGATTCTTTTTGCCGGGCCATTTCTATAGTTCATTTCATTCACAGCCAAACAATTCTATCAATGAGCTCTCGGAATATATTTGAAATTGCATGCGGCAGAAACCGCAAGCTCGCCACTTGGCATTGGACGTGACAACGCTGCTACCACAAAGCAAATTAATATCAGACTAATTAGGCTGACAAGCAGCTTTGGTGTTGCAGGCCGTTATCATTACGGTCCATTTAGGCACCACTCAGTGCTCGCATTTATTCTCCGGGCTGATGCCGAAGGACAGGAACGGCACAGACGCTCGCTCGGTATGTTCGTGTGTGCTTGAGAGATGTGTGCAATGGTGTACGTAAAAGTGTTTGCATTTACATATTGTTGTGGCGGCCCAAAGGAGACAACTGGATGGCATTTAATTCTTCATTTTGATTCTGGATACATGAATAAATCTCAACACTCCAGTGCTGACAAATAAAAACAAGGGAGTAGAGAAAAAGAAGAAAAAAAAGTCTCCAGCAGCGTTTTGTGAAATTTCAGAGAGTTGCTCTTATTTCTCTTCTCGGTGCCGGGGCATCCTCACGGAGGATAAGAAGGTTTGTCTTTTCATTTCATGCACAGTAAGAGACGTAAATAGGACTTTTATGTTGTTTTCTCTCTCCTCGTGATTGCCAGAAAAATTATACACACAAAAAAAAACCTCTTTATATCAGCCTAAAGGGGAATTCAGGACAGCCGTAAGTAGTCTTGACATTACTGGAAACTAGAAAAAGTCTGAGAAATGTGACCTCCAGGCGAGAGTGCAGCAAAGGTCATAACATCATTAAGTCCACCAGAGAAAGTTGTGTTTTCAAAAAGATGGATTTCTTTCCTTGTGTTTGGGGCAACTTTCTGGCTGGATTTTTGGCACATGGGAAAAATAGTCTTGAAATATTGATGATACCATTAAAAAAAAAAAAAAAAAAAGGTCTGTCTGGTTTCTATGGCCATCAAATCTTAGTCAACTGATGCTGGTCAAGTTACGGATGGGATCCATTTGCATTTGTCTTGGGCAATCCAATAGAAACTGTGCAGTAAGTCATGTCAAACACAACAGGATGAATCTCATCTTGAATTTTGACAACATTTTTTTATCAGAACATGCTGAAGTCTTGCAGTGCTCAAGTGGTGGAGCTGGAAGAATTTCTAATGACTTTTCAACTTAGTTCCGACAGAATTCAAAGTCCAAGTAATTCAGCAATTCATTCTGTACATGAATGCATGCAATCAAAGTCAGGATGTAGCTAATGGGAGGTTATTTTTATGTTTCGTACCCTTGGATGGTCCATGAAACCTATTTTTGAGTTTGATGACGTTTGCACATCGTTTTCTACGATAGGAGCTTGTAAATGTTAAGACGATTCAAATACTTGTGTCACAAATATTCGTACTAATTAAGTCTTGAGGAAGGCTCTGTGATCTTGTTTAAAACTTGTTCAACTTTATTCATATCAAATTCAATGTTGAAGTAATTCCAATTCAAAGTATAAGCAGATGTTTATCATTTCACTTTAGCCTTGATGATACTTCCAATTGAATTGAATGTCCAATTTACCCCGAATGCAAGTAATTTGCATAGAATACATAATGTCAAATGTTTGTTTTACAATAACAGGGCTGTCTTATTTTTCTTCAATCCCATGACACTCAAAGCAATTTATTTTCATAACCCGCAGACGTCAATCAAAAACAGGATGTGATGTTTGGTTCTTTTTATGTGCCTGACATTCTTGAGTTTTTCTGTTTTGTTTTTCTCCATGATGAAACGATGCCACAAACGTTAAAACCTCAAAAGACACTTGCGGTGCTCTTGAAGAATATGAGATTGTGTCCGACTTTCCAACTTTACTCCTTTGAGCTTGAATGTCTAAGTAATTCAAATTGCAAGTATGCAAACCGAAGCGGGCTGCCCTTCAACGCAATTCGATCACCGCATTACTCCGATAATTCCACAGAGGAGGCAGCACGTTTCGATTCACAATGTGCATTCCCACATCAACTGCGTGCTCCCCACAGTGGAGATTAAGAGCTAAATCTCCAAGAGAGACAAACACAGCCCTTGGGGGAGACGTTCACCTGCTGCACTGTATGATAGCACATGCACGCACACACCGAACGTGACTAACCCCTCAAAACGCACACACACACACGCCAGCAAATGTGCTGCACGGTGACAAAAAGAAAAATAAGTCAACTCTGCTCGCCATCACGCATGCACGGAACATTTGAGGCATGGTTCACTATGCGGCTGGAGATGCCAAGTTGAGCAACCCCCCCCCCCCCCCGCACCCGCACCCCCACCGGTCGGCCCGCTTAATTGTCTCTTACCTCTGCGCTCATCCGGCACTGCCGACGGCTCGGTGCATGGAAATAATCCCGAGAAAAGGGCTAAGAAGGTGAGGAGAAAAAACTCGGACATGTTTTCGGAGAGCGGGCTTATCAGGAGCCACGGCGCGTCTCCCCGGTCCCGGTGCTCGCTCCTGGCACAGGTCCAGGTCCAGTCTTTCCCCCCCTCCCTCCTCTCCAGGCTCCTCCACCACCACCGCCGCCACCAGGCGCGCTTGTCAAGCGCCGTTATTCGGAGATGTCCAGGGGAACCGTTGCAGCGCGCCCCCCGCTCCCCGACACATGCACACGGCTCCGTGCGGCCGATGGGAGCAGGCAGCGCGGCGGAGAGAGGGAGAGCGAGAGAGAGAGAGAGAGAGAGAGGAAAGGGGCTGGGATGAGATGAGATGGGATGGGGGGGCGGACGAAGACGGAGAAGTGGTCTTCTTTTCTCAGTGATTAAAATGTCGTCGAGGTGGCGCAGCTCGTGTGAGAGTCATCACATTGGTCAGCCAGTGCCGGGTGCCAGTCTGCTTGGACTGGATCAGCCTCACAGGCAATGAATTTAAACTCGGGGAGGTGGGGGTGGGGGGGGGGGGGTGGATGTAGTCATTCTGCTCCCTCACTCTCTCTCTCAAGCAGTTTCATTGCCTCATACAGCAGCTACTGGAGTCTACTTTGAAATGGGATTCAGAATACAGTTTCATTCTTCCCATTAGAATGAATGGAAATGCTTACCCCCCCTCATAATACTTTGGGGGGGGGGGGGGCACATGTACTTAAAAACACTAATTTCTGTAGTGTGCGACTCAGCCACTGGGCGGCAGTATAATAAAGTCGTGCATACAAACGAAGAAGAGTTTCACTCAACTATCCGCTAGTTGCACATCGTTTTTCTTTCTTTCCATCATTTTTTACTTTATTGCATACAAACACAATATTCCAAAACAAGACTAAACTTTCCACCAGATCTGTTGATATTTTGAATTTTTTGTTGATTTTGTGACTAGCCGTATAATGTCATAATTCGTCAGTCCGATCAATAATGCCGTGTGCATTGTGTATGTGAAGAGGGGAAAATACGGTTTCATTTTTCGGCCATAGGTGGCAGTAGCGATTCAAAATTCAATGTTCTGCTCTCAGTAGCTTTAAGCCCCTCCAGCATTTTATTTGATATTCTCAAACATATGTACAAATCATTTTCTCAGCCACTATGTCCCTGGAATTACATTATAGCCACACAAATATCAGTGGTAGGCTGCCACAAATTAATTTGGACAGCCACTACTAGATTTTGGTGCTACCTGTCATCATGTAACTGTTGTATTAACTTTATTTTGCTGTGTTGAGATTGTGTTGCTGCACTTCTCGTGTGCTCCTTGTGAACATCTGCGCTATTATATTAAGTATTCTGAGTACTTGTAATTTATGTATTGCATGTTTTGAATTGTTAGCAAAAAAAACGAGCAAAATAGAGTAATTAAATCCCATTAAACAATGGATGTTCATAAAACGTCCAAACTTCAGTGGATACACACAGTAAATAAACAAGTTCTTTAAATAGACATTTTGCTCGATTTTGTGATCGGATCGACGAGCAGTAGGCCTTTATTTAAACTTGCTGATCGTGTAAGGTCTAAACAAAACAGAAATAGCAGTGAAGACTAAAATATGTTTGTCTTGGCACCGTAGTACTGCTGAGCATAGTCTTCATAGATGAAACAATACGTGCCAAATCACCACTTTGTAATATATTTTCATGTACTGTACGTGTACCAAGATGGCGGTTCTTGCTGTCTCTATCTCACTGACAAGAATAATGGCTGTGAGGTTGATGGCGCCACCTGTTCAGCAGAGGTGGCAAATCCAGGTCCAGTAAGTAAAAACCCGGCCACAGTTTGGCTTTAGCCCCAAGTGCTAGCTAGCTAGCTAGCTCCCTACAGGTAAACGAGCACCATGGGAGCTAGCTAGCTAGCTAGCACGTGGCCGGGTTTTTACTTTCCGGACCTGGATTTGCCACTGCTGCTGTTCAGGACTTGCGCTAAGCAGCTGACTCACATCTTCAACCGCTCGCAGACCTGAGACCCGTTAAGCACACATTAAGACTACCTCAGTCATGCCAGCGCCTGGAGACTTAATGAGTTGCAGTCTAGACGTTCTGTGAGAAGCTGGTCCCATGCTAATGAATAAAAACAAAAAACTACCACCCACAAAGAATACCCTTTGCCACCCTAACATTAGTATGGGCACCATCTCGTCAGCAGTACGCTCATCCCCTCCCACCTCGGCAACAGTAGGAATTGTGGAGTAATTTCCTCTCCGGCACATCATGAGACTGTTGGGTAAATAGTGGGTTTGATTCATTAAGATTATTGTATTTATGCTGCATGTTTGAAATGTGTAATTTACCAACCAAAGCGTGTTTATTGCACAAGCAAACAAATGAGGGCTTTCCTCCACTACAATTATATTCAATGGCAGTTTCTGGTATGTGCAACATGTGCAGTCGCACAGGTGGTATTTCGTTCTGAGGTGTGCCCCCCTTGTGGAGACATTATAAGAGGTCTTCAAGGATTTGACGTGAGAAGTGATGGATGTCAAGGAAGCACGAAATCTTCCTTGTTCGAGGTTAGCTCGTTTTTCTTGCTTGACAATTGCAAGTTGCATTGTTCTATACTTTTTTCAGCTCAAATAAATTGACATTACATCTAAGTAAAATAAAAAAATAGTAGTCTTAGAAAACTGTCTGTCGGTCGAGAAAAAGTTTATCAGTAAAAGTAATTAACGCGCATTTCAGTGGGGCCAATCTTTTGCTGCTTTGTCTGGCACAAGTTGCAGTTGCCACTGATTACACTGCATAGTCGTGTTTCTTCCAATGACTGTTATCAATGCTGTTGTAAGATTGAAGAACATCAATTTTGTGCAGTTCTATTCTAAAGGCACAAATGGTTCCAAACAAGAACAAGTCCAACAAAGTCATTTTGGACTTTAGACAAAGCAGGAATGACAAATTTGTCCTACCACCTCAGGTTGTGCTTGCGTAACTTCAAATTCTCATGTATAATCTACCCAATAATTGTATTTATTTATATTTTTAATAGCTTTGACAGGAATGTTGGAGTGTTCCAATGCTGATGAATCACAGGGCATTGTAGGAGGAGTTAAAGCTAAATTAAAATGAGTCGCTGTGCGCTGGGAAAGTCTCGGGCATCATACTGTATAAACCAACGAAAACTCCACATTTGACCAGTTCATAGTGTACCTACTAAATAATGGCCACAAAGACAAAAATACAAATAAAATATGTGGCGGTGCGAGCTGTTGTCAGAGCAGCACGACACATCTTTGAAGGAATTTGCACCCTCGTTATCGCTCAACTTACTGCAGAGCATAACTAGGCGCGAGTGCTTCTTTGTTATGGTCATTAATTTGTTGGCTTGGTGAATTCAATGAAAAGAAAAGACGGTACTCGGCTGAAGTGGACGAGGTGAAAGTAAAACCTAATGAGGTCAGACGGCACAATACCCTTGTTTGGACACAATAATTAATAATATTTATTTTTTTCTGTAATGATTTCACTTTTTGACCTCTTACAATCCTGGTTTGTTTTGTTAGCACGAAAAGTTGCAAACTACTGGTGAGTGATTAATAGAGGGCGCCAGGGGTTGAAAAAAAAAAAAACCTTTAAAAAAAAAACCTTCCAAAGTTTGCTGGAATTATTGATTTATTTTAAGTTTTTCGTGTCATCGTACCTCTGCTAATATGAAGATACATTTGCCAACGTTGGTTGCTAACTTACGTCATGCTGACTTGGTGTGATTGAGCTTATTCAATAACAAATGGGTGAATAAGGCACCCATCCAACAGTAGTAATTGTACGAGTATTATTATTATTATTATTATTGGCGAAATTGCTGCCACAGGTTTCAGATTTGGGGTTTCTGTGACAGGCAGGAGCTAGCGTGCCATCCAATATGATGATTTTAACTTCATATTGCTTTAAATATTGCCCTAACAAGATGAAATTGACACACAACATGCATCCATTCCCCACAGACGAAGCCGCATTTTAAATTTTAGCCGTCATGTTCTGTATCATAGATGAGATGAACAAATGTGTCACGTTTTATCAGAGACGTGTCAAAGAATGAAGTTGTCCAGGTCTTTCAGGACATATTGAGCCCTCCTGCGACCACGATCACCGGATTTTTTGTTTCCTTAACAAAGGTGCGTTTTTATTTCAGCGGCTTTTCATTTCCTCTTTCTTCCTGCGGAACAATCAGAGATGACTACATTTATACATTGCAATCATATCAGTTGCACGAAAAGTGATCTTGTTCAACGTTTGCCCAAAGTACTTCACTCACTGTAGATTTCTAATTTGCAATATTTATTAAGGGAAATAGCATTCCATGAAATGGTCATTTATAAAAACACAGCATAATAACACAGTTTGTGCAGCACAATTTCAAGCTTCAATTCAATTCAATTCACTGTGCTGGTCCTTGTGGTGTTTCAGCCTTGCCCACCAGGGGGCATAATAAAGTCCTACACGGACACAAATGAAGGTAAAATCACCACGGCTCTCCGTGACTCTGTCAGGTGCAATAGCATTGGACATTTTTCGCAGAGGATAAACATTTTGCTTGTGAGTATTGTCGCTCCAAATACGTTTGACCATTTGTGCTTAAATTTAAATGGTGTTAGCCTACCAATGGCGTTTTCCATTATGTGATAGCATTAGGCTAGTGGATGTATACTTAAGACAAAGTTGTTTGGTTGCTTTAAATATACATGTTTTTTTATTTGTTTTTTACTGTAAACTTTGACTGGGCATTTAACAACTTTAAGCCGTTTTTTCGTAGAACTAACGACTAGTTACTACTTTGCGCTTAGGTCAAAGAATCAGTAAAAAAAAAAAAGTAAAAAAATCCTTCACTGTAATTCACTTTCAGATATTTCATCTAAAAAAAAAAAATCTTTACCCATAATTAATGTAATAACGCATCATTTTAAATAGCTAAATTTCCTTGTTGCACCCAAACGATAGCACACAACTGTCAATAAGAATACTCGCCCTTGTGGTCCAGGAGTCTGGACTTGCTCGCCACGGCGGTGTCAAAGAGAATGAGGATACCGAGTGGCAGGCTCTCCCCTGAACGGCAGCGACGAGGTCAGCCTAATAAGGCACTCATGCAATGCGTGTCACTCACTTGCACCACAGGTCTCGACATACAGGACGCCTGTCATGAGTACACAGCCACACGGAAGCACATGCCGCCTGACCTTAACGTCTTGGTGAATTGCACGCACTGCGGGTCTTCTTTTCAGCTACACTGCTTGTTGACTGATGGGACAATTTGAGTCTGGGAACACCCCCCCCCCCCCCCCCCCCCCAATAATCCTAATACCAACTAAACATAACTGCCACGAGCAGATCTAAATGTGACAGGAATTTCAACCTAATTATTAGGTTAGTCTTATTCGTCTTCATTTTTGCAAGACTTAACATTTGTAAATATTGAAATATATTAATTGATTGCTTGTGTTTGTTTAAAAAATAAATAAATAAATGAAATGAAGAGGACCTTGAAAAAAAATAATCACAAATAAATTACAATGTTTTAAAAAATGAAATAAATCACAATTAGATTATTTTTCTTTCAGCCCCAATATTTATCAACCTGAGCTAGCTGATGCTCCCATTAACAACCGGCGTGCACAGAAGAGCTAGTTCACAATAGCAGTTGGTGGTAGCGATTTATATTTAGCATCTTTTCAGCAAACATGGAGTCAATCGCGCCGAACATTGCCAACACCCTGAATTGGTCGCCAGCCAATCACAGAAAATCAGTTTATCTTAAATCTAACAAGCAATGCATAGTTGTGAAACTCCTCTTCAGGTGTGTCTGTGTCTGTACTACACTGCCCCCAGGTGGCCAATGTGCATACATCTGAAGGAGCAGCACAGGTCCATTGAATTGGAGCAAAATATGTGGCAAAAGTGGTTTAATTCTTTACTATATATATATATGCAATAAACAATGGATCCGAAAGGGCTAAAATGATACAACACAATTATTTATTGTAAATTATGTTTTGCCCCCCCCCCCCCACCAAGTTCTATTTTGCGAACCCCAGCTTAGGAACCACTGGACTACAACGCTGACTTTGGATGACGGTGCTGTTATTTGAAGCAAGCGGCCAGCGCTGACCCTGCTTGACCCTGTCATCGTTGCAAGCTCATTATCAAGCTCATAACACCGCCGCTGCTGGCTCTGCATTCTTCCCAGCTGGGTTCGCGCGCGAGACCACCCTCACGAGTCAAACCCCCGTTTGGCAAAAACGAGCAACCAGAAAAGATCATCTAGCAAATCTGGTTGGTCACGCATTTAGTCTCTCTTGACAGTTATTAGTGGGAAAAGAAGTAAATGTATGGCTCTGAGATTGGTTCCATCTGGTTGAGAAGGAAGGAGCGAGCGCAGTCCTCGGGAAAGCTTGCACACTGATGAGGATCCATGGGTCTCACCCCACAGCCCCCACCCGGGCGGGCGGGCCAGGGTGCTTGTTAATCAAGAAGCGGTATGGCAGCTCATTTGCTGTAATGAATCGCTGCACTTTTCACATGATGGCAATGACTGGCATGTTTGAAAAACTGCACTCTTGTCTTGAGAAAAAAAAATTGCTGTCATGCTATGGCCTAAATCCTATAAAACATTCAAGTTCATACAGGTTTAGAGATGGAAAATATGCATGAAAAGGATAATGTGGTCAAAATACTTATATCTAATTATTGTGCACAGTACAGCACTTGAACATAGTACTGTATATACAAACACACACTTATATCGTATATATGTAAATATTTTGCCTTTTCCCCACAGAAATCCATCACCAGTCTTTGTCAGGGGAAACAATCACATGTTATTGTATAGAGCTGATTGTTCTTCAATCCAATTTCATGCATATCTTGGAGGAAATGAACATATTACATCCGCATCTCTCAAATACTGGAGTGCTGACGTGTAATAGCGTTTCCTGGGCTCGTATTAAACTGTGAGGAGCAATTTCAACAAAGCAATTTCAAGTTAATTTCCTCTGAATGAGAGCCAGAAATAAAATCCTCCTGTACGTATTTACGGCTACAGGGAAGCTGCGTCCCGTACATAAGGGACAGAATGACACCTCAGCTTCACATCTTTTTGTTTTCCTGCAATATTCCCTGTACATTTATTTGTGAGATTTGTCTCATCAACATCACAGGAACACTAACAAGCTGGCTGATTCCTTACAGAGGCAGCATCAGATACATTCTGATGTTTAACTCACTACTGCCATCTAGGGATACAAACATATACATATACTGCTGCATTGTAGTCGCAGTCGAATGCGTTTGTGTCCAGACAAATTATTTTTTTTACAGATTATCAGGATCAGGATTACCGTATGAGGATGACATGTCATAATTGCATGCTTTGGTCTGTAGTCAACTGTGTGCATTATTTAATTGATTTTTATTACAGCTTTATCAGGACTTTTTTTTTAAGAAGCCACTCATATATACAGTATACTCGATATATTATTATATAAGATTTATTTAATCAAATAAAGCCCAATTATATCAAGATCTCTCACATGTGTTACCTGGCCAAAGGGTCAGATGTACACGAAAATATACAAAGTTTGAATGCTGAACTCATCTCAGTTTTAGATAACTACAACTTCATTTTGCCTGTTTAACTTCATTTAAGAATCAAAAAAGGGACATTATTGATATCTTGAATTGACTTGAATTAAACATATTTTCACATATTTTCAATTCAGTTGTGTATTTCCGAAATTCTCTCACATAGTATATTTGCAACGGAATTGTTTGTAGATATTTATATACTCATTAATAGCCAAAGTGACATTGTTTCTCATGAGCAACACATATCCAGTCGAGCTGTAAAAAAAAAAGTTAAACAGGCTTTAGGAATTGTGACTGTAAATACCGAGCAGGTTTAACATTTACAACTGTCAGCGTGACCCTTTTCTGAGTAGATCTGTGAGGACAAATCCTTCTTTACACACGTCACACTATAGAATAATCGCTCAAGATAATCTTTCACAGTCATCTGATCATCAGGCTTTTTCCAAATTTGACCAAAATAGATGGAAACATGCTCAAATTCGGTCCGATTAGGACTTTGTGCGCACTAAAATATCCCGGAGTGGCAAAAACAGGAAACGAGGGTCAGGAGGTTCCTGCACGAGGTCCTTGAAAGGTGTTTTCGAAAATGTGCACACGGCAAATAAACCAGGAAAGTCTCCTTGCTGTCCTTGATTGAGATTTAAGAGGCGTGCGTCGGTTGGGTTTAAAGGAGTGAGTGTGTCAGCGGACCTTTCTGAAAGCCTTTCAACTCACCCGCTTCCACGTCAAGTCCATTAACGACCTTCGATTAGATCCACAGTAATTACTGAAGGCATTAATAATAATTTGCACTCTGCTGAGGGTCGGTTCTACGTTAAAAAGAAAAGAAAAGACCACTGTACCAAAATACAGGCAGTTTCATAGTGTGCTGAGCAGAAGTTCAAGTCAGAGGTCTGTGGCAAATGGCACAAGTAGATTTGAGGTCATTTCATTAATAGTGATTTTACAATTGGTGTAAAATGTGCGTCATTATACAAATATGGTGATATGTATAAATGTATTGCAATTTTGAAGAAATTTTCGTCTTAGTGAGAAACATTGTTTTCCTTCCTTCAATGCATTTATAATGTCTGTCAATTATATATGGATTTTCATTATTTGTGAGCTTGTCCAGTCGTAATCCCCGCAGCGGTATATATTCTTTATCATCTGCGAAGAACAACAAATATTTCTGCTGTATTTCTTACTGAGCAATTCTGGCCGTTTTCTACAGTATATGTACAGTCATATGTCTGCATTATGAAACCCATAAGTGGCCAAGATGTACGAAGCCCAAAGGAGTATCACAATGTCCATTGAACTGGGGCAAGAAAATGTGGCAAAAATAAAAAAAAATACCTGTGTAATTCCTTTACATGTATTTGATTATGTCACTGTATGATTTTAATATTATAGTATGTTATTTTCTTATTAAAAATGCATTAAAATCTTTTTTTTTTTGAGAGAGACTAGAATGGATTGATTACATTTCTATTTATTACAATGGGGAATTAAGATTTGAGATACAAGCATGACCACAGAACGAACTAAACCCGTATCTGAAGGCACCGCTGTAACTTCAGCCTTGTCTGCATAATTCCACTCATGGATCATTTACATAAACTGACATGGGCCTCTCTATAATCTGGCGACCTTTTAGTCATGCAGAAGTATACTGAACATTCATAATCATAACCATTAGATCCCGACACGTCCTGACGACATATCGGGAGATTTAAATAATCAATGAAGATATGCGGCACTCATGCGTAAACGTGCACGGCCACTGCACGGGCATTGTGCACCCACCCGTGTTAGCGCAAGTACTGTGTAAATAATGAGACCTTTAAACAGCAGGAGAAACATACTGCACCATTTACTGGAGACCACGATTTTCTTGGTCAATGGAGCAACCAATCTGTGTTGAATCATGACAGGAATATGTAAATAATGCGAACAGGAAAAGTACTGCACCGCTGAATCCCAATCCCGTCGATTTTTTATTGGCGAGCAGCAAATATGATAAACAATATTGAATAGTCATCTTTTTATAACATTAATCTTGTTCTTGACTGTTCTGAACTTTTTATTTGTTTGTTTCAGGAGGAATTGTAAGTGCAGACTCAACTCACTTGGTGTATGAGCGCTGTGATGTCAAATATGAGCATGTAGTGAAATCGGGCACATCCAGGGCATTAAACTGGGACCTAAGATATTTCGTAATTCGTGTTGAAAGAGGGAAAGAACATTTAGCAAACTGACCAACATCGACAAGCACAAATATATTGCAGGTACAAGACAACAGTATGTACTATTCCTCCACTTATGACCTACGCCCGTACTTCAGCATGTTCTGCGTAGATTAAAAAAAGAAAATTTTAAGTACTGATTTGTACAGACTGTACAAATAGCTTCAAAAAGGTTGGTGACCACTGATCTACAGTATGTCATGGTGTTCAAACTATGGCCCTGGGGCCATTTGTGGCCCGTCATCTATTTTTAAGCGGCCCACACCATATACTAAAAATGGCATCTGTTATGAAAGAGCTTTTCTATATATATATATATATAAATATATATAACCTCATAAGTCACCAATTTGTTACATTTTCATATTTTTTCAAAGAGCTGTATGATTGGTCATTGCGCATATGGGTGTTATATTTACAATTGACCAATCACCCAGCAAAATTAACTATTTACAAATACAAACGTAACAACATTTTCTCTTCAGAACACTGATGAATAAACATAATTAATTGTGACATTGTTTCCTTCTGTTTGTTGTCAAAGTTCAAATTGTAAAAATATCACATGTATTATTATTACCAACTAAAACCTTTAAAGATTGTCAGCTTGGTCCTGTATGAGGAAAACGTTTGGACACAAATGGTATATGTGCTTTAGAAAAAAAAAATCTATTTGGCGTTACAGCTGGGACAGAAGACAGACTTATGCATACGCAGTCATTGAAAAAAAAAAGAAAAGAAAAAAACATTGCTGTGCCTCTTACAGCAAAGTAGTTGCATGGAATGTATCATTAGGTCCAGAAGGACATGATAGAGAACCTTAAGTTAACTGGATAAACAAAGACAAAAAAAACATACGCACAACACGAGACGTAGCTGAAAGAGCATGGGGGTTAAGAGACAATCAGAATTGTACTAATTACAGTTAAATTGTATTCTCCTCCAAATCAACCATCTGCTTGCACAATAACAAACCAGCATGGAGCGCAGTCGACGACAAACCGGCTCGATGGGAGAGATCCTTGAGTTTAGACAAATACATCAAATAAATGAGCACACCAGGCGAAGAGGCGGTGGGTGGGCGGTTGGGTATGGCCAACATATAATTACAATCATTTTAATTATAATGAAAATATGCTCTCTTTATTACTCTCTGGATCCTAACATACGCTATAGCGAAAGAGCAGATGTATCATCGAGGATTTCACATTACACACGCTAGCACTGGCTGCAGAACTGTGACCAATCCGTCACATTTCCACGCGGTGACCATACACCGTCCCGCCATATAGCCGGTTTTGACCCAGTCGTGTTTCTATTTGCGGAGCCTCATTGATATGCACCGAGGTTTGCATTGATAATTACCTGCTGAGCTCCAGATCAGTTCTGCAATTCAAAGTCTAATTCCATGGTGTCTGTCTGGTGTGTGTGCAGACTTATAAAACCTGCATAGGTGCAACATTAATAAAAGAACCAAACTACAAAAGAGAGGGAAACTCAACTGTTGAGTAACAAGGGAAATGAACCTTTCTTTCATCCGCAGAGTCTTTATTTCTATTTTACACAATGTCTCTGGAGATCTAGTTCATTTATAAAAATAAGTAACCCGTGTCTGACCTCACGCAAACAGTGTATTGTGCGTGCACTCCACACTCGCCTCATAAAGTATTAGAACAGTGCGGTCAATTTCTTTATTTCTGCTGCAGACTGAAAACATTTGGATTTGACTTCAAAGGATTTTATTTCCAGGTATTTACTCCTGAATCCCCCACCCAATGATTTTTGGCCAGACTACATTTTTAACTCATTCGCTCCAAGTTATTTTCAATGAAGCAACTCGCTTCGCTCCCGGCTGTTTTACTGGATTTTGACTGATTTTGCAAGGCCCACAGAATATTGTGTTCTATTACTATAAAAAGTATCTTATTTCATTAGGCAAAAAAAGGATTTTGAATCTGTTTCCGTTCTGCAGCTATTAGCACTAGAATGTAGGTAAGTTTAATCAATATTCACATTCCTCCATTCAAACACTGTCAAATAGAGCTTTTTGCAACATGGCACTGGCTGATCTCTTATACTCTGCTGCCACATGCTGGCCATTTTTTGCAATAACTACCATTGCTTTAAGCCACCTCTTGATGTCAGAAGCTGCATCAAAGCCTTCTGTATGCTCTTGCATAAAAAAAACATAAAACATGTATATATACATTTTTGGGAGTGAAGTACAAAGTATAAAAAAAAAAAACTTATTTACACGTTTTGGGGGTTTGAATGAGTTAAACAACAGAGTTGTCTATGGGTGAAAAACAAGCAACTGTGAAGCTGAGAGAATTCCAGGGAAATTCAATAAGATCCATACCACAAACACCGGCCAGAGCCAGTACAACCATTTGAAATGTCTTGAAGATGATAGAAACCAATGACGTACTAAGTAACAGATGATGACCGATACAAATAACAGCAACAAAAGGCTGTTCGCAGGAAAGTTCTTTTGCAAAAACACAGGCGACGCCAACACACATTAGCAAGAATAACGTGAGGTTCAGGTTGGAATTTGTTGAAAGGTACAAAGAAAAGCCTCATACTAGAACAAAATACATCTAAATCCTCTAGTTACAAACATTCAACTTACGAACAAAGTCCATAAAAGTCATGAAATTATCGATCTTGCAAGTTCATATTTTAAAGTGCACACCATATCATACATTACGGTACTGCAGTTCCCCTTTCTGCCACACCATTCTGTGATGGCAAATCGTGTAAAAAAACAAAAAAAACAACAACCCTTCAGTCGCATACTTTCATTAGCATTCCCCATGCTCACATTTCCACAGTTGTAATGGAATCATGTCTAATGTAAACCCTTCCCTAAGACCAAATGCTATTTTAGCAGCATGTAAATGTCTGTGGTTAAACACGCATATGCTCAGACAGGTGCAATGGCCAGCAGTCTCTTTACTTTGAAGCATAATTACACCAGAATCGTAGAATCTTTATTGTCTGAATCATTTATTGTTTGTAGAGAATAACTGCACTTCGACCGGAGAACCTACTGCGGATAAAGCAGAAATAGTCCTCACGTTTCCTCAACATACCGTCATTCTAAGTAGGCCGTAACTAAACCAACAGTCAGATTTCTAGTTTGTTAAAAAAATACACACATAGGAAGCATCTCAGATCATTTAAAAAAAAAAAAAAAAGCTCTTCAAACTGACAAAAGTGTTGGCTTCTGTTATATGGACTGTAGGCCTACATTCTTGACGTGATTAAAGAAACAAAATTTTATGAAATGAATCCAAAGGCAGGCTTGACTGTCAGTCATCATTTGTGCTGGAGTCAAAACACTGCTGGAGACTATTGGCTCTTATAACTCAAGCCTCTACTCTGCAAAGGGATGTTATTATTTGTATGGACAAAGTTAAGTAGCTACAAGGACAGTTGATATTTGCTTGCCTTCCAAATGTGAGATGAAACAGAAATGCCGTGAAAGACTGAAGAAACGGCAGGAGAGAATGTCAAAGTGTAGGTGTAGTCGGTTGTTGGAGGAGAAATGACTTGGGAGGAAATAATCCATTATACAACAGGTTTTTATCACAGTCGTATGAAAGGTCAGAAATTGCTTCCCTCTGATCTGTGAGGGAAATCTAATTCATAGTGATCTGAAAAATTCTCCCTCCCAGGTAACTTAACTGACTTCAAGCTTTGGAATTACATTAAAAGACAATTTCACCACTATGTGCGCTCATTTTGCTCACTGACGTGCATAAAGGTGATAACTACCTAGTTAAGATGAGAACAAAATATTGATTCTGTATTCACATACTATCACCAATAAGTATCAAGAAGAGAATATCAATGAATCTATTTGTGTTGCTTACAGAATGGGTGAATGTGAGGCTTTGTAAAGCGCTTTGGGCACCATATGGTGTAGATAAAGCGCTATATAAAAAGCAGTCCATTTACCATTTACATTCTGAAAATGCATCTATGCTTTAGAGTGCCTCGTTGTCAGCCGTGAGTGCACGCATGACAGAGTAAGGCTGTGGAGCTAGGGAAGAGGGAGGGGCTTCGGGCATGTGACCACTTTAGAGGGCCTCGTTGTCTGCTGTGAGTGTGTGAAGGTCATGGTGAGAAGGTGAAAGAGCAAGGGAGAAGAAAAAAAGTCAAAGTTGATAGCCACCATGTGGACAGGGGCTTCAGGCTGAAATGCTCGCTTTAGAGTGCCTCGTTGCGGCTTTGAAAATCCCTGTGGTATATTTTGGTGACTTTAAAATGTAGTTCCTGTGGGTGCAGGCATAAGTTGCTAGATGATGTAGCAACCCCTTTTCCGGAGAGAACGACTTGATTTTGCACAATTTTGAAGCCTCATTTTATATACTTTGCAATTTTTTAAATCATTCTAATTTGGCAGGGTTGTCAACAACATTCATCTCTGTGCTGTGTCAAATTTGGAAGACATGAATTTTCCTTTTACAGGGACTTCAATAAATGAAAGGTGAAGAAGGTCGAAGTGGCCCCCGCATGCTTCGATTGTTCTGCATGAGATCCTCGGTGGAAAACGTTTGGACACCACAGACTCATCCATTCTTTATCCGTATGCAAAACGCCAATATCCCTCTGGCCACAACATCTATAATTCAAGTGAATTAAAGCCTTTTTTTAAATCAAATAGCTCTGCATTGGATTGTCAATGCATCTACTTTCCCCCATATTTCCAAAAATGCCCCTGATTTTTCTCTCATCTTGTGAAATTGTCTTTTAAAAATAGGTTTTTTTAACGTCATCATACTTTGCTTTCGTTATTCCAGCAAAATAAATCAATGGCTTATTTTCAGCATTCTTCTACAGCTCCCTTGATTGTTATCTATAAGAGGGCTATCAAAAAGTCATTTTAGCTTGTGGCTGTTAAACAACAAATGGATGAAGTAATCAGCCGCACACTGTATGCTGCTTGCATATCTACTCATCCACAATTATCATTTGCTCTCCTATGTTAGAGGCATTAATATATTTTATGTTTGTTTCTTTATTTTTGTTTAAACACATCATAAGTCAACATCTGAACTTTGCTTCTCCTTTCTGTAACTAACATCCAAATATTGATTCATGAATGGTGGAAGGATGAAGACAATTAAGTGCAAGTGTGAACCTTTGAAAATTGTCTTGAGATTTGGGCCTTTTGCTTCCTTTCTTGATGTCCTAAAGTTCCTGTCGCCCAAGTCTCAGACCACCGTTTGCTTAATTCTTTGTAGCAGGACTGTAGTACTCAAGTCTGGACTGGAAAATTGTCCACCCCGTGAGCATAATGAAATTTATCTTATTTTGTGGTCATCAAAATAGTATTTTTCTGTCTTAAGGACACACTTGGACTTGGACTCGAAATCTCGTGGACTCGGACTTCCCTTGGATTCGGACTTCTGTGACTCGATAAAGGTGGACATGGCTACAGCCTTGCTATGTATTATTCTAAGCAGTATAGAAAACGTATGAATGTAAAATATATTATAATGTTTGAATCTGAGTTGAGGGGAAACTCCAGTTATTTACCTAGAGCTGGTCGAGAAACCAACCATGAAACTTTGGGCCCAAGCAGAGAAACACTTTTCACTATAAGATGGCAAATCACTCACTTAAGTACAAAAACCCTTGCCGAATGAAGTTCAACTCAAACGTTTAGATGTTTTACCTCCACAGGAGTTCTGCCTCCTGGATGTATTTGCACATCTAAAACTGAACGCCGCGGTCGTATTTCTTGCCATCAGCTCGGATGCGTCTACAAACGTGCCATCTGTTTCTGAAAAGCAGGAAATGCACAAAAGACGAAGACACAGAACATGATATCAGTGTTGCCTCATCTATTGCATATTCACTGACTCCATAGAAGTGGCTGCTTGCTCACTGTCACATCCAGCTTGGCTGTTGTTTACTCTCTCCCAAGTCCTCCCTGCTTCCCTTCTGGCTCTCTTCTTTATCTCCCATCAACTATGTGCATAGCATTTATAGAACCTGACAGTTTGTGTTTGTGGCCTGACTCCTCGCCTAATGGCCTTCCATGATTGATGGATAGCTGAGAAGTCAGTTGACAATGTCTAAATATTTCTCTCACGCCTTATCTGTTCCGTTATGCTCTCTCAATATTATGCAGAATGGATTTGAGTCCAAACAAGGATGGATCAGGAAAAAAATTGCATACAGTGAAATTCCTGATATGAATACCAATCTGATTGTGTCACTTTTTGCATTATCACCTTTGTTTTATGTCATTTAGGTATGATTAATACGTTCTCATTGTACACAGATCAGATGAACAAGCAATGTTTAAAGTGGCTCCATATTAGTGAATGCTGTGGAAGCTCTTGTTAATAATGTCTTCTAGCCCGGAGAGGCTGCATCTGGAGACCTCCCAGTTGGACTCCTTATGAGTCTATGAATAGTCCCCAATTGGCTCTAGCTCTTTTTCTCTCCAAGCGATGCGTTAAATAAAATGTTATGAATTTAGTCATATCACCGATGTTGTATTGGTCTACTCGCCAGGCTTCAGTCCTGGTTCCGTTTCTCCTAATCAACGTTATGAATGGTTGTCCGTCTCTATATGTGATTGACTGGTGACCAGTCCAGGTTGTTTGTTTGTTGTGCAGAAAACATGTTTATGTACTGGTCAGTGCAAATTGTTACAATTTCTTGAGTTGTAATTGACTGTAGAAATTCTTTATGTGGGTCTACCAAAGTGACTCAATAAGTGACCTCGATTGGTCAAATGAGATGTGAGCAAGCGAGCAGCGATTGGTGAAGGTAAAGGTTTGTAAAAATCAATACATGGGATGGCAGCAAATGAATCTAAGTGCTGTGATTTCTGCTTTACCTGAAAAACTTTAAGGAGATGGCAAATTGGGAGTTTGCCAAGTCAACGTTTCAATTATTCTTTGCTCTGTGGCACATGATTTGGTGTTGTGTTTTCTAAACTTTTGGAATGTTTCATTAAAAACAATGAATCCGCCATTGTTCATAAATAATAATCACACAAAACAGATTTTTTTCTGAGACTATTGATTTGGACATTTTCACTCTAATGATACCCCCAAGGGTTGTGGAAAAATATAACCTGTAGTTGTTGAGAATAACTAAACCTTTGGGAAAGTATCACTTAAATAGTTGTGGAAATATGGAACATAATTGTTTCTTTTGCTATGATGTCTTTGTAGTCTTCTAAGTGAAACAGACAAAACAATAGCATGGTAGTGGTTTGTGTTTGCGTTTCAGTCTCAAGCGATGCTGCCTGACCTTTATTTGAGGATCCCTGGCAAAGTGTCACTCTTGTTGCTTTAGGGATTGTTCCAAATAAAATCAAACATGAGGAAAATACATCATCAAATTTGATAATTTCCCTTATTTTTTTCTCCTCTCTTGCATAAAACGCAAATCAATTTGCATTGGTGCCAATTGCTGCCACATACAGTGTGTATTGTGGATGATTTATTCTAATAAACTAAAACTTTTTTTTTTTTTTTTAATTGGGTGCCCATGGCCTGAGGACTTGGCTTGTGGACAAGACACCAATTAACCTAAAAAAATATGGAAAACTAGAACGAGTTGCCTGAGAAATGTCTGTTTGACTTCATGAGCATTTCCTTTGTACCCTTGAACCAAACAGATCGTTTTGAGCATGAGCAGCTGACCTTATTCAGAGTTGCGCATAAAACCGAGAATCAAATATAATCTACCCTGCGGGATACAATAAAGGTTTCCTATCCTCTTTCAAAAATGTCATCTCAAACAAACATAAAAACAAATCCATATTTAAGAGTTTTCCTAGATCTAATTTAATGAAACGATGGCCGTTGAAAAAAAAAAGAAGGATATATGTGCAAGTGAGATGGCTAAAGACGGAAATCAATTTTAGGTACATATGAGCCGGACCATGACCAGTGACAGCCACCAAACTGGAAATGGGCTGTCTAAAATCATCAGCTCCCACAATTGCAAGTCCCTCTCTGCGCTCCAAGGAGAGCCACTGAAGTCAAAAGCATCTTATTTCTAAACGGTCGCTTCAAGTGAGGAGAAAACTCCAAATAGCCACTTGAGCTATGCTGCTGCCAAAGAGATTGAAGTCCAACACATTAACCCAGACCTTCCAACCTTGGGGAATCTACTTGAGTCTGCTAGGTTTTTTATTTTTTTTTGTTTCAGCGCAGTGATCTTCCTCTCTCATTGTGATTCCAGGTATGGCTACTGCAACAATCCTGAAACGCTTGGGTACTATGATAAAAATGTTCTTACCAATCCAAGACATTTAGTTAGCATTACTTATTATAATACACAAGGTGGAAAAAAATCTGCAAGTTAATCTCATGTGATTTTCAGCCTAAATCTTGTATGTACACCCAGTCTGCAGATGCAGTTTTGGTCAATTAACATTTTCAATTTCTTCTACACCCAAATTGCATGCTATGGTTTTAAATTGATTTGCGACACACGAGGAAGCACACACAAAAATGCCTGAATGGAACTGCATAATTGTGTATATATCATGCTAAAAATGTAATGTAATATTCATAAGCGCCATACAACATGGCGTCTGATATTTCTCTTCTGCAGCCCAGATAAAATAGCACACAACAGCTGACTAGATGGAGTGGCGGGAAGAAGGACGATGGTCTGTCTTGTCTTCTCATCTTAGACAGAGAGTTAACCTGCAAATGGGACTTCAGGGACCATTGGAGATGCATTGCTTGACAGTTCAACAGTGCTAAACAAATGTCATGCACTCACCATTATCCAACCTTTTTTGCAGCTATTGTAACCTGTGCCGTTTACCTCGTGCCGGTCGGTACTGCATTGTAACATCGGAAATATGCCGCTTAAAATTTCAGCTTGCATTTGGGTATGACCTGTGACTGCAAGATTAGGATAGTAGGACATTTCCCATTATGTTACTTTCCAAAAGTAGGAATTAGTTTCCGAAAGCAGGAAGTACCGGTAGTTCTAGTTCCAGTATGACGAAAACACACCTGCTCGCGCTAAGATGCACATGGGAATGAAAACACAAATGTGAAAATAAATAGGAAGGAATTTACCAGTTAAATTCCCCTTTAATGGGGTTTATTGTATGAATTGCTATGGCAACTGTGTGATTGACATGCACACGGCATAAAAACGGGACACCAGGAAAGGACCTGCATAATATTGGCACAAAACAATAGGTTGACGAAATCCATCGGGGCTCATGACCCAAGGCTAAAAAATGGGAGAGACCCGCTCAGCCAATCGTGTCATTTCACTGCTGCCCATCAACTGCCTTTATGGTTAGTGTCTTATTTGGCTCAAAATGCAGGTGAGAAGAGAATGTAATTATTGTACGTCATCAGTTGTGTTCCTTTTTATGATTTGTTTGACTTTAAATGCTTATACTTATAAATGAGTTTTTCACAAATAATAATACTGTGGTCCAGTATAATCAGTAGAACCTTAAGAATTGTGTTGAATGAAGCAAAGTGTGATGACTTGAAAGAAAGTCTAGATAGGACACCGGGAAAAACAAGCCACTCTCGCACATCGCCACACAATTAGTCAGACTTGTGACACCATTAGGAAGTAAACCTCGACAGATTGGCCAAATATGACAAGTGTTATGACACCATTGGATGTCAGCGCACCCAGGTCTGAGCAATTAGAGAAAAGGGGTTGTCCCAGACGACCAGGTTTGTGTTTGGAAGTCCATGTTTTGTCCATTGTGCTTCAATCTTTAATCAGGAGATGTTCAGGATTTCTAGCTCTGCTTTTGGGAATAAATTCTTTGTCACAAGAACTGCTCAGGCTTCTATTTCTGTTGGACTCAAGGGGATCTGGATTTTTTATTTTATTTTAGAACTTAACAAAATTTCTGCCTGGAGTCGTTGCTAGCCTAAATCTGCAGTTTCCCTAGAATAAATTGCATATCAAAATCTGCATCTGGCTCTCATTAACATGCAAGGCCAGACAGGGAAGCAAAGGTATAAATCAAAACCTGAGCTTCAACCAGTCAGGATACATTTCCACAAAAATGACCGAGTAGAAAAGGGCATGTTTTTTTGGGGGCACATAAACATGATGGTGTTGTTAAACAATTACACTTATAAAGAAGCACGATAGGAATCAACGTCAAAGCCATCATGTTTGCTGATTAAATGGTGATCATCCAAATGTTTTTGTCTGTAGATGAGGAAGTTGTTGCAATGTCACTCAGGTGTTCATTACGAACAGCTTAATTGAAATACAATCAATTTCCTTAAACAATGAAAAAGGTCTGTTGTTACAGAAGTACATGCAGCTTTATTGGCAATAAAATTTTATGTTTGCGATTCATTCCGCTGTGTCAAATTAGATCAAATTGCTAATAATGTTTTAGGCAGAGGTGAAGTTCATAAAGACAGGCGGTTTTGTAATTTCCATTGTGTGCCTAATGAAAAGCAACTAGCATTCCTATGAGTCAGTGACTGCCAATATTTTATCTTTATGACCATTTGGGGGTTTATCTTCATCAATCTACCCTCTAATGTTCCCGTAGCGAGAATGTACAGCAGCTGGCGTTGGGAGGGAGGCATGGTCCGCTCTGAACATACTGACAACTGCGCTCACGTTTTTATTCATCTTGCTCGAGTCAGCAGTAATCGCAAGACTCATTGTTTAGATGCCTGAGTAAGTGTTTCGCCCCCGAATAAACTCAACTTTGAACAAAACCCAGGACGCATGATTTGGAAGGCTCATTTCTCGTTGCTATGTATTAACTTTCACACTCACAATCTCACATTGAGTTTATTAAATGTATTTTCTTCAAGCAATTCCCTGAGCCAACAGTTTTTGCTTCAGCACTGTAATTGCAGCATTTTTGGGTTGAATAGCCAAAGCGCAGCAATCTTGGAACCTAATCAAAGAACTGAATACTTTAACAGCACAACTGACTGAGAGGTGATATTAAACAAAATTATGTTTACAGATTTAATGATGTGAAATTGTATAAAAAAAAAGTTACAAGTCTCGTTTTTTAGACCACTTCATATGAGTACATCACTGTACCTTGTTTGTTTCTCTGATGAAATCTGAAATGGCCACTGCTGCAATATAATTTCATAGACTAGTATTAGTTTTTATTGGGTTGCCCTTGGCAAGCGTAAGGAAATAAAATGTTCTTCAATTTAAAACTATCATTTTTGTTTGAGTCTTTTTAATTCACAACATAAAAAACATCAAAATGTGTTTTCTGCAATGATCTATTCCCTCTTACTACTTTTTACAGACGTGATTCAAGCAGTCTCGCAGAGGGTATAAAAACGGCCACATAGTGAGCAAAATCAAGCGGAGTAGTTATTCCAGACACTCAAGCACAGAATGTATATGAAAGTTAAAAACAGAGTGTGCATCAGTAGTAGAAAGTGTGTTGTGATTGTGAGAAACGATTACGCAATTCATGGAGTTCATTTCACTGACGCTCAACTCGAGCCATGTCGGCTTTACTCATGTTCTGCAGTTTGAGGCTTCACAAAAGCCCCCAAAAATATTAGCTTCAGAATCACGGTTCTACTTGACATCTTTCTTTTCACAATGAGCTGGTTTTATCCATGATTTCGTCAGAAACAGGTGTTTTTAGTGTTCTACTATTAATTACTAAAGAACTGAAAAATTTAGGAGTTTTTTTAACTTGTTAAAGAAGCAAGTCTTTCTTTATACAATATTATGTGGGTCTTGAAAGAGTGCTCTAAAATGGCTGGAAACAAAGGTGGCATTCTGCCAATATTGATGAACAATTGTCCGTTGGCTGTGCGAAGCAATATTCCCGGCAGTTCCAATTGTGCATAAATCATATGTAGTGACATTAGTGAGGAAAAGAATACTAGCATAAACAATGTCAAGCGGAGAATAGTGGTAACAAAATGTAATTTTGCATGACAGAAGTGTGGTTAAATAATATTGACCGATTGCCGTTTGACGGATTTGACGAATCGACTATGACAGAAGGGTGTCCCGGCGCTCAACATGTATTGCCACTCGCACATCTGGCAGGCAATACGGGGAACTCTGCTTTCAGTGGATGCCAGTGGATGGGTTAATTTTCAAAATCAGTGCAGAACATGGATATGTAGGGCCCTATGACTGCGTTTGCCTTGGGCTCCCTGCTTGCCATCTATAACAGCCACTTATAACAATATCAAAATCGGCCTCTAACTTTAATTGGTTCGCACTTGAAAATCCCCAACTACTTTGATGACTGAGCCTCTCACTTTCCACAAGCTTAGCCTGCCTATTGAAAGCTTCATGAAATGACATATGATAAAGAGCCTTTCTCGGGCTGCAGTGCGCATGTGAAAGGAAGAAGAAAGGTTTAAACATTCCCTGCTCTCAGATGAATCACCTGAGCGTTGCTTCATAATTAATGAGCCCATAAAGAGTCTGAACAAAAGAAAAGGCAGCGGCAAGATCTTATGAATCCACCAAGGTAATTACCATCCTGACTTCAACCTGTAAGATCGCAGCTTTCTCCAAATAATTGCCTCTCACCCCCGGAGGAGCCCGGTGATCCTGTGTTTGTCTGTTTATGCACGGAAAGGTAAGTTGGAGTAAGCTATATTTAGACAAGGGCTTGATTTCAAAGACTCAAGTTTATGTAAGCATGTTGCGAAGAAAGGTGAACTAGTTCTTGGCAAAAAAGAAAAAGAAAAGAAACAACAACACTCATCTAACAACATCTTTGGCCTGTCAGTCTAATGATTAGACACATCATTATATGAGAGAACTCCCTGTTTTTATCATCTATGTTAGTTTATTCTTATGTGAACAAAAAAAAAAGTTTGGTGCATGAACTAACAAAGGATTTATTTTTCATTAGAGTGGATGGAACTATCAAGCTGCTTGAAACTTGCATTTGTCAGCAGTCCAGGCAGAAGTGTCAAAATGAAATCGTTGAATGCAAAATAGATGCATCCCTCGTGGTTTGTTTAAAATAGCAGCACACATTACCACCTAGGATTGAGCCAAGCCAAGCAAGAATCAAGGGACTTGCAGCCTCCATTTCAAGTCACGTGGGCTAAGGCCACCAACACATTTTTGATCTAAAAATATGAGCTCTGAGGGCAATTTGGATGTGGACATATTAAACATTGATCACTCATTGAAAAAGCTGTGCCAGTTATATTTAAAAAATGAATTCAAGTTTAATGGCACAGGGTGAATTTTTCCCCCCGTGAGAAACGTTACACAAAAAGCAATAAATGAAAGTGACAAAGTATAACTTTATTTTTATGCCTCATGAATATTAATAATGAAAAAAATCCCAGCGTGGAAGTTTCTGCACTTCAAAATACTTTGAAGTGAAAAAACAGTAAGTACTCTCAAAGAAAGGAAATCATGATTTTTAGACAGATACTTGTGGAAGCAAGTAGCATAATGTGTGTAGTTGCAAAAGTTACGATATCCTCATCCTGTTTAGCATGTAAAAAGAGGAGAACTATACCTCTCTCAGAAAGGTTCGCATGTTAGCATTCAGACTCGAAATTGTTCCTCTAAAGCCTACTTGGGCGCTAATGGGACGAGACTTATGCAGGACTTAGCGTACACTGCATCATGGATTTGAGCTGTACTTTTGTCATTAGCTCCTGGTGAAAGCTCCATCAGTCTTTGTGTGGCATTTTTCTCTTTATTAACCCCAAAAAGCTTAAATTGTGTTCTTAAAAATGTGCCGGGAGCTAATGTCTTGTTGCTAATAACTTGTCAGTTCAGTTTTCTTTCTTCCAGAGTCTTCGATTGTTGTTTGTATAGCGGTATTTGCTGACTGATGTGCTGTACTCAGTTCATCTGAGCAATTTATCTGTAAAACTAAACATCCATCCATCTATCAAATTTGTCCAGATCATAGTGGGGAGCTGGAGTGCATTCCCAGCCGACTTTGGGCGAGAGGTGGGGTACAAGCTCGACCACAGGTCTCAAACTCACTACTGCATTTAGAGGTTTCTCTCCTCACAAACATGAATCAAATAATCATTTCTGCAGAGCTTGATGATGATTCGATTCTTTGAATCAGGTGTCTTTTCACTTTAAAAAAATATATATTTTCAAGTGCAGAGGTTAGCCAGGAGTAACCGAGGCTTAAGGTTTCGAGGTTGTATTATGTCACCTTTCCTAAGCATTTTTTTTTTTCCAAACAACTTTTCCTCCAATTACTCCCAGGTCATCTGGCTCAGATTAAAAACAAATAATAATTAAATAAAGAATCCGAAGAGGGCCCAGGTGTTGGTGTTCATGATGCTGATGCTAATTTCCATGCCATTAGTCCAATGAAGTTGGAGGTCTTCAGAAAATCTGTTTACTCACGTTACCTGACACACAGGACTGATTTCATTACCTGTATTCAATAATGTATCCAAACATGGTTGGAAGTATGGCCCTCAAAGACAAAAAGGTAATTTAAAAAAAGTTCTACTCAAACAACAAGCTTCAAGGAGGTCTGAGCTTCCTCACAATTATTCCATTCCAGTTTCATACGTTCACAGTGATAATCCTCGTTTGGTCCCTTGCGATCGCTTGCCACACTCGAGAGCGAAAATGAAGGTCAACAGCCAGTAACCTCAGTCAGCTCAACCTGAAAGTGACCTCAAGGCAGCTTGTTTCACTTGAGGGACCCCGCCGTGGTGAGGGCAATTTTTCATGTTTGCAATGTGCTCACCAATTACCCGGCTTCCATAAAGCATCATGTCTTATTGACTTTCCAGCAAATCTCTATAGACCTCAAAAAATCCCAACTGATCCAAAGTGGCCAAACATACACACACAGTTAAAAAAACAAAAAAACAAACCGTAATTTCTCTGAATGGAAACTCGCTATGTTCAGTTATATATTCGGACACTTTGCCACACTTCAAAAATCAAGCTTGGCCCCAAAAGTCCATTTTTTTTTAATAGTGTGACTTAAACTTAACGATTCACAAAACATTTGCCAGGAACAACATGACTGGAAACTGCACTATGTCACAAGCAGACGCTCAAGTATGAGCACAAACCAACAGAGGCAGCATTAGATGCGTCATATAATCAAAGGCTAGAGGCCTGCCGCTAGTAATGAATGAGGAATGCCACCTTGCATACTTCAAGTAATCACAACAAGTCACCTACAGTTACAAGCTTTGAGTAGAGGCAGAAATAATGTTGTGTTTTTCATCCACATGCTAGGAGGCAGCAGCTATAACCTCAATGACCCTCAGCAAAAACCCGCTCAAAGGGTCTGGAGCGATATCATTAGATTTACTTTTGTAAATTCAACGCTCTGGTGCAGCTCCTTTTTCTGAACTGGAAAATACATTTTGCCTTTGACATCATTTTCATTCCCATCTTGTGTGGGACACACAGATTTCAAAATTTAGCTGAATTTCAATTTTTTCATTTATTTTGGCATCTCTTCTTCTGAGTGGCCAATTTAGAGGACTTACGAAAAAGAAACTTCGCCAAATGATAACGCTTCGTAAAGCAATGCATTATTCGGCCATTGAGGCGACAGTTAGAGACAGTGTAGTCCTGGAACACTCGGGTTCATTAGAGCAGTTAAATTTTAATTAAGCATGTTTGGGCTACTGCAGCAGTTATCACTGCCGTAAATCAGTCATACAAGCAAATATTTTTCCAAAATCGACTTACTTTTTGCCCAATTCAGCAGAACACGGCAATGTGAACAACAGAGACTATGATATTTTTGCACCGCTGAGGAAAAGGAGTACATAACAATGACATGATCAAGTCTATTTCTTTGTCACTGATGTCATTATGTACAAAAACTCATTATTGTGCTTTTTTCAAAATGAGCTTTTTTTCTTACAATATTCAGTATTTATACAGTATCGCTAACCTCCCCACAATATTGTGATATTATTGTATCGTGACGTATGGATATCGTTATATCTCTAAAAAAATATATTGATGATGTCAACGTTGATCAAAATTGGTAGTCATGCAACCCCTAGTGTCATATTATATTCTTTCTTCCACAGCCTATCCATGCAAAAGAGTTCAAACTTCCAGAGTAAGACTTTCAAGACTTTAGTGGGTGCAATCAAACCACAGAACCGTGAAGCAGAGGTGTGAACCACTATCTTGCGACCGTCACCTGAAAAAAAAAAGGGGGGGGGGGGAATAGGAGGGGACTTTGCACACCTCATTACACAAGGGATAATTTAACAAGGAAAAACTTTTCTCTTACTAAACCCAAGTTATTAAATATAATTCCTACCCTGTAGAGTTTTGCAACAGAACACCAGGAAGTAACCTAATAATATCAAACTTCATTCTTCCAGTCCCTCAAATGCCACGTGTAGAGGCAATGAAGCATTCTTACTTGGTGCACATCAAATTGATGCAATACCGTCGCAATCGTCCCTCATTGTCATTCAGGCAGGTTTCCGTCTTAATCTCATTGGCTCTGACACTTGGAGCTGATTTCTTTGACAGATAAAATCATGCGACACTGATGATTCAATACCCTAACTAGAGGATTTCTGCACACGGACGCAATACGAACACATTAGTAAATATGAACTTCTCTCTTCCCATTTAGTCGCACTGTCAACACATCGGTGGGTAAAACATTCTCTTTATGGACTTTTATAGCCACCAAATGTCATATCAGGAATTAGATGGGAGCATTTCAATGATTTACTTTGTTATCTGTGCTGCCCATCAGAGAGAAAGGTTGTGTATTAGCATTGCTGACAAAACGAGGCTTTCGCTAAACATCAAAAGACATGTTTGATATTTAAAACAACATTATCCTAAGAACGGCCTAATACAACCCAACAAACGTTTATTTAAAGGTTTCATTTATTCAAAAATAATTCCTGTGCAATATGTTGTGACAACAGTAATGTATACTGATTCTAAATCAGAATGGAGAGGAAATAGCCCCGCACAGTATAGAAAAAGTGTCCACTGGTGCTTGTGGTGTCAGGAAACAAAAATTCTGGAAAAAAGGAGACCATTTATTGACTTACACCAACAACGCGTTGCGCCTAGGGCTTCTTCAGGCTCATGTGTCATGTATTACAAATGCAATTATGCCATCTAGCGGCAGATAATTGACCTCAACACAAATCAATATCACACTTGTTTTTACAGTACAGTACATCTTTTTTAATTTTAACTTAATTTTATGAATTATTCTGAAATTACTGTATCAATAACTAAAAGATGCAGATGATTAATCGAATTAATTTGGTTTATAGCCCCGCTCTAAAACATGATACTTTCTGGTGTTTAACTGTCAGAACGCTTGCCAATTCTTATTATTTTGAAAAGATGTAATATCGTACAATATAATCAGAGTAAGCGGTCGGCCCCTAATTTAAGGTCCGGACAGTTATACAAATTGTGCATTTAAAAAAAGAACAGGGACCTAATTATGTCTGTCTGAGGGAGACTACAACAGACATCACAAAAAAAGTACACTTCACTTGTCCAGTTTGATTAGAGGCGAGCCTGCAGGGAAGGCTTGCTGTCACTACGCCTCGCTGTGATGGAACCGCAGGGGGAGAGTAACCCTAAGGCTACAACACCGCACTCAAGTCACCAAACGCCAAATGTGCATCTGCAATGCGCAGACAATGTTGCACTCTCTTGAAAAAGAAAAGATACAAGTATGAGCATGCAGCAGACGTTGCACTGCTTCCAGCTCGCACTGATTTCCTCTGTGGATACTCGATTCTTCCTCAACAAAAAGGTTGAGGAACATATTTAAATTCACTTTTGGAGACGTGGACAACGACCAAAACAACATTAAACTTCTTTGAAAACCTGCACTTCTTATAATGAAGATAACCAAGAATAAGTAGGTACTTATAAGCAATTACAATCAATTTTATTTAGGAATCATGCTGTTAATTGTGTTTTTTTTAACAAGGGAAAAAAAAATCTAAGTGATGAACGCATAATGTAATCAACCTCTGGCCGATGAATGAAGTTCAATCAATGATGAGAATGAGGGATGGAGTGTTTATTAGGTTTACAAATTAAAGGTGTCTTTGTGCAAGGTCAAAGTCATCCAAAAATAATATAAAAATGGACTTTTGTGTTTTGGTTTAAATGTTCCTACCCTGTTTAAAATTAGGTAACAATTAACCCTATAAAGCATGAACCATGAAACATATGAAAGAAAATTCTGATTCTGTGTAAACAGTTTTTTTTTAATCAACTTCCACATATGACTTTTGATTGGTGTCATATTTGATACATCCAGTCACACTCCTTGAAAATTAAGTGGTGCAAAAGCAATGAATCAAAGGGAAAACGTCAAGCAAAAAAAATTCTTTACAATATGTTCTGTGCCTGTCTGTATTCATCTTCGGGGCAGCCATTTTGCCGCTTGCCGTCAACTCAAAATGTCACAGTTGTTTGGGCTCAGGTAACGACCAATCATGGATCAGCGTATGAACATCACATGACTTAACTTAGAAAACAGGCTAGCCATGATTGAACCTGAGCGCATGTGATGTCATTTTGAGTCGACGGCAAGTGGCAAAATGGCTGCCCTCTGAGATTGATCAAAACGGGTGGATTTTGCTGTAATTCATATTCCACAAATGCGATATTAATCTGAATACAGTGTTTACACAAGACCCTCTAGATCCATTAGATGGCACGTCGTAGAAAAAATTGCCAATTACATGCAAATGCTCATTACTGCCACCTACCTGACTGGAGAGGAATGTTGTTCCCCAGCATGTCACAATTTTATTTTTGAAATCAAAAAAAGTAAAACAGACATAGTCAACCTTGCCTCTTTATTTATATAAGCATAAACATTATTTTTAGTTGTCATCTAAAAACAAGGCGCAACATAACAGACCAACGCCAACCTGACTCCATTATTGACCGCCATTACTGACTGTCCAAACAGCATCAAACAGAATCAAGCAGCGTGAGTGAGGCTACAGACGGTCCGAGCAATCTCCCTCCACAGAATCCCTGCGGCGCCGTTCAATTCAGCCGCACTGCGGGCCATCCCGGACTCCCAGTGATCTGACAAGCATGAAAGGTTGGCAAGGCAGGCATGAGGTATCTCTTTGAAGTCTGCCACATGAAGACAAACAGATTGATTGCTACGGCCACAACGGTGATTTACTGTAAAAGCGTTGAACCGATGTCTCCTGATAGGCCGCCATCTTACGCAAACAGCACCGGGTGTGTTTTGGGTCACTTGGAGATTTAATGGGTGTAGGACAGCAGGACAATTTTACGAGATGGGGTTGGTGATATATGAAATGGTGAGATGAAGACATGAATGATATGAATAGTTGTTTTTTTCTTGCGGATGACATCTCCCTTGTGCCATGTTGCCAGTTTTTAATAATGTTGCTTTCTGGATGTGACCAAAATGAAATATTTAATAACAATAATAGTGCTGTCACTATTGAATGTTTTTAGAATTGATTAATCAATTGAATAATTGATTAATCGACTAATCAGATTCATTTTACTTTTGCATTAGAGTGTATTACAAAAAAACATTTTTGCCCTTGATTACTAAGGGTGGTAATCTTTGACTTCCTTACAATTCGATTCGATTCCAATTTTTGGGTCTGCGATTCGATTCAGAATCTATTTTGGATTCAAAATGATTTGTGCTTCAATTTATAGGTTTGCAAAGAATCGTCATGATCTACTCCAATCTTACTCGCTAATGCTAATTAGCGCGCTACCCACAGTACTTTAATCATTCAAAATAATGTCTGTTCATACAAAACACTTGAGGAATGTATACAAAGAAGCATCTCAACATTACTCAACGGCATATCTTCCTACGTTGCAAAAAAACAACTTTTATTGGCATAATATGAGCGTGATTTTTTCCTTCTACTCTCCAATGTGGCTACAACTTCACAGTGTATCAGAATACGCAGAACCACACTGCCCCTAAGTGGCCAAATCAGGTACAACATGAACGGCGCTGCCTGTAAAGACACACACAAAAAGGGGCAAAACATTATAATATATATAAATATATATTTTTTTTTTATCGATTTTGGGACATTTAAAATTGTGATTCTTATGAGAATCGATTTTTTGGCACACCCCTACTGATTACTGTTTATTAACCAGTAATTGTTGGTTATTTCGTACTTTGTATTCATATAGTGAATAAAAGAAAAAAGTGGGGATTGATGTTGTAGGCTACTATGTTGTTTGCTTATTTTGATTAAACACAGAAGATACTAAATCTTCAATTACTGTTGATGTGCTAAAATAAAAATTTTGGGACATCTTTAAATGAAAACATGGCTCCAAACGTTTACTCAATTATTGAAACAGTTGCCGATTAATTTGATAAACAATTACTTGTCGATTAATTTTGACAGCTCTACTCGTTAACAATGGACATTTCTTCATGAAACCACTTTGCATACGGTCAAAAAGTATATTTAAGACGCCCCCTGCAAATTTTTGTGCTTTTGTATTTACATTTCTGTAGAGTTCATGAGATATTGTTTTCATGTTTGGCCACTCACGATGCAAGCACGAGGCGCATCTGTGGAGAATTTCTTGAACCGCGAGCTGATCTTCAAATCAGCGCATCGCAGTTGATATTATTCTCCTATATTGTGCTTGGTCCTCGCCTGGTGTCACTCTGCCCCCTTTGAGTAGCTCATCTCCATCGTAATGACCTCCTCGGGGAGTCAGAAATGCCGTCTGCAGTGGCCCGGCAGTTTGGAGAAGGACTTTACCACTTCATGTGAAATAGCAGAGAAGGCGTAGGCGAGTGTGGTGCCCGCTGCTCTATTGATAAGAACTATGGAAGAAGAAAAAAAGTGGCTAAAAAGCCTACACGCCAAGATGAAATGGCCAAGCCCTCTCTCTGGGCAACGACGAGATGCAGTCGGGGAGAAAAGTCCCTTTGATTGTTTTTCTCTTTGACAGTTAGTCCCTAAAATAAATTTCCTCTCAAAAGAAACAATGAGTATCAGAAGAAAGAAGAATACTGCAGGGGAAAGCTTCTTCAGTATTCCAAATGTCAATGGTTTTGAATCTCACAAGCCCGTTGCTGATTCCTGTGGCAACAGAAGAGCAATTAATTTCTAAAATGTTGGCTACATATCCAGAAAAAAAGAGGGTAATAATTTATGCGAGCAGTAAGATCCCGCTGTTTGGCAAACGACAAATGGCATCTAATATGATCTTAGAAATGCTTTGTGAATATTAACAGCAAGCGAGAGAACATTTTCAGACGTTGCCTTTCATTTTAAAATTATTTATGTACTGTTAAGTTTGCCATCAGAGAAGAATGCTAAAAAAAAAACGTGTCATGAAGGAATTCATAAGCGCGCTTGAATGTAGAATAAATATATGAGAAGTTACTTCAACCTCGATGCTACAGTTTTAGCTTTGCATCCAAGTCAACGCCTTCAACTTTGCAAATGCGGTAGCTCTTGGAAAAACCAAACACATTTGTTACAGTTTCCTGATGCACTTGTCAAAACAGAATCATTGAAATCAATTAGAATCACATTGAGGCTGTCGTCAAGTTGACATGTGGCAACACCCTCTGGATTCAGCTCTGCATCGACCAGTCTCTATTATGCTAATAAAAGTGTCTATTTTTGGAAAAAGGTGGTGACACGGGCTCCATTTGCAACCCTGGCATCAGACTGTTAGATTAACATTAATCAGTTTGGAAAAGGACGGAAACCATCAATCAGTACTGTATGTGCAAAAAGGTTGTGGCCAATTTCATATTTTTTCATCAATATTTGTCTTCTGTCCAGATATCATCTGTTATTTATAAACATTATAGACAAATTAAAAGTGTAATTTTTGGGGGGAACAAATTCATTAACTCTCTTCAATGCTTGGACTGTCTGAGAACTCTTCCCTTGCTCTGTAGGAGTCGAGCAGCCTTAAGATTGAAGGTAAGGATGTGTTTTAAAGGATAACGTCAAGTTGCATACCGATTCATTTCTGCCTATTGTACTGCTCAGTCTCCTCATCGCTTTATCTATTACATTGCTCATGGTTATAAGACCTTTGGAAAAGAGTTTGGGAAGATGAAGTAACTACAGTCGTTTGATTTTCTAAGTATGAAAGACTTTCCGTCTGATTGGACCTTGATGTGGACGGCAGTTCAATCAATGACAGTGACATTTTGTTGTGTATTTAATTATTAACTAAACATTATTTTAGCGTGGTGTTGTGTTGATGTCCATGTGCAACGGCTTATGATTGCAAATTGAGGTATAATACCTACATGAACGATGCCGTTTGGTAACTCAAGCAAGCCTGAAAAGTCTTTGTTTTAAAACTGGAAGGATTCCGCCTAACAGCCACGATAAGTGACAGTGATTATCCTCATTTTGATGAACTGTATTAATCTTTTTTTCAATGTCGCTTATTGTATTATGGCTCAAGGACAAGTTGGAATCCATCCCAGCTGACTCAGGATGAGAGGTGACGCACAGCGAGAGGCAACCATTTATACTCACGTTCATGCACGAGAAAATTTGACGGCATCCAAACAGCCCACAGAGCTGGGTTGCCACTTTTTATTTATTTATTTTTAATACAAATATGTGCACCACAAATCTGCCAGCCCTATATTGTGTTCTGAGGCACACAACACAATTTGCTGTACTGTCAAAAAAAAATTATTGAACCATTTTAATTGTCCAACTTGAGGATAGACCAATTATTTGCGCCAATATTCAGATATTTTTGATGAATATTGGCATTGGCCATTTTGAAGAATCATTTAAAAAAATGTTACCTTTAAAATTTTATAATTAAAAAAAATTGGAAAACTTTATTTAATGTAGAATAAAATAAGTAACTTTTAAAGACATGCTACTGCCCCTGGGAGATCCCTGAACTTTTTGTTAGATTTTTAAAACAAAAATGTCTATTGACTAAGTTTTTTTTTTAACTCCAATATTTTACGAACCCTAAAAGTTGCTCAATTAACATCTGCATTTTATTTTATTTTATTAGAGCTGGAGTTTATTTATTTTTTCTAATTTTTATGTCAATATTTCCCCTTTTAGTGAAAATAAATATTGGCTCCAAATATCGGTTATCGCCGTCCTTGACGACTAATAATTGATAACGGTATCGGCCCTGATAAAACCATAACGGTCTATCCCTAGTCCAACCTTTGAGTTTGCCCAACTTTTTTATTTTTTACAGCGTAGATAAGAGATTAAGATTTTCATCATTGATGTGTTGGCAGTTATTATTCTGCATTCCTTTCAAGATATAAATTTAAGATAATAAACCCGTACTTGCTTTTCTAGCAGATTGCGTTCATTTCCAAAGACAATACAGCATTATTACTTGACCAGGCGTGGAAAATACAACAGTCTTTGCAGACTTTGTAACAAATGCTAACACTGTATTTACAAGAACAACGACAATTGTGTAAACAGATTATCAATTCAGAGCTTGCCAGGGGTGTGCAAACAGACACAAACTACGCATGGATTTTCATAACTGTTCGGCGCCACATGCAGTGTCTGTTTGCACAAAGGCTGTGTTTGTGCCCCGGTGCAGACAGTGGCAGCTGGCTGTGCTGCAAAAGGCCCCCTTTTAATGCTCACTCAAAGTGGATGATGAGGAGTCGACGCAGTAAAATGACAATAACAAGCGGCACGGCCAAGATGAAATACGATCAGGGTGACAGGGAGTCCAAGTGAATGACAAATAATCATTTGGGAACACATACTGTGCATAAATAAGGTCATAAAAATGAAATGTTTTCTTTGAGACTGTATATGACGCCGCTCGTGGCGGTCCAGGCACAGTTGCTCAGAATGGAACAAAGATACGAGTGATGCAGTCTGAACGCTTTCCCCTCGTTGAACAAAAGAACTGGGACAAGAAAACACTCTTTGCTTCTGGTTATTTTCTCATGTTAAGTGTACAAAATGCTAATTAGCAGCACACAGTGATATCTATTAACAGAAACTGGTTTTCCTCCTATTTGCCTTTTGGAGGCTTCAACTCAAGGAAGAGCAGTGTCATACATTTTGTATGCCATGTGACGCGTTGCATCTCAACTTTCAACGGCAACGGGTTGTCTTATTTCCCTGACAGACTACAACAAGGCGAGGCAGAGGTAGAAAACATGTGGCATCAAATATTTAGCATCCACATCGCCCGTGGTGTGAAGAAAATCTCTGGGTGCTATTTTATTTGTATTTTTTTGACGTAATTTGATTTAATTGCAGTGGAGGGTCTTGCCTCACACCAGCTTTTTATAGGCCAGTGAAAACCGAGACAACAATGTCAAGCTGACTTGATATGCAATATTCTTTGAAAACAACAAAGAAAAAAAACCTTAAAATACAGTTTTTATTTTAGATGGCATAAATACATCTTTACACCCAATTTAGATCTATCTTTTGGAATAATGACATTGTTGAGTTCCAAATAAATACACAACATTTCGGAAATTCACAAAAAGCGGTGTCAAGTATATTTATAGTTAGAGCATACTTTTCCTATTTATGTCAGGCAGGGTTATTATAGTTTTGGAATTTTCATTTTAGGTAGTTTTTATTCTCGTTTTGAGTTTAGTTTTTTAAATGTAGTTAGTTTTTATTAGTTTTCAGGGTGGTTTTGTTAGTCTGTATTAGTTTTAGTTTTAAAAAAAATGCTTAGTATTAGTTTTTGGTTAGTTTAATGTGTATTACTTGTGCACAATATTTAATAAACACCATGGTAAAATGAAAAAAGTAACATTTCTTACCTAGCGTTGCATTTCGGCTGAATTAAATGAAAAAGCAGGCGAGCCGAGCCAAAAGTCAAGCAGGCAAACTTATCGCCTAGGAGCGACATCATCTGAAGGTGTTTTTCTATTGGCTGCTGCTGGATGACATCACTTCTGTGTGACACACTTTGTCTTCATTCCGGTTATTATCAAAATAAATATACGTAAAAATTACCAAAGGCTCATGTAATACATTAATTACCAAAGACTAAAATGAAGGACATTTTCGCTATAAACATAGTTATAGTTAGTTTTGTAAACATATAGTCTCAGTTAGTTTTTGTTTTTTAAAAAGCATTTTTGTTTTTATTTTATTTCGTTAACGAATTTTAGTTGTTTTTTTTTGTTAGTTTTCGTTAACTAAAATAACCTTGATGTCAGGTTCATTGAAGACCTTAAATTGTCCGATGTGAACGTGAGCCTGAATAACTGACCACATAGCAGTTTTGTGGGTGTGTATGACGTCACACCACAATGGCTGCAAGCTGAAGTTTTATGAATAGCCAATAGTTTGTCCATTGGCAAGTAACGCACAAGCAGAGGATGTTGAGGCGACGCACCTCACGGTCGTAGCATCGTGGACAAACAGCGCAAGACCCATAACGTTGATATCCTCCGCCAAATAATAGTCACAACTAAAACACTGTAATAGTGCAAACGGTTGAACGGGATGTAATAGAATAGGAGGGTGGAAAGTACAAATAAAGGATACAATGGAAATATAACGTGCTGCCAATTTACAGAACCACAAGCGCTGATATTCTGCAGCAAAAAAAAAAAGTCATGGCTAAAAGTCAGTCATTAGTGTAAAACTGTTAAGCATGACATGATGATGTGGTAATGAGTTAGGTTTCCTCCACACTATTTTTATTTCAATATATGAAGAAAAAAATCTGTGTAAAACAGCAACGGTGCCACCAAAATTAATTTGCAAGTTTATCATTAGATTATTCATCCTATGACTAGATTATCTTCCCCCGCGCTTGCCTCCTTTCTTTCCACAGCAACCGAGGATGGGATTTCAAACTATTCCCACTGCTAATTATCAAACTGCAGGTTTATCTTGAGGTGGATTTCTTTTAGAAGTCAAATTATAAATTCTCACTCACGGTAGACATACTTCTATGCAGGTTTCCCACTTAATTAGGGCAAAATAATTACTTTGAGAAGTTATTTAGTTTTGATGCCCATCTTATTTATTTACTGTTCTTGCACTTCATTATAAGTTGTGAGCAAACAATGAAACAGAACAACAGTCAACACTGATTCACTCATTCTTTTAAAACTTGTTATATATGTCGTAGATAACTCAACAACAGAAAACCTCACTTATTATTACAAAATTGATGTCATACAGTTCAGATGGTCATTGCTGTACCAACCTGCCTAGTCTAAACTCTATGATACAGAATATGAAACGGAACATTTACATCTTGTAAATAATGCAGGGGGCAGATTTGATCTTTCTAGCTATAAAATACAGAAATGTACGCAACACATTTGCAGACTCATGTAACATAAAACCGGGCATGCGCATGTCATCTGGCAGACAGGCGGGCTATTTGGGCCAACCTTAAAATATATATATTTTTTTAAATCTGTTGTTGTCTGAGGGGCACATGAAAATGCTAAATCGGATGATTCGTCAAATAACATGTCTGCACATTATGGAGCTAAAAAGCCTCCTCAGGCACATGCGGCCAAACGCACAGCACTTATTGATATGTTGGCTGCAGGACACATGCAGGAAAAGGCTGGCAAGGAAAACGTCTAGAAAAGAAGCCCGCATGGCTTTTTGGCTGAATAACACACACTGTCCGCATTAGGCGATGTTGTACTTCATTCTACTCGTACTTATGGGACTCGACAAGGACTTATTTGCGTTGGATTTTTTCCCCTGGTTTCTATTGAATTTAACAAAATTGGATTTAGGGTTCTTACCACATAGCAAAATCTTGCATACTGCAAGACATCATCTATCTGTGGCAACTCATTTCAAACCAGTCTGACAACTTGTACATTTTTATCAACAGGAAATATAACCTCAGTTTTCACACGTTTGGTTCAAGGTCAAGGTTTATTTATAGGGGAAATTTAAATACAGGGAAACTGCCCAAAGTGCTTAAAAACACTAAGATAAAAACAATAGCAAAGAAAGAATGTCAATTTAAAACAATAGAATGGAATCGTCACTATTAAAAACTAGGAATTGAAATAGCAGTACAGACAAATCCAAATATCTGCCATAAAAAGGGCTGCCTGTCCATTAATCTTGGCTTATTTGTCTTAACCAGAAACAGGACATCCTGTCAGGGTTAGCAAAGAAGAAAAAAAAAAGAGTAAAGGTGTGACTTTTTTGTTTAAACATGCTCCCTTCTTCCATGGAGGACATGCGTGCAAACACAAATTGGCTATAAATTTTGTTCAGACGCTCCCGCTCCTGCTCGCTGTGACTTCTCATCATATTGCTTCATTTTCTGTGCAGAACAGACCACAGATCGTGTCACCTTTCCCTTGCACCCGAGTGGCAGTTTTGGTCTTCGATCAGACTTAAAAAAAAAAAAAAAAAAAACTTTCCTGACTTATCTTGACTTGATCAACAGAAAAGAAAGGTTTGATGTTTGAAATGTTCTTTCCTGTGTCATCATTTTTATATATATTTTTTTAGATTTAGCACCGTGCATAATTATACACAGAATTTATGTAGAATTCCTTTTATGGGACCTGAGTCTGTATCTTCAAATAATTGTTATACATGCACAGAACAGATAAGCATGTTCGCTTGAATGCATGAGAGACAGAGAGGACGACAATTGACTTTTGCAACCTTTAAACTGTAAATTGTTACGATTCTACAAATATTTACTATTTTTGATCTGGCTTAGCGACATCACTCACTGGCTAGTGCAATTAAAAATAACGATATTTCTCTTGCTCTTGCTACAATATTCTAATTCTCAACTAAATAAAAACTGTGTTTGGGTACACACACATTTAATAATGTAATAAGAGATTCTTGCATGTTTACACATTTGCAGTATTTCTTAAAAAAAGAAAGTCTTCAACATGGTGGTCTACAACTCTGATTCTTACATGTGTTTTTTTCCCCCCAACAGCAATTCATCTCCGATGGGAATTTTAAACCTTTGAGTATGGCTTCTGCTATTAATGCTGGACAAACATCTACCCCCAGTCAAGTTCCTGTCCACTGGCCTTCAGACTCTTGGAATAACAAGTAGCGTGAAGATAAACAGGTAGCCAACGAGAGACTGTGACCTGGAAAAGCCGAGATGCTCTTATTCAGTTGTATTCCTATCACTTAATTAAACTTCAAATCTCCAACTGGAAATTGTGAAAATTGGCACACTGACCAGATATGTTATTGTAGTGAAAAAAATGTGCCATGTTTGGTTGTAATCATCATCATCATCATCATCATCAAAGTTGTATGGCTATGTGCCTGTTTTTTTTTTTTTTTTTTTTTTGCTAAAACAGTAAAACAGACGCTGCCTAACAAAAGTAATGATAATAATGCCTACCTCAAATTAATCAAAACCCAAAACTGTCGTATTCACTATATTCAGAAGATGTTATTTGCTCTTAGAGATGCACATTAGTCAAGCTCCAACACTTTTTTTTTTTATAAATATATATATGTTGCTGGCAGGGTGGACAATGACATCATGGACATAAATGGCTAATTTTAGCATTTAATGAGCACATGACGAACCGTTACTTACAAACACAGGGTGGGCAGATAATTCAGGGACAAATGCAAAATGTGAATAAGAAAATCAAATATGATAAGAGTGACTAATATCGTCAAATAACTCATAAAACTATATAAAACTATGTAAAAATGTTGATTTGTAATTAACAAAGCAGTGTGTGGGACATGCAGAAAAATACAAACATGCAATGGTATAAACAAACACATTTTTAAGAGACTTATAGTGCTATATGTGCAAATGTTCTAAAGAGTTAATCGAAAAATACACTTTTTAGTGTAGAATGCTTCTGATTTACTTTAAAAGCTATCTGGCGACATTCAACAGTGTAATTGTGTTTTGGGATTTTACGGGCTTACCAAATGACTACAAACATTGCATATTTTCCAACGAAAGCAAATCCTATAACATTTCCATTCAATCCATACGTGTCTGCTAATGCCCAGTATGTATCCAGTGCTGCCATGTGTTGTTTTATGCAAATTGGTCTTATCAGATATTTGTTGTCCCATTATTCAACAACAGAGTATAGGCAGTGAATTGAAATGAGGAATAGCTCAAAATGCAACAGTGCACTGTTGCAAACATTGATTTCAAGCAATGATCAAATTGACACTTTTTGATCAAATGATCAATAGATCAAAATGCAACAGTGTTGCACATATTGATTTGGAACACATGGATGTTGGCGGCAGAATAAATTGGACATCGTCACACATAATAGAATATTTAACACACATAGGCATTAGTGGCAAACAAAATGTTATTTCCGTTCAAAGCAACAGCAAAAATAAGTTATTGCCTTTTTGACTCATTAAAATAAATAGTTGAATAAAACAAAATATCGTTGTGACCTCTGTCATGAATTCAGCTGTGGCTGCACTCGACATTTTGCAGTCATCATTTTTTGGGTAATATTGGTTTGTATTCAAAGCAAAAAAAATAGTGGCAGAGCACTTTCAAACCTCCATAGAGTATTAGTATGCTAATATACCCCCCCCCTTCCAGATACAGAGGTGGTACATAAATATGAAATGATTTTAGTCTCCCTCGATGGCTGAATATGATCTCTGAAATCCCATTTATTTTTTATTTCATCCTCCTGAATTATCTACAAACTGAACTACATTCGGTGCCGTAATGGTGCACTAACCTTGATGCCTTTGAGTTAAAGCTTCAGTGCCTGCAAACTCGTTGCGGCTTAAATGTCACGGACTTGGACATTCTTGTGCTGCTGTTGTTTTTTTATGATGCAAAATCTGAGCCGGCGTGTGCTAGACCTTCTTATCCCCAGACGATACTCAAAATGTTGGGACTTTACAATGTGAAGTGTGAGAATGAATCGACAGTGACTTAATTATGATTCAGTTACCAGTTTGGGCTGTAACATAATAATAATATGCAAATATGCCAAAAATGACGATTATTGTTGTTCAAACTAAAAAGCAGATGTGTGCAAAGTTTTCAACACAAAGGTAGTTAGTCTGTTTCCATGGAGGACAACAGAAATGTTAGAATATTTACTGATGAGAAGCTGAAGTCCAAGGATCCGGACAATTTAAAATTTGTAATAAATGATGAATCTACAGAAGAGGATTAGGGCCAGTAAAGAGAGAAAAAAAGTTTGGCAGGATTCCCACTTTAGTCTCAGAATTCTCACTTTAAAATCTGAATTCTGACTTTAAAGTGAGAATTCTGCGATTAAAGTCTTAAAGTCAGAATTCTGAGAATGAAGTCAGAACCCGTCAGTCAGAATTTTGACTTTAAAGTGAGAAATCTGATTTTAATCTAAAAATTCTGAGAATAAAGTGAGAATCCTGCCAACCTTTTTTTCTCTTCACTGGCCCTAATCCATATTAATCTATTATCAAAATATGTATCGATTAATTTAATCATCATTTATCTGTTGATTAATTATTGCATGTTTATTTTGTTTTATTTAGTTTGACAGTAAACTTCAACCGGGAGTAGCAATAAACTGCTTGAAGAAATGTTCTATCTACCAAACGGCTATTGTTGTATCGTATCTTGAAGTTTTGCTCACAAGTGAATACAAAACAATCATCTGAACAACGGCTCTTATCTTGAAAAAGCCTTAATTCGGGTCACTCGTAACTCAAGGCACACTTGCGGTTAGCATGTGCCTTAAATGTGAAATATAAAGGCACAACTGCCAACCACTAATCCAACGTAAAGCCGTATTATAATCAATATCTTTCATACGTATTCTCTCTTTTTCCTCCTAATACAGGTTTAGCATCTTGCCTGAGTACTTCATTTCTCCCTTTTCCCTTGTTATGGAGTGAGTCATACATTTTGTTGTGAACACACAACCGAGCTTGACTTCCAATCATGGTGTTAAGTGCAAATTCTAATGACTTCCTCTAACAATGACAACACGCTGCTGATTTGCAACAAGTGCGGGAACCCAGGCCCTCACTGAAAGCACACAAATGCAGTGTAAATGCAAAGCTGGTGATGAATAGGCCTAAAAAGTCAGCGTTGAGGAATTAGCAACACAAAGAAAAACGCTGTATTTTGCTCGTGGGCTCCCTTCGCCGCCCGCACCTTTCCCACCAACCACTCATCCTCACAACTTCAAACCGGACGCCCTCCGTCTTTGAGCAACACAGCAACCGTGACAGACTTGTGTCCCGCAGAGTTGCTGTCATTTTGGGCTTGCAAAAAGCTCACATGAAAGTGCAGTCGGTGTCCCCGCTTGACCAAAGCCTGCAGCGGAGCACTGCGTGAGCAGCACTCAAAAGAGCTGCAGGCTGGAGAGGTTTTCTGACAACAGTTGAAAAGTGTGTGATAACGCTGTCAACGGTCCCTGATGGAGTTGGCCTACTGTGAAAATATACAGTGTTTAACATGGAAACATGAGGACGGTTAAACCAAGATGCTTCAAATTTGATCTATCCGGTTTTGAGACCTTTTTGGGAACAGTAGCAGGAGAATACGACAGCACGCTCAGTTACTGACGTACTTTTTGTTTGATTCTTTTGAATGTATCTGAAGTGTTTTGCCAGATATTTACTATTTTCTTGAGCTGGGTTCTAAATCGAATTAATTCGATTAATCGTCATTTTAAAAATCAATCGTTGAAAATTTGCTAAATCATGAAATCGAGTTTTGTCTTCTGGATTATTAAAAGCTGTTCTTATGTTCTGTTACATCAAAAGGTTATTGAGAGAATCAGTAATCATTTCTATTTTTGAACAAATTAAACCTTTAAATCAGGGGTGTCATGTGATTCAAATTTTTAATCGTAATTATTCGCATGACTACAATAGTTAACTCACGGTTAATCGCAACTTTTATATCTTTTCTAAAGGTACAGTAAAAAAAATATTTATTTTAGACAGTAATACAATAATTTCATAATAACTCATAAAACTGAGTTAAAATTCAAAAGATGTACTGTACTGAAAAAAAAACGAGTGTGATATTGATTTGTGTTGATGTCATCTTTCTGCCACTAAATGGCATAATTGAATTTGTAAGACAGTAACAGCTCAGTGCATTTTCCGTTTAAGAGCTATCTTGTCTTTAACATAAAGTAACTTGTGAAATTCTGTACATTTTTAAAATTGTAAAATGCAACTTGACCCCACTCTCCACAAATATCTATTATTATTGAATGTATTTATTACTGCTAAATTTTGACGTGAATTCCTCCCAGTACAGGCTTTCCAAGTAAGGGGCGGTCATTAATTGTGTAAAATGAACTTCAAATTAACTCAAAATGAACGCACTCTTTTTGACACCCCTACTTTAAGTAAATGTTTGTTGGGTTATTAGATTAAAATCAATTAAAATCGTCCTGAATGACTAAAAAAAATATATATATTATTTTTGGGCCATATCGCCCTATTAAACTATTTACAAATATTTACTGTAACCATTACTTTCCTATAGTTATGCGTTAAATTTGTGGGAGTTAATTTCCACTCAATACGTGTCATTTTAACATTTTTGAGTGTTAAATGGAGTCATCCGGGTCATGAATGATCTACTATCTGATACGTTTCAATATGATGGTTGTGTGCTCTCACTGTCCCATGGACCCTCAAGAATTTTTGCCACGACTGTACTTCATCCTCATCAAATCTAATCACCTGACTCTGCAGGTTACCTCATCTCCACTCCTCAAAATTAATGAGTATGCTGCATGTATAATGACGTGCGGCTCTATCTCGCCGAATATGACCTCTGAAATCCCAATTATCTTTTATACATATCATAAGTGCTGGTATTACCTGAATGCCACTTTCTATATGAATATGCAGTCATTTTCGGTTTACATGTAGAAATAATTCGGCAGATTATGGCCAGGTTATTAGCTAATAAAATAAAGGAGAAAAACGATTTCGCCCGACAGCCAAGAGACGCCCGCAGCAAGTCCACTTGTGTTGAATTCCAATTCTCCTAATCATGGATTAAGAAGAAGGATGACTGAGTACCTTCACAGGCACAAAACACTTGTGTTAATACAATAGGTCCCACCTGGCTTTTATAACGGTTTACCTCTTCATAAAAAGGCCCACACTGTATCATTGTTGCTTAAACGGAGCTTTCAGACAGTGTACAATTAAAGTCTCACTTCCATTCAGCTGTCAGGTTTATTTTCTACAAATGGGCTAGAAGCTATTTGAATGTAACATTATGGGCAGATAATATTAGATGTTTGGAGACTCATTTGATCCACCCAGTAGTTTAATGAGGCATGCAGTACAAGTAAGTGTACTTAGAAATATAAAACGATACTGCAGTGCCTGGAGATACTGTTTGTTTCATGACGCGTAGTAACAACACAAATAGAATGTCAAGATTTCCCAAATTTTTTCCAGTTTTTCATTTTTAATTCAATGCATACTGTTCTATTTGCTCAGGTGTGTGTGAGCCTTGAAAAATGGGCATCTGATTTTTTCATTTTGGGGGGGGGGGGGTTAAATGATGCTCCTGTTGGAATCATTTGACGGACTAAAACCCTTGCACGAGAAAAGATGGGCAATATTGGAGCACACAGCTAAGGAGTGCGCTGCATGCTAATGCTAGAGAATACAGAGCACAGTGACTCAGTGTTCCAGGTAGTTTGTTCTCCTCCTCGCTGGTTCATTTGCATTCAGCTTGAAGTGCATTCCTCGTGCTGCTCACACACCGGGGCCAAGGTCAGGTGATGTCCCGCTCATGTGTTAAGACTTCCCGGGTCCACACCTCTCACAGATGGGACTGTTTCAGAAGCTCAATGTAAACTCACTGGTCACATATTGCACATTTTGGCCGTCATTCCAAAAGGTATGGGATTTGTAATTTTTTTTTTCTCTCCAAATGATTTTTACAAGTTGTCAGTCATATTCGGAGCTGAACTGGCACACAAAAAAAATTGGCCCTGGCATTTTGACTGAGGCCCGCCGGCCCGGCTCGTCTCTTGCCTAACATGGCCAGTCCAGCCTTGGTCAGATTATTGCTGGAAACCTGGTGAAAAGATTTACCTTTGTCTCCTTTGAGCAGGGGTGCGTACACTTTTTATATCTACTTTACTCAGGGCAATAAGTGAGCATGCCTAACTATACCGAAGACCGCCTTTAATTATACATCCAGCGTTAATATCCTGGAACCAACAGCCCAGTAAAAATTAAGCCATCAGTCAGAATTTTAACATGTCAGCCTCTTTTTTTTCCCCCAAAAATGACAGCATGCTAACTAAGAACCCTAACCCAAAAAGTTTGTAACTGCTGTAGAAACTTCCCAATGACCTTTGCACAAAGCATTACAAGCTACACACTGTCAGGTAAGCTTCTTGTGGCATATAAATGGCACGATAAAGAGTGAATTAACGTCTTGAGCTGTTTTTAATGTCACATTTGCTTCTCTGTGACCTTGCATGAAGCATTCTGCTCACATCTCGCTCTGATGATAGACGGCTGCATTTTTGCTTTATGAGACTTTCATGCTCATCCCCTCCCTCATATGTCATAGCAGGTGGCGAGCTGACAACGCGACGATTCTATCAACACTACAGCTTTTCAGCCAATACTCCTTTTGTCTGCCATGAAACGGAAATATTTGGCTTGCTTTTGCGCAACAATCATTTTGAGCACTGTATGAAGGTACATTTAGATATATTGCATGGCTGTGTGTTTTGCATTTACAACTTTTGCGTAAGCATGTGCCATCTATTTTGAATTAAATGAGCAAGTGAGCCAGATGATGACACTACAAACAGAGTGACAAAGGCTGGGATGCATATCATTTTGGATGCAATGCGCCTCGCACACGCCTGTCATGCCATCTGGATTTGTTTGGAGGAACCCTGCAAGGCACATATTTCCCAAGCACAAAGTGAAAATGTGTTTGTGCCGCATCTTTTGCACTTGTTCTCCACATTCCTCATAATGGCCCACAGCATCCTACTTGCGTTGGCTTTTGGATTTTTACTACACATTGCAGGGATTTCCTATGCTGCATGATCAATGTTAATACAGTAGACCCTTGAGATGCAAGTGGCCCTATTTGCAAGTTTTTCAATATATGAGCTGCTTTTTTTCTCTCTTTCTCTCAGAGTTACAAGCAAAAACTTGAGATACGATGTTATATTATATTGTTAACTTATTCACTCCCAGTCATTTTCACAGAAGTAACCCCCTTCGCTCCCGGCTGTTTTACTGGATTTTGACTGATTTTGCAAGGCCCACAGAATATTGTGTTCTATTGCTATAAAAACATGAAACCTACCAAAAGAAAGATTAGAGTCTCTTCTTTCATCAGGAATTTTTTTTAAATTTCTATCTGTTTATGTTTTGCAGCAAATAGCATTAGAATATAGCTAGGTTTCATCATTATTCACAAACCTGTTGAAAACACTGGGAAAAAAATACCTCGTTGCAACATGGCCCTGGTTGATCTCTTATACTACTGCCATCTGCTGGCCGTTTTTTTTGTCATAACTACCATTGCTTCGAGCAACGTCTTCATGTCAGAAGCTGCATCAAAGCCTTCTGTATGCTTTAGCATAAATAAATAAAAAACATGAAAAAAAACGTATACGTTTTTGGGAGTGCAAAACAAAGTATTAAAAAATGTACTTATACGTTTTGGGGTTTGAATTAGTTAATTTTGTCCATGCATGTTTCTTGCTTTTGCACATTCCATAACTCAGACAAAAAGAGCAGCCAGTTTCATTCAAGATGATATAGAAAGTTATTTCCTGATGTATGTATGCTCCGGTATACGGACTCCAATAGCCCAACACCTTTTGATTCATTTATAACTGAACAACAGTTTGTATCTTGAAAAATTCCAAAGTTAGGTCACTTGTATCTCAAGGCACCACTAAATGTAATTGTCATAAAGATTTTTGAAACACTAAGTGAAAATACAGCGTAAAAACTGAGGGCACAGAACAAAGATCTACCTTTTATGAAATACTGCAAGCACTGCCATGTAGATGTCTTTCTTCTCGATCGAGAGACGCTAAATGAAACTGAACAATTGATAACAAGCATCTCAGCGGATCAAAGTGGAGTTGTGCTCGAGGAAGTTTCCTGTGAATTTCCCTGCTGTATCTCACTCGGAGTGCCGCTGTCTCACCAAGCAGTCAGACGAGGAATTCGCGACTAATTAACATGTCAGAGCTGGCTGCTGCCTTTTGAGCTGCTACAGCACTGATTGGCACCTGGTCTCCAACCTCATGCATTAGAAATGCACTCTTCAGGTGAAAGCACTGTTTATATGACTAAAGGAACAAATTTATATTCATCAGCTGGAATACAACTGTTTACTGCCATTGACATATATGCATGTCAACTTCATGAAATTATTTTTACGAAAAGCTTGTTTTCTCAGCATTTTGGGCGAAAACGAATGGTTTTGGTGAAACCAATCCATGCTCTACTGAGGATTACAACTGAATCGGAAATTTTTAATTTAGTTACTTCTGCTGAAAGCAGAGAGTCTACTTTTTGCTTACGTATATTGTCACTGAACAGATCAGTCAAAATGATATAAAATGGCTAAAAACATTGGGAACTGCTTTCTGAAAATTGCAGGCAGGGGTTGAGTTAATGTGTCCTTTTGTAAAACATGGATGGAATGACCTTGTATATCAATACTAAGTTCAGTCCATAAAAAATATGCATTAGTACTGCATTGCTTTCGACATCCTTGGCATGAAAATATCCGATGTACTAATAATCAACACCAAACAAATCAGCCCATCTGCTCTCATAAAAGTAATTAGCAATCAATACCAAGCATATGTCTGCCCATAAATCCAGCAACATTATGGAGCAATTTAGCAAGAGCAGTTTTAGGCAAGGGCTACGGCGATAAAACCTGCATGATTCATACGTATAATAAATTGAATCTTAGGCAGTACAGCGGCAAAGGCAGCAGAGACGTTAGCCCCCCCCCCCCCCCAAAAAAAAAGACTCCATGTACTGTTACTCTACAAGCAAAATCAGATTGATGGAAGATATCATTAACACTTTGTAAGCACACGAGCAGCAGATTTACTTAAGAGTACATTGGGATCCTCAGCATGTGATTTTCCCTCTGTGTGTATTGTATAAAACACTCCACAGAATGATACGATTCCCAATTTTCATTCCATAACAACCCAATGACATGTCCTCAAATTGACCGATTTGTTCCCTTAACCTTCGCTAGTAAGCACATAACTTTCCACTTTTGCCAGCAGCAATTGTGAAGGTCACGTGGAGCATCTGCACACTTACTAATGGAACACAAGCAGGGCTAATGGAGCTTAAGTAATACATATTGACACTCTTGAATCATTACAGTGAAACCCAGGTCGCGGGGTGGCGCAGGACTTGGCTAAGTTCATTTTTCCTCATCTGTTTCCTCTCATCGTCTCCACTTTCATACTCCATTACTGCAATATGAGATCGATGTGGATACAGTTCTCGCTCATCCACTATTCCCTTAACCTTCGCACCCTGCTAATTAATCAACAATGGATCCAAGATATCTACAGTATCAATAGGACGTTTGCCAGAATAATGACAACCTTTTTTTGTTGTAAGATACTTCACATAATTGAGCACTGAACATTTTTTTAAGGAGCAGATCATGAATGCTTTTTCAATCATGACAAATGAGTCCCAGATTCTACGAGCCCAAAAATTGTCCAAGTCCATGTTGGTGGATAAAATAGCCTGACGAGAGTATGTATTCTTGATTGAGAATTAGAATCACCTTTACTGTTATTGTATACAATACAACGGAATTTGAGAAAAGGAGGGTACCAAATATAGAGCCAAGTGGGACACCACATTTAAAGGTCGCTTAAGTGGATTTTGTGGTATTGATTGAATGATTCTGTTTGTTTGTTTTTGTTTCTCTGTTGTATGAGTAACGAGTAGAATATTCAATTCTGCACAGCTATATGCTAAGCTTGACACTTTTACAATGGAAGAATAGCATTTGTTGCCATTAAATATAATTAAAATCCTTTAGAAATTATATATAAATACTTATATGATGTATTTCTCAGTTCAATCTCAGCACAGTCCTGTTAACTATTTTTTTCACATCATTTGTTTATTTTTCAAATACTGTTTTATGTTGTTGAATCACTGTACCATGCTTAGTGTCAATGTGCTATCAACATAAATGCTATGTCGCTACATTTCATTAATAGAATAATTCTACGCTTAAAAACTCACTCGTGTTACTTTCTGCCATAGTACTTACATGTTTGGGCCAATACACATTATAGTTATGCGTAATATCACATTTAGCGTTAAAATAAATAAATAAATAAATAGGTTTATTCTGAGAGCGTTACGACAAGCAAATGGCAACAATTTGGAGGAATGGCCCTGGTACAGTAAATAACTAGTTACATTTATGTATGCACATGCTTTCTAAAGAAGAACATTTAAAAAAATATATAAATACGGCACTTTGATTAACAGTCTAAAGGCATCAGTAGTCTCAATGTGGCTGACCTATATACTACCCTAACATTTATAGCTCACGTCGGAGTAGGGACTTCTTTGATTGAGCATGGATAATGGGCAGGACAGAAATGCATTGTAAAGCACTATCATGCTGCCTCGTAATTGCCTAATGACTTTAATTAAACTTCAGTCTCTTGTTCCTGACAAATCACACTGCCCCACAGGTCCCAGCTCTCCTATAAATGGTCGCCCATGTGACTTTCTGCCACAGTCAGCAGCCTATTCTAAGGAGTCAAATTGTGTCTCTTATTGGGATCCAAACACTGTACGCAGAAGCACTGTCAACCAAGATAATTTGTCACTGCCTTTGGTAAATTGTCGGCAAGTTATCACAACAAATAAATCAGTACTTTCCCAAATAGCCTCCAAAGGCATACCATCGCCCAAATTAATTATCAGTTTATTGCACATTGTCACTTCATAATTGCCTCCTGGTAACAGTTTTCTGCAGAGGTTGTGTTTCTTTCATTGTTACTCCAACAATGGCCCACTGTAGGCAGTGTACATTTTACAACAGCTATAAATAATAATTATGTGTATCATGTGTATAGTTTTTCATAACTAATTCAGATTAAACATGTTCTTTGCAATGGCCAAATACGGCACAGAGGCAAAGCCATTAAATAAACATTAGATGCACAGTATCTTAATATGCTGAGCAGTGGCAACAGTGGCCTCTGCTGCTTAATTTTATACTTACAAGGAAGATATCTGAATAATACATTTTAAATGCATTTTCGTTATTAAATTACAAAAAAATATTGAACTGTTGATCTATTGTCAGTGATTGTTCAAGTAACCCATATACATCAGTTTTGTGAAACTGTTGTTTTATCCTTCCCAAATTCCCAATGTGATGTTTTTTTGTTTTTGCATTCAAATAGTCACTCTTTGACATTTTGCTGGTAGTGAGTATTGCGTAAGCATGCATTATTTATAAACAAATGCTTAATTATGTGGTGGAAAGGTCATCAAAGTTCATTTCCACTAATTAATTTGTGGATATCAAGCCAAAAGGGATCATCGCAACATTATGTTTTAATTTCAGATATATGAAAGGGATGCATGTATGCAGTCTGTAAATGCAAGAAAATCCCTCCATTGGGAATATAGACACTACAGATTAAAAAAAAAAAAGAGAGAGAGAAAAGAGATAATAGGCTGTCTCAGTTGGGAATACAAAGTAGATTTGCGGTGATTACAGAGGTGCTGGTTTGTACAGTGCGGTTAGATATACCATCTCGAGATCAATATCCACCAGCTGTTTGATTTCATGACCGGGGGATTGCTCCATGATAACGTATCAGTGTTTGGACAAGATACCGCGTGACATGTTGAGACGACTGAGCGAGAACGTGGAAAATATTTGAATCCTTAAATCCCCCATAGGAGATGCAACAACCGTATGGTAATAACTGAAGCTCAGCAACGGATCAGCGGTGAAATTATTAAATTTTTGTAATCTCTACAGAAGTACGACGGGACACTGGAAGAAAAAGATTGCTTCCTGTTGATTTTGTGACAGGAGTGTTTGAGATAGTGAGCGCAGAGCGTCATGGTGGCTTATCTCGGCGAGAGGTGGAAAATGCAATACAAGATTTATTTGAGTGCAAGTTCCCCCATCCCCGTGTTTACATTGTGCTAGCAATGTGGCAGATGTCTTCATTTAACTGCACAGGCTGGATTGAATATGAAAACTTGTAAAGCGCTACTAGACTTGTTTGGCTTCTTAGAGATCATGCAGTAGCCTTTTCACTCTTTAAGCACAAAGCAAAAACGATTTGACACCATCGTGCAAGGTATCACAGACTCACAAGCAGAGTGTGTTCAAAGGTATTTGTGAGTATGTTTGAACATATTTGAGTATGTTTGAACATATTTGTGAGTATGTTCAAATGTATTTGTGAGTATGTTCAAACATATTTGCTAGCATGTTCGAACATATATGCGCGTATGCTCAAATATATTTGCGAGTACGTTCGAACGTAATCACCATTCAAAAATGTTTACTTGACAATGACAGTTCCACACTTTCGTACCATAGCCTATAGCATTGCGTTCTGTGACAATATAAGCACCCCACCTCCTGCAGTTTTCCAAAAAGATCAGTCGAGGTGACTACTGATCTGATATTCTTCATATGATAATAAGAAGTTGGTAAAACAACAAATGACTTCAATTCATGTGTTACTGAACAGACCATCCACCACCCCTGTAATGACTGTAACCTTATAAACGTCAACATAAACACAGGTACTCTAATGTCAACTGTAAGTAACACCAGCAAATCTAATTTAGTCTTTCCGAGACTAATATTTCTGGAAAGAGGTTTTAATTCCACCTTCACATTGGCATTATTTAACATTAATTGATTAAACTTTGGTTGTAACTTATGTCAAATAAAAAAAATTCATGCTGTGCTTTAAAATAGTTGCAGAAACGGTGCTTTTGGCTGTTAAATGTATTTAAAAGAAAATTTAAAACGATAATGTTATTTAACTGTTCAACTTTGTCATTTTTTAAAATGTATTTCTTTGTCTTGTCTGCCTTGGCTTTTGCTGGACTTGGTATTGACTCGGTATAGACTCCCAAAAGTATTCCGCTGTATCATGGCAAAAAGTACAAATGTTAAGACTCTAGTTTGAAAATGAACCACAATCTTTCATCTCAGATGTGCTGGAGGATCTTTTCGATGAGAGCCTGGAAGCTCACGCTCAAACGGGTATTGAAGGTTTAAATGAGCATTTTACATTGAGCTTGGATTGCGATTCATGGGAAGCTAGTCATGGCTGGAGCCTTAAGAAGAATGTACATTCATTATTGCTGCCACTGCACATCTCGCAGAAAAGTGACAGATATGTGTGCAACAGCTTTGCACTCAACACTTTGGAAGACCGGGCACATATTTGATGTGTGAAGTCATCCATCATCTTTAATCTGACAGAGGGTTCCGGTTATTGATTTTAAGAAAGACCAAAGTAGCTCCCACTGCTCAACATTTGTAGGATCACTAACTAAGTGAACCTTCCCACGGCTCATCTCTGTTCAGATTCGTATTCGTCTGCTCTAAAAAGTATATGAAGGTCTCATGGAAGAATACAAACTTTTTGAGTGTTTGAGTGAACCGATGAACTTTACTGGCAATAATAATAAATAAACAAACAAACAAAATGCTATTCATTGCATATTATTTTTCTCTTCACTTCACACAAAAAACACCCACAACACTGTTTCCTACTCATTTTGAACCTGTGGCCTATATATTGGAAACTACAAATTTCAACTCACCAGCACAGGCAATTACTGCCAGAAAATGCATTTTGGAGTACCTTCCTCTCACCAGAGAGCAGATATGCATTCATTAAGATTGCATTCCACGGCTCATACCAAAAACATCCCAGAAATGAAACATTTACCAGCTTTGCTCTGCCCGTGTGAGGTGGAGTGGAATGACGATGGGGTGTGGGGTGTCCATGGATGTGATGGGAAGGACATTGGCTCGAAGTACCAAGGTTGGCAAGTTGATGGAGGATATTCTCGTGTACAACCGATAGTGCTATAGCCTCGTCATATTTTTAGGAACCCATACATATTCATATTTGCCAGATATATTATCTTTTTTTCACAGTGGATAAAGAGTATATGCCTGAGTATCGTGTACAGGGGTGGTTCCATAATTTGATTTAGGGCTGATGGGCGATATAGCCCAAAAATACAATCTTGATTTTTTTCAGTCATTCTGGACAGTTACGGTTTTTAATGGAAGTAATAAACCCAACAAACATTTATTTAAAGGTTTCATTTATTAAAAAATAAATATTGTGCAAAATTATCAGAAACAAGACTGAATACCATTTTTTAAATAAGTTTCAACATAAACCTAACATATATAGTTTGTATAATTTATATATATTTTTTTCCATTATTATTGTTATTTAACATAGATCAGATTTATATTTAATTTATAATAAATGTATATGCACCTTGATTTAGCTCATTCTCAACAGTTCGAGTTTTAAAAAGACAATTAATAAAATGTATTATATTGATTGCCCCGCGCTAATTTGAGTTCAAATATCCATTGCATAAGAGTGCTGTTCATTAGCCCATCAATGGTATTGCCTTGTTTGTTAGCATCCAGCTAAATTGACTTTTTTGGGGGGGCAAAGCCATGTGTTTGTTTTAAAAACACAATGTGTTTTATGCCTACTTTGACAGTAAACTTCAAATGGGAGAGGCAATGAACAGCCTGAAGCCTTTTTTTTTTTTTAAGAATTGTTCACTACCTGCCAAACTACTGACCAGAAAACGCAACATTATATAACTGACTGTTACATTAGATTTAGGCTAACCTTAGCAGGAAAAGTGACATAAGGAGACATCTCCTATTGAGGCCAACCTGAAAAACAGGCGACAGAGATCGTTGACCTGATGCATGACCTGATGACCTGACCTCCATTGCTGCATAGACGGTCATTATTTTTTGTCATCACTGTTCCTATGATGTCGTCTTGGACTACTGTATGTGCATTCTATTTGCAGGGCCTTGTCATCTTTGCTGTGCTTGTTTTTGTCCTTGCTTTCCCCATTGACGTGCGCCTCATACTTCAATGTTGACCCCCATTTTAGTACTTAAGTCATCCTTGGCCCTCTTTTTAATGCTGAAACTGACACCTAGGGCGATTGAGTGCTGCCACTTGACAGAGTAGGAAACTGTCAGCAAACGGGAGAGATTACTGCTTGAGGACAAAAGCCGGTCATGAATTTTGTAGTCCTTGCTTTAATGGCTCAAAAAAACGGCAGCCAGAAGTTCAAATGGACAAATAATGATTTATGTGGTAAGAATATATTCCAAAATAAGTGACCAGGCAGTCACTGCAATGTTTGTAAGAAGTCAGACAACAGCTTTATTTTTTTCTTCATTTTTTCTCATTCTGAGCAAAGATACAACAGTTCAAACCACTCACAAAAAAAAGGATAGTATGTATGTATATGACAATGCTAATATCGGGTTTCACAGTGTCAGAGTTTCTAAAAGTCTCAGTACGATTACAGACATCCTGCATTGGTCACTATCGGTGTAGGATACCATCCGACTGTCACTGAGATTGTTTCTGAGTGTTCTCATGAAAGGCAAAGTTTCCAGGCCTTCTTTACAAAAGCTGTAGTGTTGACCAGGAGAGAATGCTGATTGATGTATGCATACCGAACGATCGCAAATGCTGTCACCGCATCAGAATGACAATCATCATGCCATACTCCAGAGATGCATGTTAACAACGTTCTCCATATGCAGACTTGCAAGTTCAAAGTACTGTTTGGCAATATTCAAAGTGAGAGTGTATAGCTTGATGTTCCAATTGTAGCTCTGCCAAAATGCTTTATTTTTGTAACGCTACCATTTATTCTTCCTTTCTGTGGTTTATGATAGCATCATAAACTGTTCCGGAGGAAAATTATTTGTTGGACAAAACAGCCGGCTCAGAAAATGTTCGGGATGCTCTTTGAGGATACAGCTGGATCAAATGTTTTAAGGTTATGCACTATCGCCTTTTCTTGAATGACTACAAACACTGGGGGGAAAAAAAGATTATGATATCATGTAACAATATAGTATATATTGTAAAACATGAGAAGTAGCTTAAATATCCATTATGACTTGGGAAAATCCTAAAATGATTCTTGGGTTTTGTATTGTATTAATGTATTATTTGACTTTGAAGGGAAGGGAAAGAAAAACAACTTAAGGGAAAGAAAAAGCATCAGCGATACAATAGCCAATACTTGCTGAAAACCAGACGTGGGCATTCCGTCAATATTGACGGAAGGTCCGTCAATGACGGACACCCGTTGTGTTGACGAGTGACAAATGACGGGAAACTTCGAAAAATTGACAGACTAAGCACCGCCGGAATGACGGATGACGGACTTACGATTGCAATGCGGTTCGGCTTGAAATACTGACGGATTGATGATGACCGAAGGGTACCTTGACTGTTGACAAAATGACGGACGCTCAAAATTGATTGACGCGCCCACCTCTACCGAAAACATATTACCTGCATTGAGATCGTATGAATTACTCCATAAGGTTAGTCAAAAGTTATTTTACAAAGGACATGCAGAGAGAAGCACTACAGTGATTAAATAAATGGTTTGGTATTAAATGTAGTCTTCTATTCTTTTACCCAGCCTTTATTTACATACAGAATAAAATGTATCTGAGAGCTCTGTTTTTTCAAACATACAATATGGGGAGAGATGCTCGGATTTCAGAAAAATTATGTCTCTGGGCTCAAGATGTAAGTCTTTTAGTAAAAATTATTTTCATCCAAGTTAGATGAAAAATGTATGACTGTTTGCAATTTTATCAGTTTTCCAACTACACTATTTTTAAGCCCCTGGAAATGAAGTTGTTGTTGCAACTCGAACTTTTGGAATAACCTTCTGCAGCAGCAAAATAGCCCCAGATTGGTGGAGTCAGTGACTTGCCTCGCCTTCTATGGAACCAACGATACTAACCCCTCACTCAGCATGGTCTTTGCCTGCTCGCTTTTAGCAAAATTGGCTTCGCCACATTCCCATTACCACCTCCTCACCAGATTTCTCAGTGGGTCTGCTTCCGTGGGTGGAATATGCAACCAATGACTCCTTTGAACCCAGCATCCCCAGTGTGCGTTTCCCCATTGCAACACAACAGCAAGTCTAGGCAATTTTAATTATCCATTAGTGTAATTACTTGTAATTAGTGTGTGGTTTTGCCCTTGTGTACAGTACATTCTGCAGTTGGGGGTCTGCTGCCCATTGTGTTGCAAATAGTCTAACAACTTTAACAGCTTTACATCACAAGATCTGTTCAGCTTTCAATGTCATAATACACCCGGTGTGGCTGTTGAGAGTGTAGCTTTCTACATATTTTTTGATTAAACTAAAAGCTATTTTCAGCTGACTTGAGGTGAAAAGCGGGGTGCTCCCTGACGGAGACCGATCACAACTCAATCACAGGTCTCCAACAAAGCAATTACTTACACTATTTATCGTCTGTAATTAACCCAGCATCTTATATTTTTCCATCGGGGGATGAAACTGGAGAGAACCACACAAACACGATTAGAATTTTTTATTTGGGGCGACAGTGCTGAATTCTGGAACACTTTGCTGCTCGAGAAACAAATAATGATATGGAGGGAGAATAAAGTTCTGTTCCTTGGGCAGCGACAAAACCCAAACTTGTACACATCGGAACACTCTCTAGGCTATCACTAACTTATGATAATGAAAAATTAAAGTTCTAATTACAGTAAATATCTAGGCCACAAAAATTTCACAGAGCGTGTGCCTTGTGACGACTTATTCTTACATAACTGTGTTACGTTTGTAATGTTGAAACTAGGGCCTAACCGATTAATCGGCAGGCAGATTTAATCAGCTGATATTTTACAGATTTTTGCAAATGTTTATATTGCCCATTAGTACATTACAACATAGGACAAGCATAAAGACATTCAAAGTTCAAACATTAAATTTTCTAAAAAATGATTAACAGATTTTTGTCATTTGTATCTATCTGTTGTAACTTTGTTGTACTTGGTTATTGGAATTGTATTCCAAATCTGCATTAGCCACCAACAATAAAAATAAAATAAATCCATATCAGCCAGGTCCCCCTTGAAGTCTACAACTGCCGTTACAGTACAGACAATTATTTCTCATGACTAATAAATTGTAGATTTGAGATACAGATTTTGTATGGTGGCAGGGAACTCAAAGCAACCCACATTACAATGAGCAAGACACTCCACACACTTAAATTTGCCTTAAAGTCTGCTAGCATAATGCTATCACAAAACAGGAAACCATAGACGGGCATACAGCATGTAATGAATAGTTGTTTCAAAAATGTAACATCACACTATAAAATAAGAGTCAGTGAGGTGAGAACGAGAAAAGTCAAGTCTTAAAGTAATTTGAGCATCTTTCACAGCCAGGTAAGCAATTCCTTAAGACTAGACATGTCGACAGAACAAACATGCTGGGCTTGCTCCTTTTTTCCATGTGCACGCAAGTCGGTGCCTAAACGAAACAGGGAGGACTTCCCTGTGTGTGTGTGAAGCAGCAATGGAAACAGGAAGATAATAATCTCATATCAAGACCAATACTTGACAACTTCCAGCAACACCAATATATGCACACTCTCCTATAGCAGTTCCCACATGCTTACATGCCACGCTCTCAAATTGTTTAATATTTTTTAGAGTGACCTCACAAACCCTAAAGGCGAGCAAATCCTCTGGGGTTGTGTGGCCAAGAAAATATGAGCGTCAAACGCTTTGGAGCGCTCTGCCTGTGTTTCATACTTTCCAGTCTGGTTTTCTGAAAATTGTCTCTTTTTTTTTCTTCTTTTAATTGCGTTTGAAATGGAGGAAGAAAGTGTTTCTATACTGCCATCTGCTGGAACTGAGGGTGAGTAATTTCAAATCATTTTCAACATGATATTGAAAATAATCTATTATACTGTATATTACTCTAAATTCAGTATGTTAAACCTGCACCAACTGATTTGCACCTCAACTAATAAAGCGGAACCAATACAAAAGCAATAAAAAAGTAACTTGGTTTTTACTAACGCTCAAAGAGATTTTCTTTTTTTTTTAATCTTAACATACATTTATAATTTTAGCTGCATAGAGCTGCACTGCATTATATTGACAGCATTTCAAACACTTTGCTTTCTTACTGAGTCAAAACAAGAATGAATATAGTGTATTGTTAATTGTATTGTTTTTGAAAAGCATAGCAAATCTTTGTTGAGGCACAGACTTCACTTTACTTCCCTGAGTTGTTGTGAGTGCAACTGTTTAAGTACAACATTTTATTTGTATAAACTAATTTTTGCATGTTTGATTGATCCAGAATTTCTATTCAAAATAAGATATCATTGTTTGTAACAAAAGTACAGAGCCTTTCACAATCTATTGATTAGGTAAGGCTGGTTGAAAACAATGACTAGATATTTAAAAAAATACAGGTACGGACATTTATATGAGACAAGAGATCAACATTCAGCATTCCTTTTTTGTTTTGGGTCTTTTTCGTTGCATGATAAAGCATATTTCCAACCACTTTGGTTGCATCTTAAAACTGAGTGCGTTTGCTACTCCCACCATGAGTTACATTAACAACAAAGATGAATGAGCCTGTCCCAGACGAAGCATTTCAAGCCCCAATCATGACATCACCAGTTTTACAGCTTGTTTGTTTGGAATCAGGATCAGATCATCATCTCTCTACTTTTTGGTCAATTTCAGCCTTTTTAATCACAAATTAATTATTCTAACAAACTTGCAAGAGACCATTTAAGCAGAAATTGTATGCAAACACTGCAGCTGTATATTGTATTTAGCTTTCTACCGTAACGGGATTTTTAGTATGAAGACAAAAACACATTTTTAAATAACCACAACTAATAAAAACCCTGAGTGAATAAAATGAGGCATTAAAGAAAATGGCGCATAAAAGATGACATGTCTTCTGCATTATGAGTTAAGCATAAAAGCAGAGTGTTCATTTGCAAGTGAAACAGAAGGCAGACAGTAATGGTAGCTTAAAATTTAAATAAAAAATAACTGTTTCATCCATCTGTTGTTCATCAAGAATTAGCTAAAAGGGAAAATTGAATGATTTCTGGAAATCTAAACATTTTGATTGACTGACGACCTAAAAGAGAAGACTGAGGAGTAAAGATTCATCTGAGTTTCTAAGCCATTCAACAAATGTTCTCATCGCCCACGGAAAACATTCCCCTTGGCAAAGTGAACTTTTTGTATGTGTACATCAAAAGTGCTCCCTCATCTAAAACATCCACAAGAAAAATACACACAAAGAAGGAAAAAAAAAACGATTTCTTCAACTTGCCGCCAACCGAACAGATGTGTCCTCAGGTGCTTGAAAAACAAATGTCGCTGGGCAGGTTGACGACATCAATCAAAACAAAGTGTTGGCTGTAATCTCTCGCCATCTGGCAAGTCATCACTTCCCAGTATGAAATAAACTTTTCTCCCAAATGCGAGGGTGGAAAAAAAAGTCCCCTCGTGGGCATAAATAACTTACCTTTTCAAAGTAGAACACATTTTTGTTGGAAGGCCATCATAAAGTGGATGTTTTTGGAGCAGCGCTCTTGGATCTTTAGAAGCAGACAGAGTTCAGTCAAGCTCTGGGATGCAAAAGCCTTCACAGCAAGCTGTGTTGCTGAAAATGTTCAACGGGGGAAATTGGAATTTGAGTTGTGTAAGTTAAAAGAAACTAAAGTTCTTTGTAGTGATTGGCTGGCAATGGAATGATTTGACCTTCTTTCTTGTTCTTGAATCAATTTCCAAATATTTACTGTAGGTCAGCAATCAATCAAATAGTGTTTGCTTTAATGAAACATACCATGAGTGCTGCTGGATGGGCCAGGCTGGTGCTTTTATATCAATCGGGCTCCGCTGATTCACGTCATGGGAGCAAAACATTTACGTTGGGAGTGTAGTGACACACAGACGCAGTTAGTGGAGTTACAGTAACCTCCTCAATAAAACTGCAGCAGTGGCGTATCCATACTCGGATTGATCACCACTCAACTGATACTAACTAGAGGCCAAGGTTATTTTAGTTAACGAAAAAGAAAACTTAAACTAAAATAGATTTTAAGTATATTTATGTCGACGTTTGAAAGTGTGTTATACAGAAATGACGTCATTTAACAGCAGCCAATAGAAAAGCACTTCCATGACGTTGCTCCTATGCGACAGTTTTGCGTGCTAGACCTTAATGTTGACTTTTGCCTCGGCTCGGCTGCTTTTTCATTTAACTCAGCCGAAATGCAACGCTAGGTAAGAAATTTGATTTTTTTTTTCATTTTACCACTGTTTATTAAATATCGCGCACAACTAATACTGAAACTAACTAAAACTAGGCATTTTATAAATAACTCAAACTAATAAAAACTAACAAAACCACCCTTAAAACTAATTAAAACCAACTAAAATGAAAATTCCAAAACTTTAATAACCCTGCTAGAGGCTGAGTAGATTTCAACAGTTGGATTCATAGAGCTTCACACAAGATGGGCAAAAGGCCTAAAGATACTTAGCGAGTGATCTCAAGTGCTCATCTCAACAAAGATACAAGGACACAAACAAAACTAACAAGGCTTACTTATTTGATGGCGTTGCCAAACGACATCTGCCCCTGAAGCTTCCCGAAGCTCCTTGAGGGCACTCTTGACTTTGAGCTGAGCTGAGTCTGACTCATCTTTCAATTGTGTGTCTACGAAACACTTTGAAAAGTGCTCACAAATCCTCTTGCTGGCGAAACAGCTCCTGCCAAGCAGAAAGTGAAATAATGAGGCAGATCCTGTTTGCCTGCGCCATTAATTGAACAGTAAACATAACAGTTGCGTCAGCTGACAATGCAGCCATCTCTTTTCTACACCGCTTAGCCTTCGCAGGATCACGAGGGGAGACATAAGGCGACGGGCGTGGGCTGAAGCATGGAGTTGGTCTGTGGAACCAAAACGCCAAGGCATAAATACAAAAATATATAAATACAAGGGTACACATTGATGGCAGGCTAATCGATAGTTCCTGGAAAAGTTGGCTGTTAAGCAAGAGTATAACGAGCTACTGTAGATGTACAATGGCCAACCAACGAGCACGAGACATAATTCAACAAGTATTGCTTTGCGATCATGTCAAAGTAACCTTGAACAAGATACTGAAACACCAGTTGCGCCTGGTGCTATGTCATCACTCAGGGATGTGATTTGACCAAAGTGAAATTATCTGAAAATTTAGCCGGGGGTCTGGGGGCCGCGGGCACTCAGCTAGGTCCAGAGCTCATGGGTTTTCCGTGTTTTTAAGTACTTTCAATGCACTCAGATGACAAAGAAATAGACAAAACAACAGCATAAATTTTCAATGTATATTGAACTATCCCATATAAAATAGCAGTTTTAGTCAACTCAAAATCAGTCACATTCAAAAACATTGGACTGCCTTTGCTTTTAAAAACTATCACTGAGAATATCATCATATATATTTACCATGCAATAAATCATGTAATCAATCATTCTTAATTTAATACATAATGCATAACAAAAACATAAAATACCTCATGCAGCAAGCTCTGGTAAAAACACAATCATGCATTCGTCGAATGCATGATTGACTAAGATCATCTCTGTAACTGCATACATCAAGACAGTCAACATATTGAAAGCTGAAAAGTGCAAACATGCAGCATTCATTTGAGTTTGTGTCAATGATTAACCATGTTAAATATTTATGGCCATTTTTATTACGTTATAATATTTTCGAAAATTTGATTTCGATTAATTTGAAAAGTTTACCACCGACCTCAAAATTCACGACTCTATCAGCAACTGGTGCAGGTTGTTGGGGTGGATCACGTCTCTCTATTACCGCTTCCGTTTGTGATGTCAATAAGGGATGGAGGCCGTAAAGTTTTGGAGTTTTCGTTTGGGCACCGAAACTTCCAGCGATGGAATAATTTGTTGTTCTTGACTGGAGTTCTTTCACGTGTTTTTTGCTCTTTGCGTGACTTTCAAGAGCTTTGAAACCTCTCCCACCATCGTCAACGGTATCATGGCACCAAATGCAAAGCGCTTTCCCGGCACGATCGATCTTCCGAATAAAGTCACTGAACAAATTTGTCAGTCTTCTTTCCAACATTTGTAGATATATCCTTCTCTAACCAGTCCCATCGAAACTTGTTTTTTACGATCTTGTCAATTTCCTTAACTCGCGGAGCATCTTTGCGTTCGATCACGGACATCTTTCTTTAAACACCCGGCAAAAACGTCTGAGAAATGAACAATGGCATACGCCTATGCCTTTATAACAAGCGCGTTTATTGGTCAACACGGAGACTTCAGCCAATCGCAAGATCCGTTTCATTTCAGTTACGGAAACACTAAAATGGAATGCTGTCGAGAGACGAAATCGGATTTTTTACCACTTAAAAAATTGTAACATTTTATTTTTGGAGATAAAAAAAAGCGGAATTCCGCGAATTAGCGGAAAAATCACATCCCTGATCACTACATGAATGAGAGAAGAGTATAAAATAACTTTTACTTCAAGGTAAAAATGCATCAAGATGTGAATACTTGATAAAGTAACATACAATCGGATTGTTCAGATTCAACCAATAACACTATCATTGTTAAAAGAAATGAACAATAGGAAACGGAGTGCACTTACGGTATCTTTTCTACACCATCCGATTCCCAACGCATCCGTTAACCAATGGGCGGCTGCTGCTATGCCAGATCAACTGGGAGCAAATTAGGATCCAGTGTCTTGCTCAAAGACACTTCGACCGCAGACATTTGGAAAAGACGTGCCATTCAAACAGCCACATTGAGCAGAATTATACTTCTTGTTATCGTTGACAGCGTTGAAAATGAAACACGGAATTATTGCATTTTTAATTTATAGTGGTGCTGTCAAAGTTAAAGCGTTAACTAATTAATCACAAAAAATGATTGCATTAATCATGTATTAACACAGATTAGTCACACTATTAATTTTTACTGCAGATGATCTTTAGCTGACAGCGGATGATTACATTAAAAGGTAGCACAGGTTGTGTTTGAGCACTAAACTACATGCATTAAAGTAAAACATTTAATAAATGTTTGCATGTGACATTCAGAATATTTGCTCATTTCAAACTATCGGGGTCATTTTTATTTTCCATTTTAAATTATGCAAATAATTAACTGATTAGAAAAGGAGGAGGATGAGTGTGTGCAATGGATCAAAAAATGTTGAAGACTTCCTCATAACATTAAATGGCGAAAGACTTAACACATAACAGGTGCTCTTTAAATTTGGCAGGCAAAAAATGTTGATAAAAACCCTTTTTAATTAAGCGATTCATCATGATTAATTAAAATTCTAAGATGTCATTAATCTGATAAAAAAAAATAGCATTTGACAGCTCTAATTTATAGTCATAGATTTTTTAGATTTGTGTGGATTTTTATTTCAGCACCTTGACAGATGTCCAAGCAAGCATTAGAGTCTTAGACTATATGCTGCTATATAGTATTTCAGAGTGGAAAACCAAGACGAGGTAGCTCAACATGCAGACAGTGACATCATAAAAACATGTCCCAGAGCACTCTAGATTTCCAAAGGGCAGCACTTTGGCCAAGTAGCTCTGTGAATGCCCAAGGGTCGAGAGCCAGAGCCCTGACTTGAAAGTGCATCACTGGAGACACCCAGAAATGGCAGCCTACCTATATACTCCCTAATTTAATTTGACCTTGAATTTTCCACAACCTGCAAAGAAATGTCAAGATTTTTTTTCCCCAAAGGTGCGCTTTTCTTCTAAGGACACTTCAGCAAAGACAGGATTAAGTTTTTGAGCTGTATGCTTCATGATAGCGTTGTCATTCATTCATTCATTCATTCATTCATTCATTCATGCGTTGAACAACAATGAAACTGAACATGAGAATGACAAGTCATGTTGTGTCTCGGACAGCTAAATCAAAATGTGAAGATGCTATGCTTGAAATTACTGATGAGCATAAAAATTAATTAATCGATAAATTGGCCAGTAAAATGCTCATAAGCTCATATTTCTATTTTAAGGGCAATTATGCAGTGCTCCAAAAGCAAAAATGCTACCTCTCCAGCAAAGAACCAGAGTTTCCATACTTTGGTCCCTTGAACTTAAGTTGGCCACGGTTGGTTTCCAGGTTCACGTGATTTATGTTTCAGGTTGTTAAAGTTTTTGCAGCAGAATGCCGTTCTTACTACGAGTCATTTGTCCATGCCAACCTTGAGGGGGGTTGGCAGAAAAAAAACTCTTTTTTTCCATAGAGCTTGGATTTATGGAGCTTTAGAGCACAGTGTGTTGAATAAAAGCATAATGTAAGCGAGCTGCTGATAACTGGGAAACAATGTATTATTCCAAAACAGGTCTATGAAGAATGTCTTCAAAGGACCATGTTGCTTCAAATGCAAACTTTAGCAAAAGAAGTATGAATTTCATACCACTGCCAACTTAAAAAAAAAAAAGAAATGCATACGATACAAAAGAATGAACATTATTATTTAAAAAAAGGGAATTTCTATTGCACATTTGATTTGCTTTTTTGGGGGGCAGGCTGAAGTGCAATAACGGTGTTTCAAATAATTCCAATGGGAAAAAAATAGCTTATTTCAGATCCCATTTTTTTAGTTACCGTATAAGCTTGTTAATGGAACCACATTAAACTGGTATCTCAAGGCACCACAGCAATATCTGTGCCATCCAGAAGCAGACAGCTATGCAGTACAGTATGCAATGACTGTAATGTATATCCCAAATGCACCTTTGTGGGAAGTGAACCTACAACCAATAACACCCACTAAACAATCTTTTTCACAGCAAGGAGACCATCGCTGGGGATATTTCCATCTCTCCAATCGTTTTGGATGGCATTCTCATGGTGAGAAAAGAAGCAAACTTGGGTGAAGCAGAGGCGCTACAGGCATAGCTACAGGCTACAGAGCGAGCGCCATTCCCATGATCATCAAAAAAACACAGCTTGTGAGGTCTTGCTCAATCACTCGGACTGAGCGATGTCATCAGACTGAGGCAAGATATATTGATTTTTGATTCCCCAGCAAAGATAACAGTACCCCAACATTACTCACATTCTGACAGTTCGGACAGAGCATCCAAGCTAGAAGAGTGCTTGTTGGAAAACAAGGTACAACAGTTAGGTTTCACTAAGACGTCTAACAGTACATACATGAGTTAGTTAATTGAGGACGTCATATTTCACGGTCTTGTTTGGGTTAGTTTTTATCTTAATAGGAAATTTATGGTTAAATAGAAAAGATTTTTGATAATGCACAATATTATCCGGACAAGGTGTTTTGTACAAGAAAAAGTTTGATTCACGCTTTAAGATACACAAAGATTTGTGAGAAAATGGTATACGGGTAAATAACTGACTACATTTTTCTTGTGGCCCCAAAAAATATATATATTTGACCGGGTCTCTTCTTTTCTTTTCTTTTCTTTTTTACATTTCTGGAACAGTCTGCCAGTCCATTCCGCCATTAACCAGAAAGTAATAAAAAACAACAACAGACAGAAGTACAAACAAACTTAAAAATAAATAAATAAATAAAATAAATTATGCTCCACAAGAGTTCAGCCTTGGCAGAGATTTGTTTGCCCTGTATTGTGTGTTTTGTACTTCTATTTCATTTGACTATTCTTGAGGCCAAACAATTTATAAATAGCTTTTTTTTAGGGATTTGTGCGTAATTAATTTGGAATCAAATATGTTGCACCTCTTTCTATGACATCTGATTAATACTGAACAGATAAAGTTAAAATCCTTGTCATTTTTTACTCTATGTGATGTGCCTACAACTATATCTCCGAAAAAGAAGCATGTGTACCTGCTTTGCCAAGGTTCTCATTAAAGAAGCTGCTGAGAGTGAAGGCAGACATTGCACTACTTCGCCAGCAGAATTCCAGGCAGCATGGCCAGCTTGTTAGGTGTCTTCTCTGTGAAGCTCTTAAGAAGCCCCAGCAGCTGCCAAACTGCAAAACGCACAAAACACAACTGAGTGAGACATTAATGACTGGAAAAAGTTTTGAGTTGTCAATTTAGGAGGTGTAAAATAAGACAAAATGTGCTACTTGCTGTGTTTCCTTGAAGGCAGAAATGACCCCAAAAAATCCAAATCTTAATTGTATAAAGACGGGATGACACTTGTTTGCATTTAGTTTGTGTACAACTGAAATACAGTTCAAATTATACTCATTAATGAAACATGTTAACGGCAGAAGGACAAACTGTCCCTGTTTGACCCGGTAGGCCTATTCCACCCACCACCAGGATAAATACAATTGATTCCACTATAGTGCCAGCTAGTCGAACTTGTGGTAGTTATCATTGAACTTTACATTACCTTCCTTCCAAATGTGTCCAATTTACACACAAAAAAACAGCCTTTGTACACTAGCATTCTGCTGGCGCCCTCAAGGATCAGTGTTTCTTTTTGTGGATAAGGCATAAGTCGCTGGAGTTTGTAACTGCAGCATTTCAGGCAATCTTGCAGTACAACGTGGTATTGAATAGAAAAGATCCACCACTGTGACTGAACTAATGGACAATTTTACTAATATTTAGTGAGAAGAAAAGAGGATGGAAAAATATCTAAACGTTACTTACTAGCTTCATGATTCAAGAGTGCGTAACGCGCATGCGCATTCTCACCTGTGTGAAAAGTACGTTTCTTGTTCTTTAATATAAAAGAAATGACTTGATAGCGGGGAGAGTATAATATTTTATCTCGTTTTCTCGCTGTGTGTATAGATTAGACAAAAGTAACCGTCAACAAACGTGTGTGTGCTATCTAGAAATAAAACACACGAGGGGGATGTTGCGCAATGATGACTACACCGAAGGGGATGATGGATCATTAGAACGGTGCGTTAAGGTTCACCTCGGAAATATTGCAACTCATCGCGTGAACTTTCTTTCTAGATAGTTTTCTCTTCTTCTGATTCCAAGTAAAATTTATTTTAAAGTGAGTGGCTTTGGAATAGTCGATTCTATTGGCGACATCAAAAGTTATTCCCTCTATTTGACAGATTGTCCTGTCCGTGGCATTACCAATAACATGCAAATTACCTATAACTCATGAACGCATCACTACCCCCACTTCCCTCCACGCTGGAGGTGATTAGGGGACGCTGAACTATCCCGGCGACGCCGCTTTGGACACTCCCCGTGGCCGGAGGACGCCGAGCTCTCAAGTCCATCCGGAGCTCCATTCCAAAGTGCCGAGAGCCAAGCTCCAAGAACCGAATTTCCACTTCCAGGCAACCCGGAGACACTCCGGATTTGGGCAATCATCTCCGCGGTCCTACTTCTTTTTTTTTCTGTTGAAAATTGGATACTGGAAGAGAGGAAGTCACTTTTGGAGAGTTAACCGGTGAGTTCGGCATCGAGCTGTGATTTTGGTTCGGCGCTACCAACTATTTTGCTTTGTTCAGTTGCGGAACATTTTGGACAGTTTTTCCACTGCTTCCCGACTCATTCATTCTTCTCCACTTCGGCGTGGACGTACTTGGGGTTGCATTCATGTTTCTTTGAATGTTACACTGTATTAATAAAATCAAAAGTAATGTAGAAAATAATGAAGGATGAAATTGGGTGAAGTATTTCGTAGTTTAGTAGCAGTTGTGCTCCTTGGCTTTTGCGTCTCGATTTAATTGACTTCATCTGGCTTCTTTGTGTGTGGTGAGATGTCCCACTGAGGAAATGCATATCAAACTTAAATATTTCCAACTTGGGCCTATTTGTTGCTCTTTCCACTATTTCTGGCATCGTGGAACTTTTAAACGAAACTTTTTGTGAACTATTAAAAGTTGGAAAAAAGAAAAACTCCTATCACCTTTAAACAAATCCCTCTGATCTGTGGATAAGTAAGGCTCAATGGCACACAGAAAAGGATCAATGATATCTTAAGGTGGTTAAACTGACTGAGGGCAGGCTCATTGACCCAAGTTTTAAGAGGTCAGTTTTTTTCCTTTTTTCTTTTTGTATTTTATTAAATTTGTACGCATACACCAAGTAGCCAGAGTGCACAAAATTGGCACAGACTACAGACTGACATCTATCTGTATTCTGTATAGCAGGGTGCCAGAGAAATGTCAATACTCTTGCAGTGTATGTCGATCGGCACTGTATGTTGATCACTAATGGAAAGCATGCAAAAGCATTTTTGATTGTATTAAGACAGATCACAAGGCCTTCTGTCTCAATAGATCATTTCCCCTCACAGGCACGCACAAGTCATCTGCCGTAAAACAAAACGGCATTACTTGTTTTAAGTTCCAACTGCTCCATATCAAATACTCAAATTTTTCGTCTGAAGTCAACTTGAATATTGCCAGAATCTTAAAAGAGTTTTTATTGGCATAATTAAGAGGTTGTTTTTTTTTTTTGTCTATATGAACTTTTTACTTTTTCCAGTGTTAAAGATTTGTGCAGTTATTTATCGCTGCTTCGACAAATCATTTATGCCTATTCTCATCCCATCATCTAAAGTGTTTTGTATTGTAAATTGAGAGTTGACTTCAATAAATGTGCCTGAAGAACTTTTGGTGAACACAAGCCATCGAGCGGTCGTTGTATTTAAAGGGCCAAAGTCCCTCAGCCGAGCTATTGTGGACAATATTGTTTGTACTTGCCTTGCCAACCAACCCTTGCATGTTAGTGTTGTGAGGCGTGTCTGTCATGTTAGCAGTGCCGCATCAACAAAGGTACATGTGCAGCCCCAAAAGGGATTTGAAAAAAATAATAATCTGTGCTGTCTTTATCAAAGGCTTAATTTACAGCCACAGGTCTCCATCCGATTTTAGACTTTCTACGTGTATGTTTCAAGTAACACACAGACGTATGTCGGTTCAAAGAACAGATCAAACAAGATGCCCAAACTGCACGAAAATAACTACACGAGGAAATGACAACAGAGAAGTCAACTCTAATACAGCGCTACCTTGACGTGTTAGTTTAATTTGTTTCGAACTTGAAACACAATTTGCTCAGAATGGCTCTAAACAGCAATACAGTAGGAGGCAGCTACTGTATGATGACGACATAATGATATCGCAACATTTTCCAACTATTCAACTCTTCCCTCCTCACTATTTACTTTCTTGAACTGTCTTGCTGTCCATTTGATTTGGAACGCTGCTGCCTCAATTCAATGAAGAAACCAACCGAGTGCCCTAATGCTTAATTATTCTGAGGAACATTTGAGATACATTCGGAGACTGCAAACCTTGCACTGTGTTCCTCTGTGGTTTAGCGTTCAAAGGTTCAACTGCCGTTGATTTGGAATTTGGGACACTGGGAATCCCGCGGCTTTTTAGAGCGGAACCCAGAAGTCGCTTGAGACGCGAGTCGGCTTTCGAATTTTGTTTGTTGTATTTTTTTTTTTGCCTAGATCATCTCCTCATGATGCTTACCATCTCTGCCAAAATCGCATCGCCGACATCCTCAGTTGAACAGATCATACAATTCTATCCTTGAGGGAAATTATTGATAGTTTTAATATATTTAGTTTAGTTTTTGTGTTTCCAGTGGGGCTAAGCCATTATTTTAGGGAGGTGCCTGAAGGGTTTACATTCAATAAACCCGATCTCATGAGTGTGTGTTTGTGGTGTAATCATATTTAATAATGGTGCACTAAACAAAAACAATTCCAGCTTCGGCTGTTTTCCCATTGACATTTTCACAGGACGACAGGGAGGACAAAGAATGGTAAATAGGGACTCTGACAATGGCTGTGTTCCTTTTTAGCTTCTTTTATGTCATGGAACAAACCAAACAATAGTTCCCATCAGTCACCTGGCCTCTCTTTTTATTTATTATTATTAAGCCCATTTATTACATTGTGGGAGCTTTTGTTATCTACATTGTTTGTGAAATCTGATATCTGAAAAATTAGAAATGATGATGCATGAGTAATATGTGCACGCCCTAAACACTCAATTTGATCATGTCTACAAATTCCTCACAAAATTCTGCTTTTAATAAATGGTATTGTTCTTAAACCAAGGGACGCCAGACGTTTAAAATGGTTTGACCCACCAAGTGTGCTCATGCACAAACTTGTACTCTCCCAACCACGTAGAACTACAACCAACTGGTGTTCATGACCCGGGATTACAGGTCATTTTCCAGGCAGCAACTGCAAGTTTAAACTTCTGTCCTCTTGTGTTCTGACCCGCTCTCTGGCACACACGTGACGTGCCGCTGCTCCATTAAGGCAAATTTAAATCTGCCATTGCTGCCAAGCTGTGAAACTTTGACTCAAGTGCCATGGCAAGACTAACTCCATCTGAAGGACATTCTAGACTAGATTTTATCATCTTTACTTGGACATAGATGTCACTGTGTTCTCAAACAACTGCTCCAGGGGTAAACAATGCCAATTCTGTCTGAATAACTTAGACAGTACTTCTTGCAAAGCAACTAATTATAGATCCAAAGCTTCCATTGACTATTTTGATTAATAAACTCTTCTTGGTGTAGCTACACCTGAGGGTTAAAATATTTTTTTTCTTCTTTTTTTCTTTTCTTTTTTTTTTCTCTTTTTAAAAGAGGGTTAAAATATTAGAAACGGCTCTTGGGATGAGCCGGGCTAGTACGAGCACGTACAAGTATCCTAAACAATAGTAGGATGGTATATAGTGGGGTGACCATCTATGACCACAATTCTAGGGTAAAAAAAAAAAAAAGGTGGGGGTAAGTCCTGTTTCTGTAAATAATAAATGCACATTTAATGGCCTGCCGCCATGTTCTTGCAGATTTGATCTGGCAGTGCTATCTGGGTCACAAAGCATGTCTCATATAATAATGATAGTGAAATCTCAGGCCCAGCTCATCCATCAGTATCAGATTTGCCCTGATTAAAATCTATATTGTCTTATTGTCGTTTGAAATTTGACCATGTGGTCTGTACAATGTGTATGCAAGATACAATTCAAAAGACAGGCGTGCCATTAACTGTTATTTGAGACTGCAAGTTGGGCAAAGGGAATAAATAGCACTTTATCTGGAAGTGCTAGAAAAGTGGAATAGGGCGACGTCGCAATACAAGTAATACTATGGCTGTGTATGTTCCAAATGCAATGGTCCCTCGACTCACAAGTGACTAGAGTTTTTTTTTTGAGCATGCGAGCTATGGCTGGACAGATGTGTGTTTTTTGTTTTGCTTTTTATTCCAGGTAGAAATTTTAGATACAATTGCAAAATGGTGGCACTGAACTCCAGTCATTTCACAGAAAACCACAGTGTAGCAGATTAAGAATAATGTCCCCCCCCTCCCCCAAAAAAAGAGGCTTCAAACTGCTTATTGCCACTCCCAGTTGACGTTTATCAAACAAAACATAAGCAAAGATTAAAGCAACCATATAACTTTGCCCTATATGCTAGTCCACTAGCTTCATGATAACAGATAATGCAAAGCGCCAAAATCGGGCTAAAGAAACTAGCATCAATGTCACGCTGTTCATGTTTTTTAAGCAACAGACATTTGAATGCATCTTAGCAACGCATGTATACAATATATTAGTACTCGCATGCATATTTTCTTTATCTTCTCTGAAAACCAGCTGTTCGCTGTTGTAGCAGTCATATCCATATGTATACAGATAAAAAAGATGATTTGAGTGGTGTGTTTTGAGTTATGATTGTGGCCATGGAAGAAATTAAAATCAAGTATAATCACCACTTCATGTGAAGGTAAATGTTTTGACAATAATGGTTTCCTTTTTATGATCAAATTCATTTGAGAAGCATTGAACTCTGTATTTCAGTCAATAAGTTAAAATTTTGAATTTACCATTCTTTGGTTCTGCGCTTGGCCCTCAACCACTCAGCAGTGAGGATAATCCCCTGAGTTTAATCAAGGCTGTCAGGTCTTCTCTTCTCCCTCCTTTGGAGGCAATCCAGCAGCCTGCAACTCTTATTAATGGGATTGTGCCACTGGCTGCCTCTAAGCCACTTCTTAGATCTGGAGTGTGTGTGGTTACTAGCAAAGGAGCTGAAACCTTTAGGCTGCCAACAGAGGCAACACTTTGCAGTCAGAATGGTCATGTGTTGTCACTGATGACGAAAGGGCCATGTCCTGTAAATCTAATTTGGATGCTCCAATGTGTGTCTTCTGCGCTTTCACCTGTAAATGTTTTACAGGTGATAAAACTCAGCCAGTTTGAAATCGAAAAATAACTTCAAGTGTAAAATTGCTCTGTCACCCACTATCATTTTCACTGCTAAAAAAATTAAATAAAATGTAGTAAACAAAATAAACATTTTAAAAATTGCCTCCGCCAAGGAATTTACAAGTTTGGTCATCCGTCAGTCAAACTCATTGTTAGATCGCACTAGCGGCCTTAAATTTTGATTTGACATTAAGGCATATGTTTACCAGACTTCCAACATGTTGACATTTCTCTCCCTCAACATGAAAAGCCAAGATTAACCTCCGAAGTATTGTTTTCTACCAAAAAGCATAACTGATCTCAAATCCACAGCCTCGCCATCTACACAGATTTGTTGGTCATTGCAGTGGTTTACAAAGCTAGATTTCACAGACAAGCTTGGTGATATGCTCTTCCACACCTACCTTTTTAAAATGTATTTGAATGTAGAGGTCAGTGGCAGTAAATGCTTGGATAGCAGTTGACAATAGATGGACATGTTTATGAATGAGTTAATTGGAAGTTTTTTGATCTACAAAAACAATGGCAAAAACTTAAGCAGTTGCTTATTATTTTTTCATATAATTGATGCAGTTTTGTTTCTATGCACCGATCTTTCATAGCTCACTACAGCCTTGCAGCTTCTTTCTGGCCTAATAAAATTAGGCCCTGGAGGGGAACAGAAGCCAGGGAAAAAGTGAAGAGGAAGTCCACACTGAGCCAGTTTTTTCCCCCTTCTAAGAACTGGGGCTGTTTCTAAGTTACTGCTTGTTTGACAGCCGAACAGAGTTATGCGTTGTAAACTATTGATGTTTTTTTTTTTTTGTTCAAAGCCTCATGTAATCTAGTCTGAGTCATTTCATTACCTGTATTGTATGCCTGTGTATTCTGAGTTTCCATTCATCCCCTCCTAAGCGTCATTTAGATTTTAAGGCCTGTCTTGGGTTTTGCACCTAAATTACTGTACAACTACTACTGCTACTGGTACTTCTACTGAGAGGCATACTGAAAACATTAAGATGTGTTGACTTGCTATGCTTATATTCACCGTCTTTTGTATTATGTGAGTGATGAACAGTGGATGACTGCATGGCTTCAACTGTTGGCCAAGTCTGTCACAGCAGCGAACATTGGGTTTGTGGTTGAGCAAAGCCCCGTATCAAGGCCATGAATGTATGCTAGGCCCCTCTTTTCTCCTATCCTATAGCGATGGGATTAGTGGCCCAAAGGCATTTGAGGGCAACACAGGACTGAAAACTGCCAGCTCCAGCATTGTCTTTGTCCAGGTGCTCTCCGGCCCAGATCTGTTACTGACTGTGTGTTGTAGCAGGCAGACGGGTGATAAAATTGGGAATCCCGTGCTATTTCTTTGATTTATAAAACAGACTGAAATGGGAGCATTTCCATCTGAGTAACCAGCCAGAGGTCAAGCATAAAGCAATTCTCGCATGTCACTCGAAAGCAAGACTGACGACAACCAAAAACCTTTAATTCCTCCCGCTGGAGTTAAACTATTGTTGGCCAAACGTGCTCAATCCAGCATTTATTTTTCTGGCTAATGTGTAACTGTTCATTTACATGTTTTACAATTCTAATAATGAAGTTTTGCAGAATACTTCACAACAAAAACAATTACCACTCACCTGATATTCTCACCTGACAAATGTTGTTGTTTTTTCTTTCAGGGGGAAACCAACAGCCAAAATGGAGGTGAAAACATCACTTCTAGACAACATGATTGGGGTGGGGGACATGGTCCTCCTGGAACCCTTGTCTGAACACTCCTTCCTTGAGAACTTGAGGAAGCGCTTTGACCACAATGAGATATATGTAAGTATATATTTTAGTGTATATGTTTTGTAAATGTATGAAGTTGAGTTTTTATCATTTTCAGGCACTCCTATTAATGGAAAGTCACCTTCTAAATTTGCCACACCACTGAGAAGAGTGCTAACAATCCTGCCAATTTAAAACGTAATCATTTAATAAAGTATAGGAAAAAAATATTAACGGTCGCAAGGTTTTTCCATGCCGCAAAAACAAGGCACTACGCCAGCATAAAGCCTCAATTCATATCACTGGCTGTCAAGTCGGACTTTTTACCCCAAAAATAATCAAATAAATAAATCCCTCCTCCTTCTCTTTCGTCATTCTCCCTATGAAGTACATGCTCTTGTGGCAGACGACGAGGCACTCCAAAGCAGTTACGCCAGCTAGACAATCTGAAAGATGGGACTCATTTTTGGGGGTGTATGTATAGCTAGTTAGCTAAATGAATGTCACAATTGTTCTAGATAACCACTAATGCAAACAAAGGTGCTCAAGTTGTTATGTAGTAGGGAGGAAAATAAGGAAAACTGAAATGGTGAAAAACAGTTAAGCTGTATCTCTACACTGGTTCAAACATATATCATGTATCTAGAAACAAATTCATTCAGTATTTGAATTTGTTTAGCATTTTTCAGGTACTTGAAGATTTGTTGATCAGAAGCACTTTGTTGAAATCTAAACTTTATTTGAGGCACTTTCAAACCCCGTCACTGTCATCCATTTGTCCTTTACGGTATGTGAGAGCGGCTATAAGCAAAGCATTTCCTAAACTATTTTTATGTCTCAGACTGTCTGGCTGTTCTAGACATCAGCTGTGGTGATTACACCTCCACTCTGGTTGCCGTTGGCTCACAGTGCCCAAGGGATAATGTCAACTCATGCAGCAACGATAGCCATAGCAGCGCTCTAGATATTTTCTGAAGACGCAGCTCACTTCCCACAGGGGCATTGGGATGGTGTTTTTATCTTCTTTAAGTACATAGCTCCCTAACTATAATCTCAGAGCTCCTAATTGTCTAAATGAATGCTTCAATCATATGGCTTAACTGTGTTTATATTTGAAATTGTGTAGCAATAAAGATGTACAATTTTGAAAGCAATTGATTTGCTTTTTCAAAAGTACAGGTAATGACTTGGGAAATCACAGCTAGCATTTAGTCAATAAATATGCATGACATTAAACAATTGTATGTTTTTTTGCCTATGAATGAAGTGCCTATTGAAAAAACTTTCCCAATGTTGCTTTGACTGCAGTGCAAAATATACTAGTGGCTTATTTTAAAATGTCATTATTGGAACATATATAAAGGAGTTCGCTTTGACATTTCTACTTGATATGATTCATATCACCAAGAGACCTCATTTTGAAATAATGGAGAGGACTGCAGATGTTTACATAACAATTTAATTGTTTTATATTGTACAGACAGTTGTTTAAAAGGGTATCATGATTCCTTGTAACTTGTTTCTTCCCTCCCCCATCTTTTCAGTCAAGACCATATTTTGAGTTACTTTTTCTCAGCATAAAATAAATGCAAGCATGTTTTTGTGCCGTGTACTTTTTAGTCATCAAAAACCCTCAGCAGCACATGACGATGTTTAGATTGCAGTCAATTATACACTTTAGTAGCAGCCCTCTACACTTGAAAAGGCCTGAAGCTTCATCCTGTGTGCTATTGAATGAGAGGCTGTGGGAGGTTGTTGCCACAGGCAAGGCCATGCTCCACTCCTTTTGGAGTGGATTACGCAACAACCATTACCATGGACAGCAGAGAGAATGTTTCTGCTTGATGTGTGAAAGTGCTATCCAGGCTCTGTTGCGAGCGTAGGAGTAGATGGCTGGTTATGCTCTCGGTTAGCTGAAGTGTTAGATTTTGCTCGGATGGTGTCAATGTTTTTTTGCGCAATGGAGAACAGAGAAAACCAGTACTTTTTACACTGTTGTGATTTGTGTAAGGGGACCTTATTCAAACATTTTACTTTAGATTTTAAGTGGCACTTTTAACCATTCAGCCATTTTAGAACATGTTGATGGATTTCGCATGACCTACAGAATATTGTTCTGTGACGATATAAACAACAATTCTACAGGATGAAAAGTACCAGAATAAAAAAAACAACTTGGTTTTTTTGGTGCAAAACACGTCAAATTTTGAACAGTGATTTTTGAGAGAGAAAAATGTGCTTTTGAGTTTTGACTATAACACAACAAAAAGAATATTGATAAAGAGCTTTTTATAGCAAAATAATTTACAGATATGACCCGTAAACTGCTAACGAAAAGGGGGTCTTGTATGGAAAAATGACATGACAAGTAAATGATTTTTCAAATTTGATTAATGGTGTTCACCGGGTATCGCAATTGGTTTGGTAGGACCTGTAGCACCAGACTCCACTGCATTCCGATGTTTTGCCCCGCCCACAAAGCCCTGTTTATCTTCAGTTTCACTTCAGGCATTGCAAGCCCCAACAATGTATTAGCAATCCCCAGCTGAGAAAAGCTGAGGGAAGCAGAATTCCTCCCATTGTTGTTCAACAATCAGGGTTCAAATGGACTTTGTTTTAAGCTCGGTCTACTGTCTGTCCAGTAAAATAAAATTTTAAAAATACAAGTTAATTTACCAGCTTGTTCACAAATTTCTTCCCCACAGACTTACATTGGCAGTGTGGTCATCTCCATGAACCCGTACAGGTCGCTGCCCATCTACAGCCCAGAGAAAGTGGAAGAGTATCGCAACAGAAACTTCTATGAACTCAGCCCACACATGTGAGTGCACTTCCCAATCTACCCTGTTTTTCATTTGTCTTTGTCATGGTTTTAAAGACCAAATACTTAGTGAGTGTGACTGTTTGTTGCCTAGTGTACAGCATATGTGTCCCACGATTGACTGGCGATCAGTCCATGGCCCAAGTCAGCTGGCCTCCAGTTCATCCACTGACCCTGAAAAGGATAAGCGGATGGTGGTGTTCAGCTGCATCTATTGGCAAAAGCCAGCGCGTTGCACATCTCTGTAAAGATTATCAAAGTGCACTCTGTGACGAATGGGGAGGGGTGAGAGGGGGGGGGGATCAGAAGGGCTCTTGCTCTTGTAGTCTTGAGTCAGACTCGAGCTCCCATGGCCATTCAGCTCTTTGGCTGACCATCTGTCCGATAGCAACGTTACGTCAGCGTTGCTGTGAGGCTGCCAAGGCGAAACAAAAGCCCAACACTCGTCAATTAGCCTGCTGTGTCTCTGGTCTGTAGCCCTCAAGAAACAGATTGGAAGAAAGGGAATACCAATGTCCCAGAGTTGACACGTGCTAAGTAGACAAAAGCAGGATTTTGTTTATTCGTTGGCAAGTTAATACTTAACTTCATTGTTATTTCTGTGGTTGCCAGATGATTTAGCTTATCATTTCCTCTTATGTAGCAAATGAGTGATGATGTCAAAGGCAAGATGTTTTAGTGTTTGGGCTACTGTGTCAGCTCTTTAGCTACACTAATGTCTGACACAGTAATACAACAGTCATTTTTCCATTCCAAGTTTTTTTTTTTTAGTACTATCAATATTCTTAAGACATTGCTCGCCATTCGTAAAATGTTATAATTTTTATTCAATTCATTCTCATGTCATGCTTGTTTGCATACCATATTGACAAAACCAGTTCCCGTGTAAAGCAAGTAAATGACATGCAAATATGATGGGTTGCTTCACAGTGCAGTCCTGGCACACGGTAGTCCAGATAATGGCTAACATCTCTTCGTCTGCTCAATTTGGTTACCAATTTGTTTTTAAAGCCATTACGACCCATCCAGTGGAGCAGTTTCTGAATGATCTTGGGCTTCTAGATATGGTTCTTTGTGCATACTTGGAGCCCTCGGCCCTGTCTACACCAGTAGTTGTTGATGTATTTGTTACATTGGCAAAAGGGCGTTTACTGTATGGACTGAAATGGTAATTCTTTGGACATTGTTAGCATCAGTGTGCAATTGTCTTGTGTAAACAACTGTCAAATGAAGATGGTTTCAACATGCTACATAAATTGATCCTAATCTGCTATAGTCAGAACATATGGTTAAGCTTCATGGCTTTGCATTGATCTTCTCGACTCAACCTAATGTTAAAAACTTAGGATATGCATTTGACTTTTTTCCATGACAGCCTTTTGATCTGTAGTTCAACAATATTGACCTTATGATCTCAAAAAAGTTTCTCAATTGCCTCGAAAAATCAACTTAACAAAATTGCATTGTTGTGCCATTTTGAATAGTAAGGAGGAATTTTAAACTAAAGTGATTTTCTTACCCAAATTTGAAGGATTTTGATTCCTCGTAAATATGACGTTAAATCTGCTTCCAATTTGAGGGACTATATGTCAAAGCGTTAAATGAGCATACACGATTTTAGCATGCCATCCTTATACACGTTGGCATTTAACACCTTGGTGGCAGGCAGAGATAATTTAAAGAACAAATAACTAGTAACAGATAACTGATGTACCTTTTCACTTTCAAATAATACACCCGCACTCTAAAAGTAAATAACACTTGTGTGTCAACCCGCAGAGTATTTTGGGGTAAATGTTCCCATCACAGCTGTTTGATAATAAGTTCCAATCAATTGAAATGTCATTACAAAGCCTAAATATTTAAAACCATCAAAGTCTATTGATATTTCCAGACAGATGCCAATCCGTAAACAAACATTCAAGCCACCATTTCTTGTGCTCATCAAACTAGATGAGTTCCATTTGTCAGATGCGGCACCCAAAAGTTAATGAGTACTCCCTACAGTTGCAGACTTTTCTCTTCTACAAACGCAAAGTATTAGGTTAGCTAATTATTGCTCTATGCACAGAAACATTACATCTGGTCTGGAGTCCATTGTTGCCAAGGATTGACAGATTGAAAAGTACAGATTTGTAGTCTGGGGTGGGATCCTGTTATCCAAATGTTCAATGACGTATATGAAATCCCCAATGTCCCATCCTGATTGCATCATCTTTGACTCATGGGCAGTGGGCCAAAGTTTGTGCTTGTGTATATGTTGGGGCTTTCAGCTGTTAGGCGCACTGCTATTCAGTTGACATATTTGCAGATTAGTACCCTCCCAAAATAAATCTAAACAATCTGAACATAAAACACACTTGGATTTCTTGTTGGAAAAGGCCTACGAAAGAGTAATTAGACCTAACTGCATTAATGGCACCGCACCTTTGTTTGCCTTCCATTGCTAGTCATAGCTAAAGGTTGTAAATATATATGGCCTTTGTTTCTGCATTATTTCTCATTACTCCTGGACTTTGTACCAAGCGTTTCCTGCTAAAATTCAGTACTAAGTTGTCTCGTAGATGAATAAGTTCCCACATTCATTTGAAATGTGTATTATAGGCAAAAACGCCCCAACCACAACCTCTCTGTAATTGACGGGCGATCAGTCCAGGGTGTGGTCCGCCTCTTGTCAGCCCAGATAGGCTGCAGCTCCCCCTCAACTCAGAACAGAATAGTTGGTACAGAAAATGGATGGACAGATGCTTATACGTAAATATAAAAATATTCAAATTCCTGCATAATTTTCATATCGTGGGCTCTGTTGTGATCACAGGCTTATATAATCACTGCTGTAGCAGCAAACCTGTTTGTCGGTTGCTTGGAGTGGGCCCTTTCTGAAATGGCATTTTGACTCAGGTAGGTAGATTGTGTTGGCGTGTAGGTGAGATCAGCAAACCCACAGAGGAATGATTGAGAAAGAATAAGCTTCTACCTTTCTGCTCACAGAAGAAATTCAATGTATTGTGGGTGAAGTGGGATGGGGGTAGAAAAGTGGTAGTTTAACAGGCCAAAATCCAGATGTCGGGGTGAGGCAGGGCGAGAGATTAGTTGCATTCTAGGGGGTTAGGTAACATGATCAAGACTGTAACATTTTGTTTTAACTGCAAGCAATGTGAGATAACTAATCATTAATAGAAAGTTATTGCTTTCTTGCTTGCTTTCATAAGTAATTGATTCACTTGCTGTCGTCCAGAATTTTCATAGATTAAAAAAAATAATAATAATTTTTTTTTTTTACTTTACACTGTGACCAAAACCGGTGGAGATCCTCACCCATAAGAGCCAAAGACTATTGCCGGTCTATGTACTGAATTTGGAAATCCATCAGGAACCTTCTGACTAAAATGTAGACGTCCCCTGTACATTGGCCGATAAAGAAACAGATGGACTGGACTGCTGCTGTTGTGCTGCTGTCAGCCCGTGCAGAGTCATGGTTGGCTAGCATGTGATTGGTCAAATTAACTCAAACAAGCTGTTAAACGGATTTGGTAGTAATTATTGTGAATAGGAGTCAATAGCCTGTGGAAATTTGGCCATGTGTAGAAGCAGCTATTTTGTCCAAACTTACAAAGAGGCCACATTTAGAGGAATAAGAAAACAAGGCTAGGACTAAACTGCCCTTACTATTGGCTATTGTGTTGCTGTCCAGCTTGCATCAGCTAATGCGCACTGCCTGTGTTTGGCAATGTACAATGTTATCTAGACAAAATGTATCTTGATTTCTTACAGTGTGAAATAGTACCTCTTGTTTCGTGCTGTTGCATCATGAAATCTGCGTTACAGCACTGTAGGAAGTCTAGAGTCACTCGATAAAGGCACGTTCAGGTAGAGGAGGGTGGGGAGAACTTAAAGAAAATGTTATTTAGTAGGCTACAAACATTAAACATAAGCCTGTAAATTTGTTCTATTTTTTTTGTACTAGTTGTAATTACAAAACTGTGTAGCTGAAAAATGTCGGTGCTGCATTTGTATTGCCCCTATTGTAATTTCGTTTAGCTTTTCGGTAGGTTATTTTACCTGACAGATGGCAAAGAAAATTCAAATCGTCTTCGGATTCATCTTTTTTTCCTCATTTGATTCCAACATGTGGTAGTCGGGTCATCAGCATATCACATTGTTGCCTACAGGCTACTGCTTCTTTCACATCATGCCAAATATCCGCTAGCTAAATTAAGTGTTAATTTTTATCAAGCTATCAAACTATAAAAAAAAAATTTTTTTAAACACAATAGCAAATCCAAAAATGCATTATATCTATTGCAAGCAATGTGAGATAACTAATCATTAATAGAAAGTTATTGCTTTCTTGCTTGTTTTCATAAGTAATTGATTCACTTGCTGTAGTCCAGAATTTTCATAGATTAAAAAATGTTATCTAATCTTCGATAAACAGTGTCGTTTCACCATTAATATGTTATCATAGTTCATTGTTGGTAGGTAATAAACGGGTCTCTTGTCTAAACATCAACTCACACGCTGTAAATCTACTCAAAGTAAGAGTGTGAAAGGCCTCAATATATGTCATTGTGTCATGACCAGTCGCCAAAGACATTTCTTTAGCGGCAGAATAAGACATTGAGAGTAGCATCAATGAGAGAATTTCCCCAATCTGACAAGCCTGCTGCTTTTGCGATCGTAAAATGAAGTCCTGATCCTCCGTTTCCATTTCCCGGCCTGTGGCTTTGCTCATGTGGCTATACACCCTAGCCCCAAGTATATTGCGTAGCCAGGACATTAGGTTTCATCCATGTACCGCACCATTTATTACTCGATGAAATCTCATGACTCAGGCATTCGGTCACATTCAGTATACTGGGTAGTCATTTTTAAACTCTTACTTTTTTGGTTTGTGTGCAAAATTGTTCTGCCTCAAGTAAATTCTCTGTTCTCCCCACCCGCACGTTTTAATGTATAGAACAGGACGCATTACCACACATGTAGAATAAAGTGAACGCAGCCCCACTTCACTTAACTTTTAATTTTAAAATCAAGTAGAAATATTCTGGATGTGTGTCTTTATGCCATCCTGTAGCCTGTTCTCCTTACCACCTGTTTAACAACACAATGTCATAACCATTCACATCTGGGCCACATCTGCTAGAAACCAAAATCTTCTGGCCACCCACACTGGCTGCTTTGCCCATGGTCTCTTAATGGATGTATATTGCGTGTGCGTGGGTGTGTGTTTTAGGCTCGGTCAGATCAGCCTCTTCATCCACCTGGTGCCGTTTGCTTGGCTGTTGCAGCAGAGCCAGGCGGATTTCCTGCCTCGCAGGGAAGCCTGATCACTCGCAGATCACAGGCTACTCTCCAGACACAGACTCAAAATAGAAATTGCTGAATATAGCAAAGTTCTGTGCAATGGTTGTCAATTTTGGGAATTGCAAAAGGGGTATTTCACTCTAAATTAAATAGCGTTATAATTGATGTTCATGTCTCTGCGCTAGTCTGGCTGCCCTCCATGAGAAGGGATGTACTTTAACCTCAATGGGAGCAAAGTGTGCAAAATGAGTCCTCACAGGACATTTAGCAGACCCCTCGTATCCCGGTAACAGGAGTTTAGTTGAGAACTGACTGAACTATTTTCTATCGCTGATGTCATGCTGTTGTGGTTTTTGTTCACCGCTGCCACGTGTAAATCCAAATTATAGCCCGTCGTCTGACGTGGAGGGGAAGTGCCAAGCACAACTTATGGTCTTTGGCCTGGATCTTGTCTCAAGACCACATTCCCAACTTCACACACTTTTTCAGATGGCTAAGTGAGATTTTGGTGCCTTGTTCGCTTCTGTTTGATAGTGACCATGGAGCTTTGTAATGCTTAAAAACACACATTTACATTTTTGATGGTAGCATATTTCTGTCATTGATGAATGAATATTGTTCCCATTTACCTTTTTGCTGGGACAAAACGATTAGTTCAATTTAATTTAGGGCTGGGCATTAAATCGAATTAATTATATTAATCGTTGTTTTAAAAATCAAATCGTTAATTAAATAATTGTGGCATTTAAGCACAAACAGATTTTTATTTTTTTTGCCATATCACCCATCCCCTAATTTCATTTATTATTCGAGCTATAATAATATATAATATAATGGTAGTTTACCAAAACTATGCATATAATCCTGGTTGGCTGTGACTCACTTGGAAAGTCCCTGGAATGGACCTCCCACCATTTTTCTTTTTTTTGTCTGGTACTCTAACCCATTTGGCCCACAGTTCTCCCCTTGGGCAGAGTAATTGTATGATGGTTTGCTCATTGTCGAAATCAAGTCAGGCGACAGAAGGCTTTTCACAAAGAAGACATCTGCCACACTGTGCTGCCCTTTTCAGTTGTGGACTAATGTCCTGTGGCAAGTCTTAGAAAAGTGCAAACTGATGAGCTGAGAAAGATTTGAGATTGTATAGCCTAAATGTCACTTGGTAGTCTCAGTAAATTAGTTTTGAATTGTGAGTTTACTTTATACTGTAGTAGAAAAAAAACTGGATTTCCAATTGGGAGAATCCAAAACTAGAAAATTTACTTTGGGTGTTAGATCTTTTTTTTCACCCAACATTCTCGACACTGGGTTCATGCCGACCAAAAACATGCTACAGTACTTTAAGTGATGCCTCCAAATGTCTTGTCTGTTTATATCTAGCCTGTGGTTCCTGGTCTGACCAGGATGGAGATGACCTCTATCCCCAATGCCAGCAAATTGGCATATCAAATTCTTCCAAATTTTAGTTCCACTCACTTAACATATTGGGTTACAGTCTAGGCGTTGTGCAGATCAGCACGTATCCTTGGAGAGAAGTTGAGTTGTCACCTGTCGAATGCATGAAAATATGGTTTGCCACAGTAGAGCCCTACTGGGTGGAATGTCTATCTTGATTTGAGAGAAAGGCCAATTGAAACGCAAATCCACACCACTGTGTGTGGTAAAGGGTGGCGATGGGGGAAAAAGATTGCGTCAGGAGGGAGTTTATTCATTTTCCATGTGCGGGTGGGTTTGTGGATTCTGCTCAGCTCTCCAAGATGCTTAAATGAAGCTATCATCAGCAGTTTCATTTAGACGTTTTAAAACCAATTGTAGCATAGCTACTAAATCAAGAACTCAACCTATAATGTTATACCCATGTATGACGATGTTGATGCATAGTCATTTTTTCCCCCTCAATTCCCTACCTACCTATCTTCTGTTGTTTGAACGCGAAAATGTATGATTAAACTCCACGTTTGATGATTTCAGTAATTGCTAACTTTTATGACACATCGGCCAATGGTTTCAATAAAGTCACAATTGTGTCTAACATTCATGTGTCAAATGTGTTTCTCATCAGAATTCAAACCAGTTGGGACTTAAGAGATCAATATCGCAATGGTTTAGTTAGTACCAAATCTTAAATCTCAACCTGTAGCTAAATAAAGTAACAAGTGACTCCAGTCTGTCTTGCAGATGCGACCTAATTCTGCAATATACTCACATGCTACTGATTAGTTTAGATGCCATTGAGCCTGACACAGCACTGCGACATTTCTCTGAACCTCTTTTTTTTTTGAACATCTTTTAATCGTCACCTTAGCAGGAAATTGAGATTTTAAGATTTTACTCAATGATGAAATAATCAACTAAATATAGTCAAGAATAATGGCCATTCCTTCTCAGGAATGGTGGATTTCATATCAAATCAGTTGAATATTTTCTAAATGTATTTGCATCAATTCGGTGATTATAAACAAATGGCAATTTGTCTTTAATGAGTTTGTACTCTTTGTCCTCCAGTTATGCTTTGGCAGATGAGGCCTACAGGTCACTCAGAGACCAGGACAAGGACCAATGTATTCTCATTACAGGAGAAAGCGGGACGGGGAAAACCGGTAAGAAGCAATTTGCATTACATATTTCTTTTCATTTGCTTGATGTTACATTAACGTTCCTGGGGAATATTTGACTTTGTTTCTTAATTTGTACTCTCTGTGGGGATGTCAAACGTAACCCTACTTAACAAATAGGGTATGATAAGGCATTCACACAGTAGTTTGGATCTGATTATTGCAGTCACTTGTCATAAGGTTCTATATTTCTTATGACGCGAACAGTCTTGAGACCAGGCCTGTAGTTTGTTGGCACATGCCTTCTGGGTAAAAATGTACCTTATCAGCTCAGCTTGTCTTGTTTGGGATGCTCAACAAAGATCTGTCCAAGACTTAGTCATAACCTCCTCAAAGGCAACTGTATCATGGTTCCTATGCAGGAGGCTGCTGTGTCGAGTTAGATCTAATCTACTTTGAAGGTGAGGATTTTTTTTTTAAAGAATTACATGTTTGTTCATGAATTACGAAAACACCTCTGTGAATAGGTATATAATATGTGGATGTCATAAAATCAAAAAGGCAGACAATACAGTTTTATTTCCTTGTGTTAAAGTAAAAACTACACCATGGACAAAATGGATGTTTTTTGCATAATGTGCTTTTAGTTAAATGCTCTTTTGGAAGCCCCCACCCAAGATGCTGGCCAGCAAAATGGAAGCGATAAATGTGGATTTCAGTAATCTCATCGTCCCTGAAGCTTTGTAGTGGAACAAGGCCATCCAAAACAGGCCTGCCCTATAAATATGGGTCATCGACGCTCATGTCTCGCTCGGGGGATTCTTATGCTTCTTGAGCATGTAAATATTATTAGACAATTACAACATGTAAAAGAAATGTATTGCTTGAAAGCAATGCCTGGGAAAGTTGATGTTGCTAACCTGAAACACAATGCAAGTAATCATTGCAGCATGTACTGCATTACTTTGAAAGCTGATGATGATGACGATCATTATCATTTCTGTTTGGCTGCTCCATGTTTACCCACAATCCTGCCTTACCCTGACTCAGCGTTTGATGACCTGCCAGGCTCATTAGCGATCTGTACCATCAACTGATGTCAAGCTCCTTCCTATCCCTTACTGGCACATCCCACAGATCATCACTTCTGGGTCACTGTCCTCTCTCTGGGCAGGAAGGATGGTCTCAATGCCAACTCTTACAAGCTCGTCCCCTTGTTTGGAGCAACACAATCGTTTTTTAAGCACACATCTGGTGTCTCATTGGAGCCAGTTTTTTGCTACTGTTGCTATACATTCTGTCTGATGGATCCACACCCCGTCCCTGATAGGTGCCAAAGCGGATGAGGGAAAGGGGATTTTTTTTTTTTTTAAGGCGTGGAGATTGGAAGATAAGTCACGTCTGGCGACAGAGTAGACTTGATATTTATCTGCGTGTGTTGTTGCAGAGGCCAGTAAGCTGGTGATGTCATATGTGGCAGCGGTGTGTGGGAAGGGCCAGGAGGTGAATAAGGTCAAGGAGCAACTACTGCAGTCCAATCCTGTGCTGGAAGGTGAGTTCGGTGGACGTTCAAGCTCTGTCATGGACTGTCTGTCTAAAATCAAGGGTAGCTCAAAAAACGGGGCTCTTTGCCCAACTTTAAAGATACACTCTTGAGAGATTTATTTTTATTTTTTATTCAATCACTAACACGTGTAATTATATTAATCAGTTATTCTTCAAAAAAACACTTACTTTTACTGAATAAAGATGAACATAATGAACATCATATATCACTGTCCTGATGCTTTTACTTTGCACGAGAACATGAAGATAACTCGTGTAGATTTGATGAAAACTGAAGACACCAAGAAAAATGTTGCAGCAAAGCTACAATAATATTGCTCATTTTTTACAGGGTAGAAAGAAGATTCCTTGGAGTATGTTCTGTATATGTTGCCGCGTGTAAACTGTTGAGTCTTTATTTGAATTCGGTTTGAGTAACCTTAAGATTTCATCTATGTCCAGATGTTTCAAAGCAATAGAACACAATCATGAGAACGTCTCAGATTGGAATCCACTGTGGAGCAGATGAAACAATGGAGACAGCTGGCATAAAAAAATAAAAAAAGGATCAATGTGCAGATGTGGTTTGTCTGCATAGCGCCAGACACACATTACTGTATACTGTACATATTAACCTGTAAATGCATCAGTGTGACGGCAAATCTGAAATCACCTACCAAAAGTGAAAATGTGCTTGAATTGTGCGCCTGTATATTAAATGTGTCTCATTCCTACAAGTAGAGTTGGAATGTGGACAGAGGTATTTTCCGTGGGGGGCAGTGGACAGGAAATGCCCATGAAGGATGAGGCTGTATGCCCGTGTTTTTGTCGCTGCACATCTGCAAGAGTTTAGCTTGGGGGGTTGGGGGGGGGGGGGGGGTAGTACAGTTATCCGGCTTCACACAATGCATCTGTGTGCTCGGCGAATATTCTTTATTTTTGACTTCATGTTAATTTTTCTTCTTTAATGTAATGTCTTTATTTGTGCTCACTGTTTTTCTGCGGCTTTCTGTTTTTCTTGCTATCTGGCACATTCAATTTGTTGCATGCTTTTCCAATGCAATATACAGTTTTTACTATATTTTTTGGTATAGATATGGAGATGTTTTGCTACCTTGTTAAAATTACACTATTGTGATTGAAACATAAAAAAATATTGTTAAAATGTTTATTTTTATTTCACTTAAATTCACATATTAAAGTATTTAGACCTGAATGTGGCGTGACAACAAGGTTCAGGTCGATCAACGCCTGCAAAATCCAAGTGCTTTACTTAATCCATACAGAATTATGGGACCTCATCTGTACAAATGACTGAGTGTGACATATACGGTAATCCTTTTTTTCTGGGCCTTTTTCTGTTCATGAGTGTTTTGACATGCAATATTGTTATTTTATTACTCTTAACTGTTTTCCTACTTTTCAGCCTTCGGAAATGCCAAGACGGTGAGGAATGACAACTCGTCCAGATTTGTAAGTAGCACATTTCGTCAATAGCTTCTCAATAATGGCTTTTCTTTCAACTGTCATTCATGTTTGTTGATGAACATTCTTAATGTGTACCTGTCTTTGAAATAAGTGATCTTATGGGGACCACATTTTTAAGGAAGCACGTTTGTAATAATATACTTGGATTGCTTATTGTATTTATTAAGATGTTACTTACTGTAAGTTTTTGAGTGTCCGACTACTCCCTCACCAGATATGTCTTGATCAGGCTTGAAATGGGTTTAATTTGTACTGTACTGTGTGTATACCCATCTCAAGAATGTCTTTCACAGCAAAAGGCAACAGATGTTTTATGTAAGAAGCAAGCGGTCTCCATGGTTAAAAGTATTTGTGTTCGTTTTTCATACAATGTTTTGGGAAAAACACACTCCCCTATGCTTCTCCTTAGCAGCAGACCTGGAACATGTTTGATATTCTCAAGTGACACACATGAAATGGCTTTTGTAAAAGTCTTTAAGGACACCGTCCCGACAAGTCTTTCACTGGTCATGAACTGATCTTTGGGGCTAAATACTAACAATAAGTAATATTCTTGCCCATGCTCAAACAACACTGTTGTAGTATTCGTGTATCTCTATATATTAATGATCTTTTATTTTTGGGGTGATTATGTTAGCACTTTTTACTGCTATGAATGGAAAAAGTCATGAAGTCGTTTTCCTACCCAGTTCCCATATAGTCTCACAGCCCACATATGCCTAAATCACATTGAATAAATAGCTTATTGCGCAGCTTCTCGGACGTTAGACAACTATTTAATTAGATTTTGTACGCACTTTCCTATAAAATTCAAAGGTTCTCACACCTCATTGAGGTCTTTTGGATGTAGCCGTTGTTTTACCCCTATCCCGTTAAACCGCACTGCTTTAGCACATTAATCACTTAAACAGTAACACTGGCTGTACTGTACATTCCTCCTGAAGTAGACAAAACACCCTTTAGCCAGTATTCAGTTAAGAAATGTACATTTCCATCCCTTTTTTTCAATTATCATGCAATATGAGATAACTAATCTTCATAGCACGTCTATGAAATCATGCCAGTGCTTAGATTTAGACCAGAGTTGTACCCATGCAGGAGTATTATAAAGGATTACGGCCCTGATCTGTTTATATTTAGGTAACCTTGGCATAAACCTTCAGACAAGGTCGTGATGACATCCCACCGGATACCAGATCACCAGACACCCATGCATGATCATGAAACCATCTTTTTTGCATTTTACTGAACATAGTCGCCTTATTGGGGTTGTTGGGAGCGCACTTACCAGCTAAACTTGGACAGTTCTGACCACAAGCTGTTTGTGTAACTTCTGTGACAAAAAGGGGACCTGGAATGGCATTTTTATTTCTATTTACGGCCGAGCAATTGACTGAATTTGGAGGTCTTCAGTTCATACACAGTAAATGAAAAGTCAACATGGTGCCGTTTTTGCCTCCAACAGAGTCACATGCTTAGTTCTGATTCTGCAATTTTGTAACTGGTGATCTGTGACCTACAGGGAAAGTACATGGACATTGAGTTTGACTTCAAAGGTGATCCTCTTGGTGGAGTCATCAGCAACTGTAAGTAACCCGTCCTCATTCTTAAGTATTGCAAAGAAGCCACTCGTAATGCACATGCCATATGAAGAATAAAGATGTCAGCAGTCCATTAAAACTACCGTGCATTCTGTCATGAAACTGTCCAGACTTTGCGTTGTATAGCCACAGATGCTCCACACCAAAGCCAATCTTATACTGAACAAAACACACCCCCTCCGCAATGTGACGCCCCCCTATTCAGTTCTTGTCTCGGTTTTGCTTTTATCTTGCCTCTGTTCACATTGTTTTGTCTGCGCCGGATTCCCCGCCAGAGGTCACAGAAAACAACGAGAGGAGCTTATGTTGGAGGCACAAGTGACTCTCTGTTTGTTGGCCTAAGTTGATTCCAGCGCAAGAGAGTGAGTGTGAGGACAAGCCAGTGACATGTGACTTCTTCAGACAGAGCAGGCTGACCTTTTGGCCGGACAGGTCAATGTGGGTTTTCTCTTAAAGAAGCAATCTATCAGGTCCCTCTTGTTTTGTGTCCTTACACGAGTCATCTACTGTATTTTCTTAGCATTAGTCAGAATGCTTTGTATGGACACAGTGGAAGGATATTTTAGCTCACATGGAGTGTTTCACACTTGTGTATCGCTCCTATCAGCCACTCACTAGTTCTGTTATTGATGTGCTTGAGTTGTGATTCACGGGCCGGGTGATCCCCAGGTCAGTAAATGGCTCTCTACTTGGGCGCACAGCTTTCATTGCATCTGTCCTCCTTGTGCCCACCTACTGGATGAGTCAGTTTAGCTACTCTTGATTTACAAGAGCCCATTTTGACTTCTAAAATGGCGGCCAGTGGCCAATATAAAGAACAGGATTGGGATGGTTCAGGTAAACGATTGGGAACATTGATATTCTGATTAATAGTTATGAAGCAAAATTCAGCCATTTTTATCCATTTCAGGGGGCGGCCATTTTGCCACTTGCTGTCGACTGAAGATGACATTACAGTTGTGCAGGGCTCAGGCAACGACCAATGGTAGCTCACCTGTTTTCTGAAGCTGAGCTGTGATTGGTTGTTACCTGAGACCTGAGCAACATTGATGTCATCTTCAGTCAACAGCAAGTGGCAAAATGGCCACCCCCTAAGATAGATAAAAACAGCTGTATTTTGCTGCTTAACTCATATTCCACTAACACAATATTTAGACCAGTGGGGCTGCATAGAAAATATTATTGTAAAAAAAAAAAAAAATTGTGGGGCTTGTCTTCCCCTTTAGGTGACTTATAGAGCTAACCGTCTGTTGACTTCCTACTTGCACTGTACAACTCAAATCCGCCATCTTGGAGCCTGCCCGGGAGTGTCCGCTATGTCGTCAAGCAAGGCACCACATCTGCTTGTGAACCACCTTAGTCACAAAGTAGCGTCTTTGTATTCTCAAAGAAACATATGCCTCGTTTTAATTGAATAGCGTCCAAGCAAAACATCCCACCAGGGTAAGGAAAGTGGCTAAAAATGACTTGAACCTCATATACATTTTGGATCATGTCTAACCAGAGAAAGGGAATGAATGCTGTCATCCTGCGGGGCAGCTGCCCGTCTCTGTAACTGGTCTTTAATTAAATCAGGCTCAGTCTAATGCGGTGAGCAGATGACCGATTCCCTTTTAATCATGGACTGTTCACACGTACTGTAACTAGGATCTCTACTTAGAATGCTGATGTGCTTTCTTACACGTATACTGAAAAGTGCGCACATAAACAGGAACATGATTACAAACATTGCCTTTGGTCGCCATAACAACCGGACGACATGGTTTGTAATTGAGAAGCTGTACAGTACGGTCCCTCCACACCCTTCCAAGCAAGTTGGACATAAAAAAAACAAAATCTCAATTGTTTTGGTGTACAGCAAAAATAAAGACTGTGTGATTACTTTTGGAGGGCAGATTAGATGGTGAATTTAAGGCTGGTCAACCATGCATTAATGGTTTATCACCTAGTAAAGTAACTGAAGGAAAATGTTAGTTCTTGTTCACTTTATTTTTTGACCACCATTGTTTGTTTTTCCGTCACTTATTTAGATCTGCTGGAGAAGTCCCGTGTGGTGAAACAGCCTCGAGGAGAGAGGAACTTCCACATCTTTTATCAGCTCTTGTCCGGAGCTTCTGATGACACACTCAGTAGGTTTTCAGCATACTTCACATTAAATTGGACTGTGCTTGGAGTCGTGCGTTATATGTGTTATACAGGTAACTCTTTTGCTCCCAAAAACATATAAATACGTTCTATTTTAAATATTACCATTCTCCTAGAGGCTTATTTTTTATTATGTTTTTTTATGCTCGCGTATACAAAAGGCTTTGATGCAGCTCCTTTCCCTACTGTTTTAAACAAATTTGGGAATAATGATGAATAGAACAATAATTGCTGCAAAACAGAGACAGATAGACATATACATATACAAGAGACTCTAATCTTTCTTTTGGTTGGTTCCATGTTTTAGCAATAAACATAGCAATAGAACACAATATTCTGCGGGCCTTGCAAAATCTGTCAAGATCCAGTACAACAGCCGGGAGCGAAGGGGATTGCTTCTGTGAAAATGGCTGAGTTAAGGACTCCACATAAATGGCAGAAATATGCACAACAATACACAGGAATGTTATTTTCAGAGACAACTCTTAAGTCTGTAATTTCAACTTTCTCTTTTCATTAGTTCAATTTGCATGTCAGACGGCAATGATGTGTGTCCTCATTACTTAGGCTTTGAATTCTTTTTTTTCTTTTTTCTTTTTTAATGGACATAGAAGTAACGCAGATTGACCAAGATGTGGCGTGAGCATTGGCAGCCATAGTGCAGCTGGACAAACACTCGAGCAATGCATTAATGGCACCGTCTTCCTGCTTAACAAACACCGCAGAGAACAAAGGGAGGCTGTGAAACCTGTTCCTTGTATTTGCTTTTCCGCGGATGGAGGGCATTGTTTTTGTGTCCTGCACAGGATAAGAACATAATGGCCATTGACTCTAGAGCGCACACACATCGGAGAAGGCTTGATTCAGTTAGTTAACACAGCCGCTGATGAAATCTAGCGTGAGTTTCTAGACAAATCAAAATTTTTTGTTGTGCATAGTGGGAGTCTTAATACTGCCATTTTTCTCTTGGAGTGCGAGTTCACCCGTATTATATCTTGAGATGGTCAAGTCATTTCTTGAAGGAATAGAGCTGAGGATTTTATTCAAGTGGCCGTTGGCTATTTTTGACACTCAACCTTGAGTTTCTGAATAATAATAATTCACTATACTGCTTGACTTGACAAATTGCTCCAGTACATATTCACTGTCTGCCAGGTTAATTAGACGTCAAGTTATTTTTTTTAGTTACTTGTCAATCTTAGGTTTGCATGGTGAGCTAAATGCATGTTTGGCATATTAAGAGATTTTTTGGCAAATATTTTACACTGACAATTTCTCCTCTAATCTTCTGTTGTTCAAGCTGATTTTTTTTTTTATTGGACATCATGCTAATATTTCAAGTCACTAAAATATGAATGTGTATAGCCCAATGTCAGTTGTAATGTTACACCTGATTTGTGTGTAACAGAAAAACTGAAGCTGGACCGGGACTTCAGCAAGTACAACTACTTAAGTCTTGATTCTGCTGTGGTGAACGGGATCGATGATGCCACAAGCTTTAGGACAGTCAAAGTGAGTACAACTTGCAATGTTTCAAGTGGCATTAAACTTCGGCTGAAATATTTCTTTATGCTTTCAAGTATGAGAACTGGCAAAGAGGTACTCACGGTTGAGGCGGTGCGATTTCTTCTTATCATCTCGAAATAACAGACTAACAGTAAAGATGGCGAAAAGCCCGTAGTGGGCTTCCTCACGCAGGCTGTAAAACTTCTGAACATTTAACGGAACCTCATCCTGAAAGTCAGCTAAAGCTTGCCTTAAACGGAGTACGTTGATGTCGATTAGTCATATGCAATGCACTCTGAGGGCATACGCACACTCGGTCATTTGAGCCGTGCCGGACTTGGGCACGGTTCAGTATTGAAGAACATGAAGACAGAATTTGGTCAAATGAATTATTGCTCATTGGTTATCATTATAAATATTCATATTTTTTCGGCAAGTTAAAACAATCTAAATCAGATGTAATTCTCATACTGTATGTTGTGGCGGTGGTAGAAAACATCATCATGGAATTATAGCCTGCCTTCTGTTCTGTTTCGCAGTGCTTAAAGCCTTCATAATCAGACTAATTTTATTTCCCATCCCCAGAATGCGATGCAGATTGTGGGCTTCATGGAGGACGAGGTACAGTCGGTGCTGGAACTGGTGGCAGCTGTCCTGAAGCTTGGCAACATCGAGTTCAAGCCAGAGTCTCGATGTAACGGCACAGACGAGAGCCGCGTCAAAGATAAAAATGGTACGGGTTAATGGACGTTTAACAGCATGGACGGATTGGCACAATGTCCGCTGCTATTTCTGCTCTTTGATCATTTGCAATCATTTGCCTGCTGTTAAGCCACTGCCCCCTATTGGCTCAATATGAATGTCATATGATTGGTGGTCACAAAATACATTACCGTATGCATTTGCTGTGCGTTATCACCATCACAGCTGGTTTCCTGTAATATTGCGTTTACATGTTTCTGCCTTTGGGAAAAGATAATAAATTTTGCGTTTCTGGTTTTTAATGAATAAATCAAACTGGATTTTTGTAGTAAACACCAGACTGCGTTTCGGGGGGGATCAAATGTACACACAGATAATTAAACAGGTCGAATGTAGGTTTATCTTGGAACATTATAGTTCTTTATTAAGGCTTGGTCTCAATTCTAATTTCCTCAATCGATTCAGTTTCGATTCACAAGAGTTCGATTCGATTACAAAAAAAATCTATTCGATTAGATTCACTTCAATACGATATTGATTAATTTTAGAACATCAAGTCTTCTTAAATATCATGGACATGATAAAAACTCCACAAACATTAAATTCCAAATTACATTTTGCAGAAGAAGTAACTGGTTAAACGAATTAATGTTATAATCATTTAAGTTTTACACAAACATTTCATCGCTGCAATGTGAAAAACACTTGTGTCCATTTTTTTCTTCTTCTTCGATTTTTAAGTTTTTGGGAGGTCTGCATTCAGTTTGCATCCCAACAACATAAAAATGTTAGGGTGAAAAGTGTTTTTCACATAGCAGCAACGATTTGCATCAGCAAGGATGAAATGAAAATATTTTCCTAATTCTAATTCAATAATTGTAAATATGAATTAAAAAGACTATTGAATGTTGTCTTAAAGTACTATAAGTCAGGTCTTTCATAAAAGAGAATACTTTTAAATTCATATGAACAGTAAATGTTAAAAAATTAAAAACCCGGCCTTTAAAATTCTATTTTCTTACGAATTTACTGTATGGGGAGAAAAGAGATTAAAAAAATCAATTCAGAGTTTTATGAATCGATGTCTGGCTCGAAATGGAAAATATATTCTATCGATTATTCAATTAAAAACAATTTTTTTTTAACCCAGCTCTATTCTTTATACATATAAATGGATAGACTAAGTTTAGTTTCACTGGAGCATTGCAGAAGTTCTTACAATGGGGACTCATCAGAGTGACCAACCACGGAGATGCTTTGAATGGAAAATACAAATGATCTATATCTGCAAAAATGCCTGAGCACAAGCATATCAGAGGGTGCAATCAGTGGCTGATAAGCAAGCTGGCATTCTTTACCAAACCAGCTTCTTGCCCAGGAGCAAACTGGAAGAAAAAAAAACAAAACAACTACTATGACATGAAAGTCACTGTTTGCCTATTTCTTCCTAATGCTTGCAGTGACTGTTTGTCATTTTGTCTGATGTGCAGATTTAAAAGAGATGTGTGAACTGCTGGGGATCGAACAGGCGGTGCTGGAAAGGGCATTCAGCTACCGCACGGTTGAAGCAAAAGTGGAGAAGGTGTCGACTACCTTGAACGTGGCCCAGGTGAGAGGGAAGGTTATACAGTACATTGAATAGTAATAATGAAAGCAAGACATGTCCCATTTGTGTTAACGCACACACACACACACACGCACACACACACACACACACACACACACACAAACTCGCTCACTCTTCCATGTTTCTCGAGCTGCCACCTCTCATCCATGTCAATGTAACATGGAAAGCTTTCAATTATAGATGAGGAGTATTCCTCTTGGAAATTCATTTGTGGGTCGCATTTTAGAGGTTAGTGGGTTCATGACAGTTACTTGTGCACATAATCTGGATTTTATAAAGCTGCTGTATTCAAATAAAATGTACTATGTTGCTAAAACCGCTGCTTACAGTTAGCCTGGGATGATATCCAGTTATTTGTATTCAGCAAGTTTGTTTTTAATTTCTGTAACATATTGATTTTTTTTTTACAGGCCTACTATGCTCGAGATGCCCTTGCCAAAAATCTATACAGCCGTTTGTTTAGCTGGCTCGTTACGAGGATCAACGAAAGCATAAAAGTAAGAAATGCCCATAATATGATGTAATTCTTATATCGTCGCTGTCTGGTGGAAACCTTGCATGTCCAAATGTGGTTAATTTCACATTTTTCCACAAATTTATACTATTGGTCTTTCCACACGTTGTCTGTATATCAAATAGCTTCAATAAAGCTGTTAATTAATTGTAATGTATGGATATAATATGTATAATGTCAGAAGTGTTGTGAAACTCCGCCTCTTTCATCATTCTGCAAGAACCACCTGGCATTGTGTTGCCTCAAGATTAAAATTCTGAAGGTTTACATTGGATGTCTTTGAGTAACTGTTTTTTTTTTTTTTTATATGTTAATGCTTCAGTGCTTCATTTTAAACAGTTGCCTAGAATTAATTTGTTATCTTCTTTATTTTTCGTGTACAATTATTACCTTTAAAAACACATTTTGCCACTTGCTGTCGACTGAAATTGACATCACAGGTGCTCAGGTAATGACCAATCATGGCACAGTTTGCAAACGCCACCTGACCAAACTCAGAAGGTGAGCCGTGATTGGTTGTTACCTGTTTCCTGAGCACATGGGATGCCATTTTCAGTCGACAGCAAGTGGCAAAATGTGTTTTTAAAGGTATTTAATTGCACATGAAAAATAATGACGTTATCATATTAATTCTAGACAAATAATCTCCTTACTGCTGAAAATGGCTAAATGAGTCAAGTATCCCTTTAAACTGCTTAGTCAGCTCATTTCTCAAAGGTCTTGCGGTCTAAGACCTTTAAGAAAACATTTCGGAAGATTTTGTAACTACGGTTGTTAGTGTTTGTGGAGTATTACAGGCTTTTTCTTTGTCTCGTTAAACTAGTGATTGAATATGATCATCGGGTGGTGTTGATATTTGTGTATATGATAGAAATATAAGCTATGATAGCAACTTGAATCATGCGATGTTTGGTAACTCAAGAGAAAAAGCGATTTTTTTTTTGAGATTCTGCCCAACAGCGACGATATATTTAATACTGCATGAGGGCTGGTTCTGTACCACTTGCCCTCTAAAATTCAAATATTGACAAAATTGTCCGCCTGCAGGCACAAACCAAAACCCGCCACAAGGTTATGGGTGTGTTGGACATCTACGGCTTTGAGATATTTGAGGTAGGAAAACTAAACCTTTCTGTTTTCCTGTCTGTCTGTCTTCGTGTCTGTGTCTCATGAGGACAGAATCTGACTACGCATCCATTTTATCAGCTTTAAAAGGTTTTTGCCCCAGGCTGTTTGTGTGACTGTGTGTGAGTGGTGACATACCTGTGTGAGGAGCTTATCGCCACAACTGTGGGCTGATAAAAGCATATTCATATTGGATTAGTTCAGCTTTACTGCACTCGGGAGTAAAATCCTCTTCCGCCGCACGTTGATTTCAACACTAATATCGGCGTAGCGCAGTAAAACAAACTGACCTTGAAGACGCTGGTCAATACATACTTTCTCATGTACATGTGTACAAGTAAAATTCCGGATATGGAGGTCGTCCACATGTGACCTTTCAAGATTACGAAAAGTATGCAGCGTGAGAATAAGCATAAGAAGGCTGTTATAATTGCCGTTCTTACCGGAATTTCCTTTTGAGTGTTTGATTTGGGCATTTATGGGGTTTTTCTTATAAACATTTACTGTCACTTGACAGTACAAGGTTAAAAATAAGAGCATGCAGAGAAATATTACAATTCTTAGACTTTACTAATGTCTTACCTACCGTGTGAGTGATGGACTATCACACATTCTGACGGAATTTGGTTACATCGACGCTGTAAACATAAATTGAGGCCCCCTTGTATAGAATCGGAAAAGTGAAAAATTATTTCCCATTTGGAATTACAATTATAATACGTAAACAGACTTAATTACTGTAATATCGTTCTGTATTTATTCACAAAGAAAGCAAATCTGTCTTTTTAATTTGTATACAATTGGCAGGCTCCCTCTAGTGGTAAACGAAATAATTAATTAATTAATTAAATTAAACTTTTATTCAATTAGCATTAGAATATAGCCATCATCATTATTCACAAATCTGTTTAAAACACTGGGGGAAAGAGCATTTTTGCAACATGGCCCTAGTTGATCTCTTGTGCTCTGCTACCACCTGCTGGCTGTCTTTGTAATAACTACCATTGCTTTAAGCATTCTCTTCAGTTCAGAGGCTGCTGCCTCAAAGCTTCTGTATGCTCTAGCATTAAAAAAACGTATACAATAAATGTTGGGGACCATTGCAATATTTAAAATAGAACGTTATTATAAATTTTTGGGGAGCAAACGAGTTAATAATCCAGTAATTGTTTAGCGCCAGTGTTTAACTACTGATTTCATCAGCACATATTCTCAGATTTCTTAGTCCTTCATAAAAGCAGACTGATTATCTTTTTCAAAATATATTTGCAAACACTTGCTTTTGCTTAATCAGGTTGGTGAGTATAAGAATCCTTATGTGATATAGATTAATGGTGTGTTTTTTTCTGTCACTAAACAATACCAAATAAGCAGCGACAATTGGTTAATAAACATTAATCAGGAAAAAAAGGGTTTGCAATTAATTTAAATGCAGATTATTTGATTAATCAATGGAATAATCAATTGTAAAAATTGTATTGTGACAGCCCTTGTTCTAGTTCAAACGTGTGTGAGAGGTGCCGAATGGTCTTTATGAATAAATGTTGTAACAAATATTCTTCCCCTTGTTGCACAAATGCCCCCAAACCCCTCATTCATTACGTTCATGTGTTTGTCATGCCACTGCTCATTCCACTTAACTCACTCTCAAGCCGTTCCTCTCCTCTTGATTGTTGTCTTACGTCTTGGTCACCAGAATGCAGTAAGTAACACCAGCCTGCTGTTTGCTGTGCTTAACGCATGCTCTGATCCTCCTAATTCTGCCGCTCACTAAAAAAAATAATAATAATAATTCAGTGGCTCCCGGTGTGCAGCGCAGCCATGTGGCTGTCCAGATGCAAAGGCAACCTTTGCATCAGCTGAGACTTGACATCCACTCTTTTGCCAACAGAGTGTTGTTGTTCTTTTTTTTTTTTTTGTTTTGTTTTTTTTTGCTGTATTGCTCTTTTATTGGGTAACAAAGTGACTCCTCATCTCGTGTAGGGGGTTATGTTATGGGAACTGGTTGAACAAATCATGTGGAGGAGAACTTGAGTTTCAGCTGAATGAGTATTTTGGAAAGCATGTGAAATCTTTTAAGCTAAAACGGGCAACTTGTTCAAAATATAATTTTCATACTCTTAAAAATGAGATTATGACAGAAATTTGTGTGTGTGGGGTGGGGGGGGGATCTTTACATCTCCCAGTTCAGCCTTGTCTGCTGCCACTTGCCTTGCTTTGCTATTGAATGTGCGAGTGAGTTTTTAGCGGTGAAGGTGACTGCGATTTCTCGTTTAAAGGGAAATGGGTCTTTAAATGAGAAGCAGATTACCTTTTTTTTTTTTTTTTTTTTTTGCTTTGTATTCCCACTTCCTTGTCATTGAGAAACCTTGCGATGTCCTTCACTAAATACGCTTCTAACCACCTTTTATTGCTGTAGCAAGTAATGTCTAACCCAACACGCAACCCAATTAGGCCATCTGCCAGGAAGTATGACAATGGGTCATAATTGACACTAGTTATAATTGCCTGTAAATGTTTAACATGCATATAGGAATAGATACTTACAGTATGTGGATTTATCGTAATGGCCCATCTGCTTATACCAGGATGTTTAATAGTCGTTGTAATTCATTGTTTCTATTGCGTAAATGATGATGATGTAGAATCTGCTAATAATAGAAGAAAAATAGCTTGTAGTTTATGACTTGTATGTAAACTAACAGATGTAACTCTGTCCTCAATTATAAGCTTTTCTAATTGGACTATTGCACAGAGTCAGCTAATGTCTCGTCCATTTGTATATTTATGACCGCCTTTTAGTTGAGCAAAAAAAAAAAAAAAAAAAAACTTCAAAATGATAGCCACCAATTAACTTTGGGAAGTAAAATGACTTTTCTGTGCGTGCTCCTATAGGACAACAGCTTTGAGCAGTTCATAATCAACTATTGCAACGAGAAGCTGCAGCAGATCTTCATCGAGCTGACCCTGCGTGAGGAGCAGGAGGAATACATCAGAGAGGCAAGTTTGTGTATTGACACGCAATCTACATATTCACAAAATGGTTTGGGGCCTGGGGGGGGGGCTCAATAGTCACTCTCACTTTATCACATTAACGTTAGCAGGCTTCGTTCAACGTGCCCATGTTAAGGTAGTGCAGTATTTTGTCATGATCCCATCAAGATCTGCTTGTTTCCAAAGCCGAATGTGCGCGAGCGGTGACCCTTAAACTCCTTCCCTACAAACACACGGGCTGATATTCTGGCCACTTTCCAGTGTACTGCATGGGAAAATACCACAAGGCCTGTCGACAGGAGAGAGTCGCACCAATCAGAAAAAAGGCGCTGATGGTCCATCAGTATAAGCCCCGCCTTCTTTGCGCCCAACCCCCTCCAAATGTCTGTCACATTGCTTACATCAACTCTTCCCAGCCCATTTGTTGCTGTGATGTATGGCTCCACATTTTTGTGAAGGTTTCTTTTTAAAGCTAGCTTTGCAAGTTGAGTGGAAATATGTGATGTTGTCCCCACGGTAACAATGCAGGAGTGCGAGAATCTCCCGTTCCAACCTCCCCAAAAGAGACATTTGTTTACACATGTAACGGAAAACGGAGTGCAGAAGAGGGTGTTCTGAGGAATGTTCTTTTTGTGACTGTCATCAAACCATCACTTTTCTTTATTGTCAAGCTATTTGACCTTAATTTCCTTTTGTTGCAGGGCATTGAGTGGACCAACATTGAATATTTCAACAATGCCATTATCTGTGACCTCATTGAGAATGTAAGTCAGATTCCCACTGGTGGAGGAAAAACAAAACAAACATCTCGTCTAGTACTGCAATGAAAAATAGCAGTTTAAGTTTGCGTACTCTCTCTCTCAAAGAAAGAAGTCTTTTAAAGATTGAATCATGCCTCATTTCATGTCTTTACGCCGCCAGAACCAAAATGGCATCATGGCGATGTTAGACGAGGAGTGCCTGCGTCCCGGGACGGTGACGGACGAGACCTTCCTTGACAAACTCAACACGGTCTGCGCTGAGCACCTGCACTTTGAGAGCCGTCTTAGCAAGAATTCAAAGTTCCTCAACGACCACAGCTTGCCTCACAGTTGCTTCCGCATCCAGCACTATGCCGGCAAGGTACCGGATGGGAATCTTTTCCAATGCGTTATTGCTTTTTCAAGTGAATAAAGCAAGCCGATTTAATTAGTATAGTGTAAACTACTAAGCATGTTCAGCCAGAGGTGTCAGAATCATTTACATCACTTGGAGGTTACAGGTTCCCTCAGAGAGGCAGTTATTACTCATAAATATATAATAAAAGAGAAGTAAGACTTCTTACAAGATTCTTTATTGCGTTGAAATTTACGGAGTAAAATCCAAATTTACCTGCGAAAATTCTAACTTTTTTGTAAAAGAAATATGCCCCTTTTTTTTGGGGATAAAAAAAAGATATATACAGTATAACTTGACATTCAACTATCAACAAAAACATTCAAAATTAGATTCATATCATTTGATTAATTGAAACTTTAAAAAAACGGAAAAAAAATCTCTAGAAAGAAATATCAATTGACTTTCAACTATTGATTTTTTTTTTTTAAAGCTTTGAAAAAGGTCAACTTGGTTCTGGGGAAAAGAACAATTGAAAAGGGAAAAAAAATACATTTTTTTTTATATATATAAATCTCCTGTGCAGTTAGGCCTTTAGTAAAATATTTTAACATTTTTGGAGGTCATGCAAGTCTAAATTTTGGTAAATGGTACTTCATATATTTTAAAATGTTAACAATGTTAAAAACAAAAACAGAAATTCAGTCTGAAATAAGCTGTAATGGAAATAGTGAGAGTCACAATTGAATTGAATTTTACAATTTAAGTTCAGTAGAAAAAAGGAAAATAACAAAATTTAGAAAAAACATTTGTGCTTTAGCGGTCCACAATATGTACTAAGCAATTAAAAGGCATCAACGTTTTGCGCGCAAATATTTTCTGTAACGGATAAATGAACCCCCCCCCCCCCCCCCCCCCCGGTGTTAAGGTGCTGTATTGCGTTGAAGGCTTCATGGACAAGAACAACGACCTCCTCTATCGGGACTTGTCCCAAGCCATGTACAAGGCCAACCACAGTCTGATTAAACAGCTGTTCCCCGAGGGCAACCCAGCCAAAGTCAACCTCAAGAGGCCGCCGACTGCCGGCTTCCAGTTCAAAGCATCAGTGGGCACTTTAATGAAGAACCTGCAGTCCAAGAACCCCAACTACATCCGGTACCACCTCAATCTCCATTTCATTTGCTGTACTTTCGTCTCTGGACATTTCTTGCTCTCATGAGTTAAAATTGCGACTACGGCTACGGTACACATTAAAGTCATCCTGCCATGTTTTTGTCAGGTGCATCAAGCCCAACGACAAGAAGGCGCCGCACATCTTCACAGAGTCGCTTGTTTGCCATCAAGTGCGCTACTTGGGCCTGATGGAGAACGTCCGCGTGAGGAGAGCCGGCTACGCCTTCCGGCAAGCATACGAGCCCTGCCTGGAGCGCTACAAAATGCTCTGCAAACGCACCTGGCCGCATTGGAGAGGGCCTGCTAGGTAATGGTCATGTTTATTCACTGGCAGCGGGTGAGGGGAGGGGAGGGGGGTGGCAATTACCGGGACCTTTGCCAGAACCCCTCTGAGGCTTTGAGTGGAAATGTGCAGCAGTGGACTTTAAATAGTCGGTGAGCTTACAGCTACTCCCAGTGGAGAGACTGCGTGACCAGTGCTAATAGTCTGCTGTTGGAGTGGTCAGCTCCCAGGTGGGATTTGTGCAGCTGTGAGACTGTGAATCTGGTTATGCTCTTATAATGGCGCATAATGTTTCCTGCAAATAAATCGTTTTAGAATGGCATGCACATTATTTACTAGCTGATTTTGCAGCATTTCATTCGAGATTTTTTTTTTATCTTGTTCTGTATATCGGTGATGCTAAAAGTATGGTGGGACACCCGCTCCCTCTGGTGGTACATGAGAGTAGTGCTCAATGTTTAATTGGCAGGTCGATTTAAATGACCAAAATCGGACAAGTTTTTCTTTGCTTTGTTGTTTCATGATTTTTTTTAAACATTAACACAGTACATACAACATAAGGCCAGAATAATGACATTCAAACATTACACCCCCCCCCCCCCCCCCACACACACACACACAATTTTTGCAAATTTTTCTCTCTTTTGTCAAGTGAAACCAATTGTAAAGGACACATTATTGTATAAGAGACAAATGTTCTGCTTCTAATTCATTTATTACTCACTGTGGCAACGGACGGTTGTAAAAGTTAGGCGACCCAGAAAAGAGTGATTTTATTCATTATATTTTTTAAATTAAATTAGTATTTTTTTTAGGTATACCTTAAGTATGAGAACTACTGTCCTTTATAATAAATGTTCATATGTTCTCTCTTTACAAAGGTAACACTCAATTTTAACACATTTTGTTCAATTAAAACCTCCAAAACTCAACATTATTGTGTGTATAAAAGCAGAACATGTAATAAAGCTTTTGTATTCGTTATCGCAATGGTGACATATTTATAATATTGTGGCTATAGAGAATTCTGTTGCTTTATCGCACATTTTCTCAGTACAGTTAAAGTAATGTGCATATTTCACTTGGCGCCCTCACATAAGAACATACATTATGCCGCATACTTCACTGATGCAACGTTCCCCTTCTCCGCCACAGCATGTGGAGGCATTTCATGCTTATCAGTCTTTGCCTTTGTCGGTAAATCTAATTCCTATCTTGGTACACACTCACCATTTCCGCAGTCAGCCTTGTTTGCTTCTGTTCAACTGTAATATATTCATTCATCCTTTATGAGCAGTGACATTCTTTTTTTTTTTTTTCCCCCAATAGGGAGGGAGTCGAAGTCCTAATGTCAGATCTTCAGGTTCCCACTGAAGAATTCTCCTACGGCCGCTCTAAAATCTTCATCAGGAATCCACGAACGGTAAAAGCTGCAGCACAAGCAGAAAAGCACCGCTGCAACCCTCGTGGGGATTTTGTGTGTGTATGTTTTGCCGTGCGTGCTTGAATGTCAAAAGGTTGTTCCCGGCTGTTTTCACACAATGTTTGTGAAGGTGGCGTTCCGGCCCCCTACTTAACGTTTTGCCTTCAACCAAACACATGCTTCCATTTAGCCGTCCCGTCTTACATGGGAAACGAGCTGCTTGAATCGGCACTTGGAGGCTCTTTAACTGCTCAAGCATGTGCCATTTAGTGACTTTTTGCTCTCCAGCAAAATACTTGGAAAAAGTGCCATTTACTTCGTGTGTGTGTATTTTATTTTTTTAAATCGGGAGTATTATGAAATAGAATAAAAGAAAATAAAAAGATTATTCTTTGTCCAAGCCTGCACCGATGGCTTCTGTATATTGCTGTTAATGTTTAAAAACAATTAAGGATGTATACATGATCTTCTTGCCACAATAATGCTGTGCTCCCTTTTAAAAGGTGGCGCTTGGACTTTGTTCTTGATATCACTGAATCAATATTTGCTCAGAGATAAACATTGCTTTCCACATCAGGAAATATGGTAAAAAGATATTGCACTTTGCAACCTGAATGTCAACACCTTCAAGTCGCCGTGTAGTGAAAACGATATGAAAAGCAGCATATAACAGCGTTGCCGCCACACTTCAGGTTGACATGGTTGTCAGTCTTTGCACATGCCCTCCAACAATCTTCAAACATGTGTAATGTAATTTACAGGGTTTCTGCTGCTCATTAAAAAGCATTAAAAGTTTGCTAAAATTAAGGCTTTTAAATGGCATTTAAAACTAAAAAAAACTAAATATGATGTCCGAAGGCATACATTTTTTTAATACGATTGATGTGAAAACATTATTGTTCATCCTTTACTTTACATTAAGCTACTGTAATAATATATGTGATTTAAAAAATGTTTTATTTGTGGGCACTGGTGACTAGTGTTGTAATTTACAATGAACAAAATGGCCTGGAGTCCACAAGTTGCTTCATCTTGCAAATGCCAATTGCTCTGAATTTGAAAAGAAAAATGTTCTGTTGCTGTCACCAACATAAAACACTAATGCCATCTAGTGGCAGAAAAATTACCTCAACAACACAAATCTGACTCAATGTCTCACTCCTTTTAGCTGTTTATTATATCTTTTTTAACTTCAAATAACTTGATGAATTACTTACTAAGAAATTACTGTATCACTGAACCAAAAGATAAAACCACTTTGTATTTGGTATTCATATTTATCCACTTTTATTGTATGAAAAACTTGAAAAAATATTGTATTGTACATTCAGAAGAGATAATGTGCGGTTAATTTGTGCTTAATTGTGAATTAACTATGGAAATCATGTGATTAATTATGATTAAAAAATAGTAATCGACCTAAAATATAAAGATTATTGTGTGCATATGTGAATATGCAGTATGACATGGGCATTAAATTAGGTTTAAGTTCCATTAAAAAGCATTACATTAGATTTGCAAAAACCTTTTATTAAGAAACAAATCTTGGAATGTACTTTGTGAGGATCTGTATTTACTCTCCCCTCCTCTCGTCTTACAGCTGTTCTTCTTAGAGGAAAGGCGGCGGCAGTGCCTGCAGGACCTCGCCACGCTCATTCAGAAAATCTACCGGGGCTGGAAGTGCCGCACTCATTTCTTGTTGTTGAAAAAGAGTCAGATTGTGGTGGCGGCGTGGTACCGGCGCTACGCGGTGAGAAACAAACTGGCAGAAACATTTCGCTGCTATGTGAAAAACTCTTATGTCCATTTTTTTCCCCCATTTTTTTTTATTTGTTTGTTTCTGGGATGTGTGCATTCAATTACATCCCAGAAATGCAAAAAAAAATAAAAAATAAAGACAAAAATGGATGTGTTTTTCACATAGCAGTGACGATTTGCAGCATAAAAACGATAGAAGTCAAGCTTTGCAAATTTGACATTTTCACCTGACAGCAACAAAAGAAATACCAGCGGATCAAGAGCGCCACCACCGTGGTGCAGTCGTACACTCGAGGATGGCAGGTGTGCTTTCAAGTCTATTTGTTTGATTTTTTTCATTTTATCGTGAAATGTGACTTTTTTGACTTTTTTTGTTGTTGTAATCTTGTTGTGTATTTATTTCATTTCAGTGTATCCATAAAACTCATTCGTAGAAAGAAGAGAAATGACGCAATGTGAGAATATCTTCTGTGTTTTTGTTAGGCTCGCAAGCTTTTGAGAGAACTGAAACATCAGAAGAGGTGTGAGGAGGCGGCGACCACCATTGCAGCCTACTGGCATGGCACTCAGGTACTGATGAGTTTTTAATGCCACCGGATTGTATGCGCAGAAGCCGAAGGCCTTTACTTATGCAACTTCATTCAACCGTTATTTCTGCTGTATGCATTCGAAGCTGCTTCTTCCCTTTTTTGCTTTTGCTTTACTTGTCTTTTCTTGATTCTCCCCCTTTCTCACACTCTCCTCCTTCTTACCTAACGGCCCCACGTCCCTCCAGGCTCGAACGGAGCTGCGACGTCTAAAACAAGAAGTGCGGAATAAACATGCCGTGACAGTAATTTGGGCATACTGGCAGGGAACGAAGGTATTTGCACCCGGACGTAGTGTGTTAGCTGTCTTGTCTTGTTGGCCTCATCCCATGACTTCAAGTAACAGGCCCGTAGCGTCGTCTTATTAACACTCACTCGTGTCATTCTGTTTTTTCGCTGGCCTTTTAGTTTGTCATGTTTTCTGCGGTGAAGTGTAAAATTGCTCCAAATGTTTGTTGCCACCAACTCGTGCAGGGAAATCAATGTTCCAATAGGCTGCCAGCCCGTGTATGGCATCAAGTTTTTATGGTGGCGTGTAAGCCTTAATGTCATCGTCTTTATCAGCATTTATCAACTCTCATATCCGTCATGGTTGCCTTTATAACCAATATCATATTTCAACCAGCCGATAAGATAGACTCTGTGCTGTTTAAAGATATTTGCTCTATGGACAGATAGTTTCATCATCCCCGTCTTTTTTTTTTTTTTTTTATGTGCTTCCAAAAGTCATGAAGTTGATTGAGGAATTGAATGACCTTTTACTGAAATGCGCTTCCTCCACGACTACCACCATTTTCTATCAGGCACGGAGGGAGTTGCGTCAGCTGAAGCAAGAGGCGAGGAATAAGCGCGCCGTGTCGGTCATTTGGGCCGGCTGGCAGGGCACCAAGGTATTTGGGAAGCCTGTTGGATTGACTTGGAGTGACTTTGTGACTGGACGCCTCCAACCTCATCTCCCCCAAAAAAGCATCTTCATATCCATCAGACTTTTTAAGCCTGCTCTATATACTGTACTTTTTTTTTTTTTTTTTTATCCAACCAAGGAAGCTCATCTGATGTCACATACAGTGGATATGAAAAGTCTACACACCCCTGTTTAAACGACAGTTTTTTTTGTTTAAAAAAATCGGACCTAAACACGTTCTTAAAAAAAAAAGAAAAGCATCAGTAACATGAAGGCGGGAAAAAAAAATTATACCATGGAAAGATGTGAGTGATTCCGAAAATGTCAGGAAAAGCCTATTAGAACTTGATTTGGGTTTTATCAGAGGAAATTTTAATGGCGGCAGCTTTTTGCTTCAGGAGTTTGAATGATTGGTTAATTTTGAACACCTTCACATCTCCAGCTGTTAGAGGGTGTGCACACATATGCAAACACATCATCTCACTCACTTAGTTTGACTTCTACTCTTGAGGGGGGAATCTTTTCAATTGATTTGTACAGCAAAATAAAATTTGGAAGTTTTGATTGATTTTGGTCTCATCACAATAACCTGGCGTTTGAAGAGGGGTGTGTAGACTTTTGCTATCCACCGTTTAGTGTATTCAGCACAAATCCCCTTCAGTCGACTAAGTTCTGCATGCCACGTGCTGCCTCATTTGCATGGTAACTTTTTTTTGGCATGCGTTTCTCTCTGCATTGCTGTGCCATCGTCGTTTTTGTCTCCACAGGAGCAGTTTGGAGGCCTTCAGGTGACGTTTTCTCAGAACCTCCTGAAAAATAATTGTTTTGACTGTCTTGCGTCATTTAAAGTATTTGTTTCTGAAGGGTGGCGCGGGGTTTGCGTGTATGCGTGCGTGTGTGCTGTGTTTGATGTCTGCCCGGGCAACGCGGCGTCGGTCGGCCCTCCTCTTCCTCCGCTCACCTCCTCTGGCTTGGTTTTGTTTTTCCCCCCCTTGTTCTGTGTCCTGGCCCGTCCCCTTGAACAGGCTCGCAGGGAGCTGAGGAGACTGAAGGAAGAGGCCAGGCGTAAGCATGCCGTCGCTGTGATTTGGGCCTGCTGGCAGGGACTGAAGGTACCTCGAGGCCCGAAGGCGCGAAGCCATCACCCAGCAACCCTACCAACTACTAACCAAACCCCCTCCAAACCCCCCCCCCCCCCCCCCCCCCTCCCTCGCCATGTCTCCTCACGTCTCCTTCAACTGTCCGCGTCCTCATTCTGGAAGCCAGTCTCTGCCTAGTGCGGACATCACGCATGATTCTGATTAGCATTGTGTCAGACTATGCTACCAGAGTTATTTTAGTTTTTGGAATTTTCATTTGAGTTCGTTTTTATGTCTTCGTTTTAGTTTTCGTTGTTAAAACAATGTGTTTTATCTGTGTGCAATATTTATTAAACAACATGGTAAAACGAAAAAAAAAAAAGTAACGCATTCCGGCTGAGTTAAATGGAAAAAGCAGGCGAGCTGAGCCAAAAGTCAAGCACGCAAAATTGTCGCCGAGGAGCGACGTGATCTGAAGGTGCTTTTTGTCACTTCTGTGTGACACACTTTCAAGCATCCTTATTTTGGTTAATATTGAAATAAATAGACTCGGGCTGGGCAATATATCAGAAAAAAAATAATGATTGCGATATTGGCCCATGCATATAAGTTTCATATGGGCTTGTATACTTTTATCTGAATTTGACCAGTCAGAGGAAAACTTGTGCATCATCATCCAATAGTTGAACATTATCTTGGGTAATCACAATTAATTCATTAAGAATACATTGAGATTTCTTATTTTGCCACATGAAAAAAAAAATATATATTTCATTAGGTAATAAAAATGTTTTTTCTTTATGTACATGTTAAAATGTTTTTCCAATATCGTGCAGCCCTAAAATATACTTAAAATCAACCCCAAAGGCTCATGCATTGAATTATTTCCCAAAGACTAAAACGGAGAACATTTCCGCTATAATTGTTAGTTTTAGTTAGTTTTGTAAACATAAAATGTAATTTCAGTTAGCTTATGTATATTTAAAAAGCATTTTCGTAATTTTATTTCGTTAATGGAATAGTTTTTGGAATGTTTGTTATTTTCGTTCACAAAAATAACCTTGGTGCTACCTTTTAAATGCAACGTCGAATCTACAGCGGTATTTTGAGATACGAGTGCCCCGAGCCCTCGTTCGACCGTTTTTTTGTTTTGTTTCAAACTCAACTCACTTCACAACAAACTTCAAATTCACAGCAGAAGTTTACTGTTGAAGTATGTAAATATGAAAATAACTCAACACTAGAGCTAGAATTCACATCCAAGATCCGCGTCCGCTATTCGGTTCCCGTTTAAGCAGCGAGTCCCGGATCAACTCGAATGGGTTACTAATTGTACTTTTGATGAAAACGACGTCATAATTCAAAAAATTAATTGGTGTTCCGTTAGTGATACGTTCGTACCTCACATCAGCTCCCTATGATTTATTTATTTAATTTTTTTTGGCTCCCTGTAATTTTCTCCTCAATATTTGAGTCTTACTCCACATTCCTATGCAGTCGTTGGGGCCTTTTGGGACAAGTTGTCCTTCAACATTCGCCCGTGCAGCCCCCATGAAATGACGCAATAACTGCTTTCTCCTCTCACCCCAATCCAAAGAAAAACATTTCCACGTTACCCTGGTGGTTTGTTGTTATGACGATAGCTTTTGCCTAATGTTGGCAAAGTTGTTGCCACACTGCGTTTTTCAGCATTTTTAAAAGATGAAAGGAGTTGTTTTTTTTTTTGTTGTTTTTTTGGGACTCACAAGGCTGAGGCTGTCCTCTCTTGCTGTCTTTCATCCATTCAACTAACCCCATGTCAAGCGACATCATTTTACATTGAACCTGTCCTTTCTCTTCCTCTAGGTGTGCACTCGGTGTGTGTGTGTGTGCGTGTGCGTGTGTCTGACATTGCAGTGATTGCCTCAAACTGTCCATGTGGACATTGTTGCGGTGTTAATCTTTCATCATCCTAATTGTTCACCCCGCCCCTCACGATCCACTTTGCACCTGTTCACGACACACTTTCCACTATTAAGGTCGGCATGAAGGTCGTTTGCCGCGAACGTCATTAACTGTTCCATTTGTTGGGGGATTTGATTTGACGTCATTGCAGCAGCTTGACGTTTAATTCCTTCATTGACTTCCATCCGTTTCATGTTTAGTAAAAGAAGCAGCAGGTGACCTGGTTTTTGTTTGCGTTCCCCTTCGTTAGGTCCGTCGGGAATACAGAAAATTCTTTAGGGCAAACGCGGGGAAGAAGATCTACAACTTCACCATCCAGAGAATCGTAAGTCGGGCTTGAATGTTTCATTGAGCATAAAATAGAGATACTATTACTGTATGCTGATGTGCAGTTTGTAATGATTACAAATAAATGCGTCCGGCGGTGAAAGAATTTCATAAACGGTCTGTCTTTTTGCTCTTGTAGATACAGAAATACTTCCTGGGTCTGAAGAAGACCTTGCCTTCCATATCCCCCATCGACAAAAACTGGCCTGCTCGGCCTTACCACTTCCTGGACGCCGCTCACACGCAACTGCGGACGATCTTCCATCTTTGGAGGGTCGGTCACAAATTCCACATCAGACACATTTTGCTTGAAATTCTCAAATTTCGACAGCGAGTCGCTATGTATGTAACTGTATTTATAATTTAATACTACAATCTAAAAAAGAGAATTGTTGAACCAACTAAAATAAATCACTTCAATCGGCAATAAGATTTGAATTAAATTAGTCCAAAGTGAATATATTAAGTTTAATCAATTATGAGTTCATGAAACGTAATACTTTGGATTGGAGTCACTTTGAAATAAATTAATAATAACTTAATTCAGGTGACTATATTAAGTTTAATGAACTTGTAAGTAAATCAACTTAATAGTCACTTTGGACAAACTTAATTCAATCGTGTGTTACAGATCGAAGCAATTTTAAGTCGGACAACAATTCAATTTGTAATCTTAAATTGGTTCAACAATTCTCTTTTTAGAGTGTACATGTAGAAATAAAGTGAAGCGTGGAGAGTCTCTGTTGGCAAAATGAATGGGGCAATCATTGCGACCAGCTCCTCAAATCGCTGCACTCGTACATTTCTTCTACAACAGTGGTCTCGAAAATCCGCTTCTTCCTTGACAATCCTGCCTTGTTTTTATGGTTCAATAGAATAGAATAGAAGGTTGCAGCGAGTTGGTATGTGTGTGCGGGTCAGAGTTATATAATAGTTTTGGGGTTTTATTATAGTTTTTTTTTAATTCAGTTTTAATTAGTTTTGAGAGCAGGTTTTTTGTAAAAATTTGTTTTTAATGTTTTCGTATTAGTTTTAGGCTTTTTATATCTATGGAGTATTTTTCAGATACAAGATTTATAAAAAAAAAAATATATATATATAATAATAAATTCACTGTTGTGTAATTGATTAAACTAAACTCCAAATAACTGTTTGACTTTCCTTCTTCTAGACACAAATACAGTAATAGCAAAATAAATGCACCTAACTCATTCACTGCCATTGACGGATATACACGTTAATTGGCAGTGAATTAGTTAAAAATTAACCCTTAAAGGCTCATATAGGATATTAATTGACAAAGACGTAAACAAAGGACATTTTCGCTACAATTATCGGTGGTTTTAGTTGATTTAGTTTTCCTTTTTTGTAAAAGCATTTTTGTTTTTATTTCATTTCCAAATGTGGGTTGGCCCATACAGAGGTTCGAGAAAAAAAACAAGAATTCTGAAGAAATTAGAGAAGAGAAAAACTCAGCCAGTACCAGAACTCGACAGTTTGCGAGGTTCCCGCCAATTTAAGAGCAGATGTACACACACACACACAAAGAAATCATCTGTGAATGAAGTGAAGATGCAAATACTTACTGTCAACTTCCCTTTTTTTTTTCTGCGCTCAGTGCAAGAAATACAGGAGCCAGTTCACCGAGGAGAAGAAGGCTGTGTATGAAGAGAAACTGGAGGCGAGTGAGCTTTTCAAGGATAAAAAGTCTCTCTACCCGAGCAGGTAGGCAAAACGTCCTCTCCACGTTGATGCGCAACAAGTCGTCATTCTGCAGCGTGATGCTCAAGCCCCGCCTTCGTTTTGTCTCCAGCGTGAGCCAGCCCTTCAAGGGAGACTACCTGGAGATCGGCAAGAACCCCAAATATCACAAACTCAACAGTTGCGTCGAGGAAAAGGTTCTGCTGGCCGACGTGGTCAACAAGATTAACAGGGCCAACGGCAAAGTAAGAAATATTCCATAACGGCTGCATGCGATTTATAAGCCGCGTGACGTGGTCTCGTTGTCTCCAAGGGTGCAAGTCGCATCCTCCTGCTGACCAAGAAGAACGTGGTGCTGGCCGACCAGAAGACGGGCCAAGTGAAGGCCAGCGTGGCTCTGCCGGACGTCACCAGCGTTTCGGTCAGCACGCAGAACGACGGCTTCTTTGCTCTCAAACTCAAAGAGGTCAGCCACAATATTATTTTTTTATTTTTATTTTTACCTTAAAGGAGACTCCCCACAGTTCTTCTTCAGTTCATTGGTGAATTAATTTTAGGTGGGAGTGGCTATTATGTAAATGAGCCAAATTGTGTCATCGCAACTTGCAAAATTCAGGCACATTTTTAAAAAATTATTTACAAAACACTTCCTTATAAGAGTTGTTTGGTGTTACCGTGGCAACCCTCGATCATCATCATCAGCATCCCAAAATAGTTTGTCAAGCACAGACGTGCTCTTAACTTGACCTATTAGTTAGTTTTTCTACTGTTTCTATAATACTCTTAAGAGGCCAAAGGTTGACCCAGAAACTCTGGTTAATAGGAAAGTAGTAATTGGTGGCAAGAACGTTGAAGTAAATCTCAAGTGAGAGACTAAAATCTCAGAGAGGAGCTAAATTTAGTTTGCAATGTTTGAAATGTACATTAATAAAGCTGGTTAAATTTTTACTAACATTTTTTAACCATATTGGAAGTTTGAGATGATTTTTTTTTTTTGCCCTGATTCAGAAACTGCCCTCATTTTTTTTCTAGCACACAAGATTTTCATAACCATAATGTATTACTATATTTAGTAATATTAATGAGTTAAAAGTTACGTTCAGCAACAGAGTTTTTTCCTGAAACGTCAAAGCTATAAATTCAAACATAAAAATGAAAATATCTCAAAACCGATGAGCTTGAAAAAATATATATATATTTTTTAAAAGATAAATAAATGAAAATGTTTGAAAACAAACTGTTCATAAAGATTTTGTGCAAATGTAAGACGCAACTGATTACATTTTTTTTTTAAGTACTGAGCCATTTTCAGCAATAAAAAGTTATAACTTAATTATTTTGCTTGTACAATTAATCACTTTAAAAACGAGTTTTTCCATTTGCTGTCGACTGAAGATGACATCACCTGTGCTGAGGAAGTAACGACCTATCATGGCTCAGTTGACAGGTGATGTCATCTTCAGTCGACAGCAAATGTAAAAAATAGTTTTTAAAAGTATTAATTTGTACATGACAAAAAATGAAGTTACCAAATTCTTTCTGGACGAAACATTAACTTTTACTGCTGAAAATGGCTCAATGAGTCAAGTATCCTTTAAAAAAAAAAAAAACACACAGAAACTTGAAACCGGCTGCCTGTCAAGTTAAAAGTAGCAACGCGACAGGATTTTGGTCGTTGTTGTGTGACGGTGATTTTTGCCACAGGGCTCGGCCTCGGCCGTCAAAGGTGACTTCTTGCTCAGCAGCGAGCACTTGATCGAAACCATCACCAAACTGCACCACATCGGCTCCACCGCCTCAGACGGCGGCGGCGGCGGCGGCGGCGAGCAGCTCAACATCGACATCTCGGATGAGTACGTCAAGTCCCGTTTGCTTCTTTATAGACAACCGCGGGCGAAATCCTTACATGTCCCAAAATGGCTACTTTTGCCGTTTTCCTCTTTTTGTGTCCTGGCAGGTTTCTGGTTCAGTTCAAGCAGGACAAGGTGTGCGTCAAGTTCATCCAGGGAACCCCCAAGAACGGCAACGGCGCGTCCTGCAAGCGCAAAAACAACCGTTTGCTGGAGGTGTCGGTCCCCGCCTCAGCATAGCCCAAATCCCTCCTGAGGTTTCCGACGCGAGCACCGTCACCTCGTCCCCCACTCGCGCTGCACTTATTCGGCTCTTTTTCTTCCCCGTCGTGAAAGTTACGGAAACACTTGTGCCATTTTTTGCCGGCAAAGAAAGCCCGTGATTGGGTTGCGTGCCACAGAAATTTGGTTGGGGTTGTTGTAAGAAGATGGGGAAAATATGATTTTTTTTTTTTTTTTGCGAGTGACGGCGCTCGCTCTGCCTGGTTCGTCCACTCGAGTCCCCCCCGGAGACGGCGGTAAGATAAACGAGGCGCGACTGGCCTCGACTCGTCCGCCGCTTTTTAAGAAGCTTTAAAGGCGCGATGACGTGTGGGAGCTGTTGGGCCCGCAACTTGAAGTACTGCACTTGATTTTATACGTTGGTAGAACCAAAAAAAAAACAACAACAAAAAAGAGAGGATGAGTAGTTTGTCAAAAAAAAAAAAAAAAAAGCACAGTGGGCTGTTGAATTGTGAGATTATTGTAAAACTGCTTCTTTTTTTAAATCCATAATTCCGACGTGCCAATGACTTGTCATGTGTTGGCGTACACGCATACAAATGCAGACGGGCCCCTCTTAATTCTGATTATCATTGCCAAAAAAAAAGTTTGGAAAGTTTGCATGTGGACGCCGCACACGTGATCAATTCTCGTTACGTTGTTTTTTTTTGTTGTTTTTTTTGTTTTTTTTGTATAGCCAGTGTGATCCATGCCAAGCTTTATTTAACCTGCAACAACACAAACGTGATCATAAACGACCGAAAAACGCGAGATGGTACCTCAACACTTCCGAGCTTTTCTGTTTCTCCTGTGCAATAATTTTTCTTTTTCTTTTTCTTTTTTCTTTTTCCAGCTAAGCAGTAAGTGCGCGGCCTTGCGCTGTGTGGCCTTTGCATGGACTCTTTTTCCTCAGTATCCTCGTGGAAAATGTTTGTGAAGCTTTTTCAGCTACAGCTTGAGCAGATTTTTTTTTTTCTTATTTGCTGAGAATAACCAAACGCTAAGCAAACACGCGTTAATGCGTTTGATGAATTGCAGGAAGTTTGATCAGGTTTCTTTTTTTCCAGCCGTTCGGGGAATATGATATTCAACAAAGAGTTGTTGACGTGATTATGAATATTTACTGGTGAGGAATTTTGTTGGAAGGGGAATGTGGAGTCATGTTTAAAGTACCTTGGTTTGTAGTGTGTACTTTTTTAATGTCACCCTATGACGCTGAGACGACTGCTCGGGGACACGTGTTCCTTTTTTGGGGCGTGCACCTTTTTGCTTAACTCACATTTTCTTCCCTGGTGTCTTGTGGCTACAGCTGCTTTTGTGCCTAACAGGAAAAAAAAAAATTATAAACTATTTGTTTCCTGAGACAGAACACAGAAATGTTCTAATGTAACATATACAAGCAATCTTCTTTTTTTTTTAAATATGAAATAAAGATCAGTAATAAATAAAGGTTAGCATGCGGACGTTGTTTTCCTTCTGTGCTGTTATTTATGGCAGCGCCATTTGTGTCATTTTCTCACTGCACATGAGGGACCATAAATAATAATGGATGATGGATTGCCTTTTTACGGATTATTTGGCAGCATTTGCTCCTGGCACAACTGTTTAGAACACATTCTCACAGGATTAATTAAAAAGCTAGTTTTTCTAAAATAGTTTTCTTTGAGAAGTCTTTTTTTTTTTTCTGTAAATTGTATTTTTTCAAATTTGTACATTTCAATTGATGATTTTTTTATTTTAAATCTATTTAATTTAAACTAGTCCTTCAGCACAGGCGATGTCGTCTTTAGTCGCCAATGAGTGGAACATTTTGTTTTTAATAGTATTGCGGTATAATGAAGTTGTCAAATTAATTCTGGACAAAATATTAACTTTTTACTGCTGAAAATTGCTCAGCGAGTCAAGTTTTTTTTAACAATGAAATTGTATTTTTCAGCATTTTTTTTTCCTAGAATTTGTCATCTTTTCTATGAGTCTTTAAAAAAAAAAAGCCAAAATAAAACCGATGGGGTATTTTTTTTTAAACTACAATAAAGTTGCTGTTTCCTGTAGTTTTTGGGAAAGTCAATCTTTTTAAAAGTACCTTTTATTATTAATTTGAGTCCCATTGGCATCGTTAGTTTTCGATTGTATTTTTTTGTTTGTTTTGAAATTTTTCAAGAACGTCTGATTCTTTCCCCCTCCCTAATTTTTCAGTAGTCGATATAGTCAAAATCCTTAAAAGGCTATTTTCTGTAGAATAAAGTCTGATTGTTTTTTTTTTAACAATGAAGTTGGCTCTTTTTTTTTCTTTTTTTTTGCCCCACCCTTCTGAATTTCAAATGGGAAAAGTCCGAATGTTGTGAGAAGTCTGCTTTTTCTTATGTCAGTTTATGAGACACTTCTGCAACGGATCAGCAACGTACTTAACTGTACAATTGTGACTTGTGACATTCCTGAGAGATGCCTTTTAAGTTTGTATTTCTCAGCCGTGTCAACAAGAGCTTCTAACATCCGGGTCCGAAAACTCTTTCTCCTGGTTAGCAAGACGAGGGGCCTTACAACCCCGGGCCTTGTAGTCCGGCGTCCGTCCAGATGTTTTCAATCACATCTGGGACAACTTGTCCCGGGTTACATTCCGTGGCTGGCCGAGCCCCGACGGCAACAGGTCTCCGGGGAGCAGCCCTTTAGATGGAGCTCAAAATAGCAGGGCGACCATTTTGGGCTGCCCGAAGAACTGGTTCCCACCGTTGAGGAGGCTGGGAAAGGAAGGAGGGGACCCGGTCTCCCACCACCCCACGTCTGGTTAGACCATAGTGAGTGCGAGCTCACGGGACGGTCCCGCTACGAATACGAAGAACTGTTTCCGAAGCGGGTTCGACAGAACCCAGAAGAGGTCATTGTTCAACCGGAACATGCAGCGTGGATGGAGGAGGCAAATTTACCTCTCATGATTTTGTGGTCTTTGGCGGCACCTTGTGGAGATGGACTGAAATTGCACTTTAAAAAAAAAAAAGCAGCCAAATGAATATGGGTCCTCTAGTAACGACGCATTTCTCAACATACGGTGGCGACGTAACGCGGATTTGAACATACCTGCCGCTAACGCCGTAGCAAAGTCGTGATCACAGTAAAATAATTTAATGTGATGCACATTTAAGTCGAACAATTAAACGACTACGTATTCTTGCATAACCGCGCCAGCGAGTTCATTGCGAGCCGTTCGTAATCGCGAATCGTCGTATGTTCGTCTTGAAGTAAGGATGCAGTCTGTGTAACGCTACATCATAGCCGCTAGAGGGCAACCTGATTCTTTTTTTTAACCAAGGATTTGTTTTCGGTCTTGTTTTTTTTTACGTTGATTGATTCCTGGTATTCTGTCCTCCAGTGTGTGTGTGTGCCAGCAGAGGGCGACAAAGCAACACGACCAAGGCAACACCAACAGGTCATGAATTGTTTATTTTATTAAGAAATCTTCAGATCCTTTTAAAATAACCTATATAGATCATCTATTAAAATGTGTTTTCTACAAAATAGAACCAATAAAATAGAGACAGCAATTTAGAATTAAATCATCATTAAAGTCAAATCACAGTGCAACAACAATGCATTTATTTATGTGCTGCAAAGAACAAATAATGTTGAGCACTTTTTTGACCGTTTCCTTGATTTTTATCCCTATGTGCATAATTCTTTGCTTTTTGTTTCGTTGGACTGTAAACTCAATGTCAAGGCAGAGAAGTGGTCATGGCTTTGTGTCTGGAGGCGGACATGGGAGGTTTTGGGGGAATGAGGCTGGAAGGACTTTGATTAATGACGGCAAGTGGGCGGTGGAGATTTTGTGTCTCCACTCGCCCTCATGTCGCTGGACACACTCAATGGCTTCATCAATTTGTAGCCATTATCACATCAATATAGGCCAGCATAGAGGAAGGAGGGGAGTTCGGGGTTAAGGGGGGTTCAAAAAAGAAAAATGAATCAAGACCCCTGCTGCACCATCTGCGGATTGCTGAACATGCTTCAACCACTTTGCTTCAATTTGTTTTCTTTGTGGAGTAAAGCGGAGTCATCGGACCATTTTTCATCCCTTTAACAAAATCGGCAAGAGCGGTGTGCAGCAGAAACCTTTTGCCGATTATTTCCTCGTGTTGCATTTTAAAAATAATTTCAGATGCAGATTATTATTATTTTTTTTTTTTTCTTGATGGAATGTTGGTGTTATCTCCATAGTAATTTTAACGCCGGCCTTTCCTGTTGTTATTTCTTATACTTAATTTCCCTGTTTTAATTGGTCAATAGCATTCTCACATTTGCAAATTATTCACTTCCCCCCATTATTATGCACTAAGATTCCACAAGGCTGTGCCAAAACATGCAGACTTATGCTAAAAAGCAAAAAAAAAAAAAATCTGCAAAATCCTATGAGAACACCCGGTGGGAGTTCTTTCTCTCGCTGTAACGTATTTTTGACAAGGTGGAAGGAATTATAAGCAGTTTGAAATAGCAGCGTTAGCATAAAACCTTTGGACTTGGGCTACCAAATGTCAGGAAAAGCCTACTAGAAAACCTGACCTTTTAAACCTGGCACTTTAATTAGTGTGTGCTATCTCCCATCTTACATGATTTTGAATTTCTGAGCAACATCCCCATTATAAGAAGGTGCGCTCTCATTTTTTTACACGCACAATAAATAACCTAGCGTTTGAACACGGGTGTGTAGACTTTTAAAATCCACCGTACCGACCAACCTGTTGCGTCCATCGTTACTAAGCTTGTGCATTCAGCGGTCCAAAGCGACTCTGTGTGCACCTGCATGGGAACGAAAAGCGCGTGTGATCCCAAGCAGCTGTGAAGCCAACAGGCTTTAGCAAATAGCTTCTCACATCATCATTAGGGGCCTTATCTGCCAACATTAGGCCTTGCAAAGCCGCCGTTATGCGAACGCGCCGGGGAGATAAGAGGCGACTCGGAATAAAGACGGAAGGTTCCGGGCTAATCATTTGTCATCAGTGAGTTGAACTGGCCAAATCGGCTGCCGGTATTCCTGCGCCGAGCGCTTCGAGTGAAATTGGCTAAGCAGAAGGCCGGGAGGAAGCAGACTGAGCCAAGGTGTCGTTTTAAGGGAAGCGGGGTTCAATTTAGGGGGATTGAAACCTGCCGCCGACCCCCTCCACAACATATATCAGACGGGGACAGCCCCCTCCTCTAAACCTGTCGACTCGCCCTCTGTCGCGAGGAGTCGAGATGGTTTTATCATGGTTTTTATTTTGATACAGTTTGACACAAAAACTACAGCTGAACTTTTTCTGGGGCTGGAAGACTTTCCAAAATGGAGGCAATTATGAACAGTTTGAAATAGCCAAAAGCTAGAAAGCAACCGGGAAAAAAAAAAGTCTACTAGAGTAGATATACTTTATTTGGAGCTGTTTTCCTTCCTTTGACAAGGAATTAGGAACAGTTCAAAATACTCAATTTAGCACAAAAATATTTCGGCTTCTGTTGGAAAGCAAAAATAAATGTCATGAAAAACATACTAGTGATGGACCGATATGTTTTTTTCAAGGCCGATTCCGATTATTAGTAGTCAAGGAGACCGATAACCGATATTTCAAGGTGATAATCATTTGCAGTAAAAGACAAAAAAAATATTGGCATCAAAATTAAAAAACAACAACTTTTCATTTTAAACATACAAAGAATTGACGGCTTTGTTTAAAAATTATAACAAAAATGGCATGTGCAATGTTAAATTTTAAGCAAGTAAATTCCTTAGTTGTTTTTTATTTATTTATTTATTTCTAAATAAAAAGTGTAGGGAATTCCCAGTGTATACGAATGCAGCAAATAATTGTTTTTGGTTTTTTTTGTCAGGGTTTGTAAAATATTTCAAAAGATCTTCGCAGACAGTAAAAAAAAAAAGAAAGTCTGAATATGTTTGAAATGTCTTTGTGACGAGTAAAAACTGTCTGCCAAACATCTTCGAAATCCTGATGGAAACCCTAAATTCGCTGTTTGACACAAAACTACAGCTGAACTTTTTCTGGGGCTGGAAGACTTCCAAGGTGGAAAAAAATATGAACAGTTTGAAATAGCCAAAAGCTAGTAAGCAACCGGAAAAAAAAAAGTCTGCTAGAGTAGATATACTTTATTTGGAGCTGTTTTCCTTCCTTTGACAAGGAATTAGGAACAGTTCAAAATACTCAATTTAGCACAAAAATATTTCGGCTTCTGTTGGAAAGCAAAAATAAATGTCATGAAAAACATACTAGTGATGGACAGATATGTTTTTTTCAAGGCCGATTCCGATTATTAGTAGTCAAGGAGACCGATAACCGATATTTCAAGGTGATAATCATTTGCAGTAAAAGAAAATAAATATTGGCATCAAAATAAAAAATAAAACCTTTTTCTTTTCATTTTAAACATACAAAGAATTGACAGCTTTGTTGAAAAATTATTTTAAAAAATTGCATGTGCAATGTTCAATTAAGCAAGTAAATGGTTTCCTAAAATTTCAACATAATTCCTTAGTTGTTTTTTGTTTTGTTTTTAAATAAAAAGTGTAAGGAATTCCCAGTGTATACGAATGCAGCAATTTTTTTTTTTTGTTTTTTGTCAAATGTTTCAAAAGATCTTCGCAGACAGTAAAAAATAAATAAAAAAGTCTGAATATGTTTGAAATGTCTTTGTGACAAGTCAAAACCGTCTGCCGAACATCTTCGAAATCCTGATGGAAACCCTAAATTCGCTGTACGTTCACAAGCGTTCGCCGCTCAGTGAGATACCAGCTTCAGCCGATATTTGTCAAAATGCCAAATATGAACCTGGCCGATAATCGGCCTATCCCTATTTCTCGGTCCCCGAAAAACTGGCCTTTCCCCTTTAAGAATACCAAATGTCAAATATTGGAATTGGCGAGCCTACTCTGCATGATTGTCTCCTGCCTAAATGGAAAGGCTGTAAATCACAATGACTGCGACCTAAACCTGCACACGTCCCTGATGTGACCTTTCGTCCTCCTCCTCCTCCTCACTCGAAGAATACACGTCGCTCTGCCTGCACCATAAAGAGGAGCGGAAATACAATATTGAGATGAGGCGCTACGTCCACATCATTTCAGGCGCCGATAACGAGTTATGGCTCGGCACATGTACGCACACGTGCACGCCGCGCTTGATTAAAGTCAACACGCGTGAATTGGTGGGCGTGTCCGCGCGCCGTGAGGCTAATTGGACTGACAGGGAGGAGAGAACGATGAGGACCAGATGTAAATAGCAGGAGGGGGGACAAAGAAGAGGGACGGGGCTGTTAATGAGTTTCAACTATCCCAGCTGACTTTGAGCGATTGGTCGCCAGCACATATATACAAAAACAAATTTTCACATTTTAGAGTTTTTTATGGGGCTCCACAGGGTTGAGTTTTAGGGCCTCTGCTTTTGTTTTCCAATTTTACACCGAAAGAAAAAGAACGTGCAAGCCCCTTTTCAAATGATAAATAGGCTTTGAAATGAGAGTGTTTTCACCACATAAAGAAGGATTCCATTTCATGATTATCCCAAAAACTTGAATGAGGACAAATCAATCTTATCAAATGTCGTGCTGAGACGTTGGACCTCTTCTCTCCTCTTGGTTGTGTCTCCTAAATTTTATTTCAGAAAATGTTAACATTGTTTTCTTGAAAAAGCTGAAAACCTATATATATATAAAAAAAAGCAAATTTATTCAAATAAATAAATACATAATAATATAAAATATTATATAATATATATAATAATTCATATTTTTTAATTGTAAATAATTGCATGACTTCAATAGTTAACTCACGATTAATCACAATTTTTATATCTGTTCTAAATTTTTCATACTCTGAACATAAAAGTGGTAGAAAAAATGTTAAACTGATAGAAATATGGCTGCATCTTTTAGTCATTTACACAGTCATTTTGTAATAAATCAAAAAATTGAGTTGAAATGAAAAAGATGTACTGCACTGTAAAAAAGAAAACAAGTGTGATATTGATTTCGGTCGAAGTCATTTTTCTGCCGCTAGATGGCATAATTGCATTCGTAATACATTGGTGAGAGCTCCGTGCATTTTTCTTTTCCTACTGAGAGCTATCTCGTCTTGAATATGAACTAACTTGTGACGTTCAACTTGACCCCAGTCCTCACAAATATATGCATTATTTTTAAATGTATTGCTGCTCAATTTTGACGTGGACGTGTCTGCGGCGTTGGGACCGAAATTTCCCCAGTACAGGTTTTCCAAGTAAGGGGCGGTCATTAATCGCGCGTTAAAAAAACGAGTGGCGTTAAAGGAAATTTTAATTAACGCACAAATACTGCAATGAATTATTTGTCGTTCCCACCTGGATGCGAGCCAATGGCAGCGCACGTTTAGACAAACACAGCTAAAGAAGAACAGGGGTGTGTAGACTTTAAAAAAAAAAAAAAAAAAAAAAAGTTCTCATGTAGAATAAACACGTGAAGTAATTACGTGGTTTCGAGAGAGCAACAGATGTTGAGCAACTCTCCGCTGGCCTACTTTTTGTGTGATAAATAGTCCTTACGTGTGTCCGAGCCCTCCCCTCATTCACACGACCCCGTTTAGAACTAATTAGCTACATGCCCCCCCCCCCCCCCAGCCCCCCCACGCCTGACCTCATCCTCCTTCTGCACTCTTCCTCCCCGCAGGTCTTAATCTCATTGTACCTCGGTCTCATTGTTTACCGCGCTAAGTAATAATCATCGGAGCTCGGCTGCTCGGCCTCCGCTCCGCCTCCGCTCCGCCTCCGCTCCGCCCTCCTTGTTCTCCTCATTATGTCGCGGCCTCCGCCGTGACAAATGTCATTAATCAAGTCATTCGGAACCACCGTGAACCTCGCGAAACCCCCCGCTTCGCTTGTACAGGAAGTATTTCTAATTCCCCGGCGGTCCATTAAGGCAATCGGAGCGGGACAAAAGATGTAACAATGGCAAACCAAAAGAAGATATTACAATTCGCACAATGAGGACGGCGGGCTGTTTGCTTCTCATGCCCGGGGAGGCTTGCTTGACGCTTTGGGAGGAATTTGTGTACGGGAGAAGATCATTGCAATTAAGCACTCTCAAAACACTTGAGTCAAAAATGGACCGATCTACTACTTGGGTCTATTTGGGGGGGTTTAAACAAAATGACCGGTTTTTGGGCTTGTTTTGTACTAAACAATCCAACTTTTGGCAGGTTTTAAACAAAATGGCCCAATATTTTTATCGGTTGTTTTAAACAAAATGACCCAATATTTTGGGTTGTTTTGTATTAAACAATCAAAGTTTGGGGAAGTGTTTTAAACAAAATGAACCAAATTTCTGGGATCGTTTTAAACAAAATGACCAAATTTGTTGGGTTGTTTTGAACAAAATAACCCAATTTTTGGGGTTGTTTTTCACTAAACAATCAAACTTTTGGGGGTGTTTTAAATAACATAATCCAATATTTGATCGGTTTTAAACAAAATGACACAAATTTTTGGGGTTCTTTCAAAGGAAATTAGTTTTTGGGGGGCTGGAGGGGGGGGGGGGAGTGTTGTTTTGCACAAAATTACCCAATTATTTTGGCCCAATTGTTTTTAGAGTGTAAAAACAAGTTTTATAATTTTTTTTATATATTCATTAACTGACACAAAACAAGTTCAAAAGAGTGTTCTCCATGTTGTCGGCTATTTTAGAAAATTTTGACTGACCTTTCAAGAGAGTTTCCTTTCTTTAGTAAACAAAAAACAAAAAAAATCAAATCAAAAAGCAGAGAAAACAAGCATTTCATGTTCCACTAATACTTTTTTTGCATTTCCCGCAGAACACCTCTGGATCTTCCGTGGCATGTTATCGGTTGGGAATCAGTGCAGTCAAATCTGAAGCTAACGCACGAAAATGGCAGATTTGTTCTCGAACGTTCCTGCGCACCAAACAGGGATGCCGTAACCTTTTCACCTCCCGACTCTGGTGCGATGGCAGACGTCGCCCACTGCGTTAACCTCTTTCAATTTGGGTATGAATGCGAGCAAGTCAATGGCGAGCGGAGAGAGGAAGTTGCTTTGAGCCTCTTGGGTTTGCGACACCAATTTGTGCATTTTTACTGGCAAGTCTTTTTTTTCTTCTTTTTTTATTCCATGCATTTTCGTCCACTGTAAGGATTTGCGAGCATAAATATTGAACACGTTTGACATTTACGACTTTTGGCCTTGATCAGTTTTTGAGTCAATCCTGGCGAAAAAAAAAACTCTTAACGCAGTCCACATTACAGGATAATCATTTAGAGATAGCCGATAATCGATTATCGGCATGTGTGTACTCTGTTTAAAAAAAAAAAAAACAGCAAAACTTCTTATGCAAATCAAGGACGCTTCAGTAGAATGAATTTCCCCGCTTGAATTTATTACATGGAAATTAGTCGTCAGAAAATCGTCACGAAACGATACTGAGATAATAAAACGGTGTCTCGCAAACACGCACGCACGTGATTATCCGGCAGGTGTTGGCGTGTTTGTCTTTCAAGTGGTTTTGTTTTCTCAAGCTCGCCGCAGCCTCTTATCGGTCCAACGCGAGCTGCTAAGAAACAAAAATCCCCTGCCGTGAAAAGCGAGTGCAGGTTTTTACGAGACGATACTTTCTTATCGTAACCCGACGGCAGAATAGAAAAGTAAGTAAGAAATGAAAATCGTCCTTGACCCCCCCCATGTGACTGCATTCTACAAAGTTGCCGGCGCCGTTCCGCCGTCGTGCTTTCAGGCGCTAAAAGTGACGCGTAAAACTTCCCAGCTGCCACCTGTGTTTTTAATCTCAACCTGATTACACAGTGTTTGTTTTTTTTCTTTTTTCTTTTTCACACCTCGTTGGTCCGCACCGAGGACAAAATGAGTTTACTGCCTTTTATGACTTTGAATCTGCTTCCTGCATGCGCGCGCTGATAAAACGGCAGCAAATCGCCAACGTGCGTTGGGCTTCTTCTCATAAAACGTAATGAAGAGTTAGTCGTAAATTGATGGCTTTCCGCAGATTACGGCCGTACAGATGTGACATGCATGTAAACACGGCGCGATAACTAACGAGTGAGAAAGCCACAAAGTTGAACTTTTTGGAAGGCGCGAGTCTCGTTAAAGCTGGCCGAAATGTAACAATTCAGAAAAAGAACAGCACGTCAACGGATGGTGGTATAGTGCGATGATTTGGGGCTGCTTTGCGACTTCACGACCTGGACGACTTGCTGTGATTGATGGGAGCGCAAATTCTGGAGGAAAATTTCACATTTGTAAAACGGAATTTGACTAGCATATTTAGAGAAACAAAACAAAGCAATTTATTGTAGTTCAGGTTAGTGTGGGAGACCTTTTTTTTTTAATTTAATTAAAATTTTATTTTTTACAGTATTATAAGAAAATTTCTTCATTTTGGTTTGCAGAATGTGCTGCTAACTAATCATGTTAAAATGTGAAATATATATATATACACACAGTAAAAATGTAACTCCCGTAGTGTTAAATTGAACACTTTCCCTGAGTTGATATAGTTCTCACCAGTTCCGAGTTAATTTTACAAAAGTGTTAAAATGTAACTAATTACAACACGCATAGTGTTATTATTTGACACATAAAAAGTGAACTTTAGACATTTTAAAGTGTTATCTACTTTCACCTGTCAGTGTTATTTTTTTTCCACATTATCAGTGTTATTTCTTAACACTTAAAAGTGTTATTTCCTTTCATGCTTTGGCGTTATTTGTCATAGTTTTGCTGTTACTTTTAACCATAAAGTGTTTCCAACTTGAAATTGTTCATGTTCGAACTTGGAATTTGCCACTTGAAAATGAGAAATGGCGTCCATCGCATTATGTATTGCTCAACCTTTTCTGCAACGCTTCCGTATATAGTACTTAATATTTGAGTCCTTTTGTCACCTCTGCTGTGCAGCCAGTTGGCCGAAGGTTCCTGGCCAATCACAAACGTCGCAGACTTTATAGCTCCTGGCTCTGACTTCTTCCTATTCAGCCCACTGATGAAATGGGTGTGCGTGGTTTTTTTTTAGTTTTTTTTTTTTTTTTATGTGCTTTATGACTTGACTGGAGGGCCTCAAAAAGGAAACATCTCCAGACAGGAGGAGTAATAATATCAAGTGTGTCGAATTTCTCCTCCAGTTAAAAGCTCCCAGGATGTCCTCTCACCTGGAGAAATCCCAAAACTTCCGCATCGAGGCTCTCCTGGCTCACCACTCGGACCAGAGGCCGAACGGCGACGGCGCATCCCCGCAGGCGGCCCTGCACGCCGGCGGGAGCCCGCGGTCCGAGACGCCCTCCCCTCGGCCCCTGAACGTCACCCTGGCCCATTCGGGAATGACGCCCAACGCCGCCGCCTACAACTTCTCCGAGGTGGGATTCGCCGCCGTGCACGCCGGGGGGTTCCTCGGAATGCACCCGAGGTGCGCGTACCCGCAGCCGCCCGCCTTCGTGTATCCCGGCTTCCCGCAGCTGGTCCAGCAGTACCCGGGTCACTTGAAGGCGGCGGGCGGCGTGGCCGGGGTGCACCCGCTGGAGCCCTGGATCAGAGCCGGGATGGCGTTCCCGAGACTCGGAGAATATGGAGGTGAGCGCGTCCATAATTTCACTGTTTATTTCCTAATCGCATTCCATCAATTTCTCAGAAATTGTTGTCACCTGCAAGTAGCTGCTATATGACCACATTTTCTCTAATTCAACTTTAAACGCATTTGTTGCAAATTCATGTGAAAACAGTTGGATTTAAATATAATATAATAATAATAATAATAATAAAAAAAAATAAAAATAATGTATATACTTTCCTGTTGCTAACCAAAACAATAGGCTCGGGACAGTGTGGGTTAATGCTAAATTCCGTCTGTTCGTGATGATTTGTCTCCTTAAATGAGATGCAAAAATGACAATAAATGTTTACAGCGTTTAGATAATGGACCTCCGTGGGAGTTTTATTTGCTTTTTCAGAGCGATATCGTCTGAACAGAGCTGGCACCATTGGACAATAGAATACGGAGTACTTTTTAAAATATTTTGAAATATATATATTTTTTTAAAGGCAGGTTATTAGGCTACTAACGCTATATTGGATTAAAAAAAACAACGAATGTAATTTCATGTAGAGTAACACAAATACAATCTAGGCCGCAAGATACTATGTTTTATTTTTATTTTTTTTATTTATTTTTTTTAATTTTTTTCCTTCTTTAAGATACTATGTTTTATAATACAATGAGCAATTGCGAAACAAAATTATAAACTACTGCCCAAATAACGCATTTTCAAATCTATATGTGTGCCCTGCAATGAGCTGGCGACCAGTTACCCGATATCGCTCTCATTGACAGCTGGGATAGGCTCCAGCATGCCCGCGACCCTAATTGAGGATAAGCGGTTCGGAAAAATGTACGTATGGATTCAAATGAGAATGCAAATCCACGCTGTGTCCCGCAGCAGCACCGGCCCAAGCAGGTTTGCTGGGCAAGTGCCGGAAGCCCAGGACGGCGTTCAGCAGCCAGCAGCTGTTGGAGCTGGAAAAGCAGTTCGAGCTCAACAAGTACCTGTCCAGACCCAAACGTTTCGAGGTGGCCACTTCGCTCATGCTGACCGAGACGCAGGTACTGTCTGTAAAAAGCGCCGATGTCGCGCTGCGAATGTTATGTTGTGCCGCAGTACACAAACCCACCGAAGTCTGCCAAGTAGGCTCGCGTGAATGCCAAAAAGCGTTCATTAGCATTTTCCTGCCACCCGTTATACTTTGACATGCATCTACTTGCACGTAATTAATCAGATTCACATCGTTCTACTTTCATCACATGTCAAAAATTCATTCCTCGCGGGCTCTTATTTTTCTCATTCCCAAAATTTTGAGGTCTCCCGAAATTTCTGAATTTGCAACCGAAAAGTCCCCATTCATTCCTAATGGGGCTATCAACATGCCGCATGTACTCGGTTCCCGTTTGAAATTCAAAACATTCAGCTCATTCAAATCACCTTGGGAACGACTTGCCAAAATTGTCCATACATCAAAAATGTACCATTTTTCACCGCTAAAAATCCCACCAGAAATTGATATTAATTCCCAATAACACATTCAACAAAACAGATTCACATCATTGTTCTCATTTGAAATTCAAAACATTCGCCGCTAGGGGGTGTGAATTGCCAAGCACCTGGCGATTCGATTCGTATCACGATTCATAGGTCACGATTCGATTCGATACCGATTAATCCCGATACAAATCTATAAATTGATTATTGCGATATATTTTTTTAAACTCAAATTTAGTAAATACTAATCCGTAAACTTGTACATGTATACTGTAAGATTTGTATGAAAATGTATTTATTTTATCTGAAACTTTAGGCTTATAACTGAGCCACTTTATTTAACAAACAATCTGTTGCGATCTGTTTCAAGTTTGAAAAGCATTGAAATAAAATATTAAGGCTTAATGTTCCATTAATATAACACTCTTCCATGCCTAAGTAAGACGTTTTGTTGAATATTCCCATAAAAAAAATTGATGTTTAAAAATCGATTCGGCTGCATATCGAATCGATTCGAGAATTGCGCGCTGTAATATCGCGATATATTGCCGAATCGATTTTTTTTTTTTTTATCGCCCCTATTCGCCACATTTAATTCACCTTGGTAACGGTTTTTAAAACATGCAGAATATTTCCCCATTCATTCTCATCCATCCACATCATGTATCAATCCGCATCATTCTGTAACATTCCACTGTAACATTTCAGCATTCACACACAATTTCCTCCAAAATTGCTACAGTGCACTGCCCCCGCAATGTTCCAACCTTTCTTGTTGAACACTGCTCTACCCCCAGGTTAAAATTTGGTTCCAGAACAGGCGAATGAAATGGAAGCGAAGCCACAAAGCGAAGGAGCCGGCGAACCCGGCGAACCCGGCGAACCCGGCGTCGCCGCTGAGCGACGGCGAAAGAGCGGACAGTGTCCAACTGCAGGCGGACTCTCCCAGCTCCAGCCTGGAGGACGAAGATGAGCTGGAAGGCGAGGAAGAGGACGAGGAAGAGGATCCAGGCGTGCCGCCGGCCTCTCTGGGCTCCCTCTTGCGGCGTGCCGGTGGAGTCACAGGGAACTACAGAGCTTATTTGGAAGAGGAGCTGCAGGAGGGAAGTTCAAGAAGAAGTGGGGTTTTCCCATAGTTGTGGCGTGTGTTTTGATTGTTTGTATATTGCTCTGGAGAGGACAATGAACAAGGGAAGCAGGTGCACAGATTTTTATTTATCACCGGCTGTCATGGTAAATGGTGCCGGTTTATAAAACCACGATGATACTTTACACGCATTTCAATTTTCTACATTGGCTGTAATGATTCAGATCGTCAGATTCCATTCAGACTTGGAGGGCGTTTGTATGCGTGATAATAAAATAATTTATATTTAAATGTCATCCAGGGCAAGCATAACTGCATTTCAGACTTTCTGGCGTTACATGACTATTGGTGCTTCCTGGTTTGGTTTATAAGCCACGCTAATGTACAAAATTGGTCCAACTTGAATTAAACATTTGCATTTGACGTGATGGAAAACTGCAGACCAGACGATGGAAGCTAACGCTTTACATATTACATATTTGATTGAACTCTAATTGTTAGTTAGCCTGTGTCTTCTTTCAAATGTTTTCAACGAATGTGACTTTGTCAAAGTTATTTAAGAGTCCTATAATTTAATATATTTACCTTGATTTTGTAACTGTGATTTTCTTTCGTTCATTTTTTTTTTTTTGCATCTAATTGCTCAGTAAATAAAGTTGACAAATGGCAACGAGACGCATTCGATTTGGATTCAATGGCACGCATTATGCTGGATTAAATAAACGCCAATATGTGACTGTAGTGTACATAATTCTCCTTCGCATTTTTGTCCTCCTTGACGTTCCGTAGTTACCATGGCAACATACAACAACTTGTCAAGGACTCTCCCTGGACTACAAATTCCTTCGCGTGATTGTTTTTGTTATTGTTCTTTTAATAACAACACAAATGGAATAAGTTGTTACTGTCGGAACGTTTCCACACTTTAAGCAGGTAAGCGTGCGTTTTTCTCAGATTGACATATTATCACTGCCTGGGTGCTTAATGTTAGTCAGCACAATAAAATCGAAGTTTTAATGACTTAGCTAATTGTTTAATGTAAGGCAAAGCCTGCTATGTTAGGCACATGGGTGTAAAAGCAATCTAATAATAATAATTTAGCGTGTAAAGATAAGAGCTAGCCAGAGTGCTAACTGGCTAGCTCGCTAGCTCTCAGCACGTCATTATTTACATTTGAGCTAATTTAACAGTGCTGTAGAGCGATATTTGTCAGGAACTCTGTCCTAAACTCATCCCAAATAATGGCGTGTTATATATTTTTATTTTACAGTGTCATCTTAACTGCAAACGTGTTGAATGTAAGCCTCGTCAAATTCTTTCAACTTTTTAAACGAATCGATTAATGGTTTGCTTGTAACAATATTGTCCGATTTTGCCGTTGTTTTAATCTCATACGCAACCGACGCTTCCTGTAGACAGAAAATACGATGTTGTGTTCTTGTTATTCTGATCAGTACCATGTAAATGTGTCAAATGAAATATAACAACAGCAAGTCTCATTTTCCTTGCCTTCAGTCATGTTAGCTGAGTCTGAAGGTCCAAAGCCAATCGTGTCAGAAGCATTGTGGAAGTCCTCCATTATTGTGAACAATGCCAAAGTAAGTCATTTACACTTTTTTTTTTTTGTGCTGCAGGAACCTCCCCACCACACACACACACACACACACACACACACACACACACACACACACACACACACACACACACACACACACACACACACACACACAAATCCAAGTACACTGTTGAAGCCTTCTTCCCATTTGAATCAGAATTCCAGCTGATAATGATTTACCGTATCTTTTTACTTTTTAACTTTGTTTCCCCCCCCCCCCCCCTTGTCAGCATCCAGGGACTCAGCACAAGCACCAGCGGCGTGCGCCCGCAGAGAAAAGCTGTTTCCTCGGACTGGAAACGAAGCCCGAGCTGCTTTGGGAGGACTGGGACGAGGGCAGAGAATTCACCAAGTCGCTGTCGTTGAAGAACGTCAACTTCAAGCTCCAGAAACTTCAGTTGAGGTGAGCTGCGGTTTTTATAACGGCAACAGACCAGAAATGTACGAGTATTCCGTTTTTTTTCTCCCCCTCTCTTAGACCTCCGGCAACCAAATTCTTCAGCATCTCCAGTTCCAGGAACATCGCTGTGAGCCCAGGGACGACTTTGTCCATACCGGTCACGTTTAAACCGACGGAGAAGGTAATCGTAGTCATGCAGGAACCCGATCCGTAAGACGATCATTCACACCACACTTTTTTTTGTTTTGTTTGATGTTGTCCCTGTGAAATGTTTTGTGCGCGTGACAAGTGCAATTATGAGGACAGCATCGAGTTTCTGGGCAAAGATGGCCGCTTCCAAGTCTTCCTCCGAGCCGTGGTTCCCTCTCCGGCCCTGGAAGTGCCGGACGTTGTGCTCCTCCCACTCTGTGCGGTGCATCAGTCTGCTTCTGCTCCTCTTTTGCTTAAGAATCTCAGGTGAAATGTTTCTTTCATTTGCTTTTTTCTTTCTTCTCGGACATTTGACTTTAAAATGCGTGATTGCGCCGCTGCAGCAAACTGCACACGTCCTTCTACTGGGAGTGTTCGGAACCTTTTCAAGTGAGTCCGGAGGAAGGCGCGCTTCAGCCCAGCCAGGAGGTTCCGCTGATGGTGCTGTTCCGACCGCAGCAGGCGCTGTTGTACAACAAGCACGCCTGTTGTCGTTTCGGGGCGGAAGGAGAGAAAGCGGACTACTGCGTCACAGTGCTTCTTCAGGGAGTGGGTACTGTCATTTTTCAACAACACAATTCAATCCATCTTTATTGAGATAGCACTTTTCATACAGAAAAAAAAAATACAACTCAAAGTGCTTTTACATCGTTTGAAAACAAATTCCCAGCCCACTTCGCCCCATAATACCGATTCACAAAAAAAAAGTGCAGAAACAACAAACGTGTTTTTTCAAGGGTGGGTACTGTCATTTTTCAACAACACAATTCAATCCATCTTTATTGAGATAGCACTTTTCATACAGAAAAAAAAAAAATACAACTCAAAGTGCTTTTACATCGTTTAAAAACAAATTCCCAGCCCACTTCGCCCCATAATACCGATTCACAAAAAAAAAGTGCAGAAACAACAAACGTGTTTTTTCAAGGGTGGGTACTGTCATTATTCAACAACACAATTCAATCCATCTTTATTGAGATAGCACTTTTCATACAGAAAAAAAAAATACAACTCAAAGTGCTTGACATCGTTTAAAAACAAATTCCCAGCCCACTTCGCCCCATAATACCGATTCACAAAAAAAAAGGTGCAGAAACAACAAACGTGTTTTTTCAAGGGTGGGTACTGTCATTATTCAACAACACAATTCAATCCATCTTTATTGAGATAGCACTTTTCATACAGAAAAAAAATTAAATACAACTCAAAGTGCTTTTACATCGTTTAAAAACAAATTCCCAGCCCACTTCGCCCCATAATACCGATTCACAAAAAAAAAGTGCAGAAACAACAAACGTGTTTTTTCAAGGGTGGGTACTGTCATTTTTCAACAACACAATTCAATCCATCTTTATTGAGATAGCACTTTTCATACAGAAAAAAAAATACAACTCAAAGTGCTTTTACATCGTTTGAAAACAAATTCCCAGCCCACTTCGCCCCATAATACCGATTCACAAAAAAAAAGGTGCAGAAACAACAAACGTGTTTTTTCAAGGGTGGGTACTGTCATTTTTCAACAACACAATTCAATCCATCTTTATTGAGATAGCACTTTTCATACAGAAAAAAAAAAAAAAAATACAACTCAAAGTGCTTTTACATCGTTTAAAAACAAATTCCCAGCCCACTTCGCCCCATAATACCGATTCACAAAAAAAAAGGTGCAGAAACAACAAACGTGTTTTTTCAAGGGTGGGTACTGTCATTATTCAACAACACAATTCAATCCATCTTTATTGAGATAGCACTTTTCATACAGAAAAAAAATTAAATACAACTCAAAGTGCTTTTACATCGTTTAAAAACAAATTCCCAGCCCACTTCGCCCCATAATACCGATTCACAAAAAAAAAGTGCAGAAACAACAAACGTGTTTTTTCAAGGGTGGGTACTGTCATTTTTCAACAACACAATTCAATCCATCTTTATTGAGATAGCACTTTTCATACAGAAAAAAAAATACAACTCAAAGTGCTTTTACATCGTTTGAAAACAAATTCCCAGCCCACTTCGCCCCATAATACCGATTCACAAAAAAAAAGGTGCAGAAACAACAAACGTGTTTTTTCAAGGGTGGGTACTGTCATTTTTCAACAACACAATTCAATCCATCTTTATTGAGATAGCACTTTTCATACAGAAAAAAAAAAAAAAAATACAACTCAAAGTGCTTTTACATCGTTTAAAAACAAATTCCCAGCCCACTTCGCCCCATAATACCGATTCACAAAAAAAAAGTGCAGAAACAACAAACGTGTTTTTTCAAGGGTGGGTACTGTCATTTTTCAACAACACAATTCAATCCATCTTTATTGAGATAGCACTTTTCATACAGAAAAAAAATTAAATACAACTCAAAGTGCTTTTACATCGTTTAAAAACAAATTCCCAGCCCACTTCGCCCCATAATACCGATTCACCAAAAAAAAGTGCAGAAACAACAAACGTGTTTTTTCAAGGGTGGGTACTGTCATTATTCAACAACACAATTCAATCCATCTTTATTGAGATAGCACTTTTCATACAGAAAAAAAAAATACAACTCAAAGTGCTTTTACATCATTTGAAAACAAATTCCCAGCCCACTTCGCCCCATAATACCGATTCACAAAAAAAAAGTGCAGAAACAACAAACGTGTTTTTTCAAGGGTGGGTACTGTCATTTTTCAACAACACAATTCAATCCATCTTTATTGAGATAGCACTTTTCATACAGAAAAAAAAAAAATACAACTCAAAGTGCTTTTACATCGTTTAAAAACAAATTCCCAGCCCACTTCGCCCCATAATACCGATTCACAAAAAAAAAGGTGCAGAAACAACAAACGTGTTTTTTCAAGGGTGGGTACTGTCATTATTCAACAACACAATTCAATCCATCTTTATTGAGATAGCACTTTTCATACAGAAATTTTTTTAAATACAACTCAAAGTGCTTTTACATCGTTTAAAAACAAATTCCCAGCCCACTTCGCCCCATAATACCGATTCACAAAAAAAAAGTGCAGAAACAACAAACGTGTTTTTTCAAGGGTGGGTACTGTCATTTTTCAACAACACAATTCAATCCATCTTTATTGAGATAGCACTTTTCATACAGAAAAAAAAATACAACTCAAAGTGCTTTTACATCGTTTGAAAACAAATTCCCAGCCCACTTCGCCCCATAATACCGATTCACAAAAAAAAAGGTGCAGAAACAACAAACGTGTTTTTTCAAGGGTGGGTACTGTCATTTTTCAACAACACAATTCAATCCATCTTTATTGAGATAGCACTTTTCATACAGAAAAAAAAAAAAAAATACAACTCAAAGTGCTTTTACATCGTTTAAAAACAAATTCCCAGCCCACTTCGCCCCATAATACCGATTCACAAAAAAAAAGTGCAGAAACAACAAACGTGTTTTTTCAAGGGTGGGTACTGTCATTTTTCAACAACACAATTCAATCCATCTTTATTGAGATAGCACTTTTCATACAGAAAAAAAATTAAATACAACTCAAAGTGCTTTTACATCGTTTAAAAACAAATTCCCAGCCCACTTCGCCCCATAATACCGATTCACCAAAAAAAAGTGCAGAAACAACAAACGTGTTTTTTCAAGGGTGGGTACTGTCATTATTCAACAACACAATTCAATCCATCTTTATTGAGATAGCACTTTTCATACAGAAAAAAAAAATACAACTCAAAGTGCTTTTACATCGTTTGAAAACAAATTCCCAGCCCACTTCGCCCCATAATACCGATTCACAAAAAAAAAGTGCAGAAACAACAAACGTGTTTTTTCAAGGGTGGGTACTGTCATTTTTCAACAACACAATTCAATCCATCTTTATTGAGATAGCACTTTTCATACAGAAAAAAAAAAAATACAACTCAAAGTGCTTTTACATCGTTTAAAAACAAATTCCCAGCCCACTTCGCCCCATAATACCGATTCACAAAAAAAAAGTGCAGAAACAACAAACGTGTTTTTTCAAGGGTGGGTACTGTCATTATTCAACAACACAATTCAATCCATCTTTATTGAGATAGCACTTTTCATACAGAAAAAAAAAATACAACTCAAAGTGCTTGACATCGTTTAAAAACAAATTCCCAGCCCACTTCGCCCCATAATACCGATTCACAAAAAAAAAGGTGCAGAAACAACAAACGTGTTTTTTCAAGGGTGGGTACTGTCATTATTCAACAACACAATTCAATCCATCTTTATTGAGATAGCACTTTTCATACAGAAAAAAAATTAAATACAACTCAAAGTGCTTTTACATCGTTTAAAAACAAATTCCCAGCCCACTTCGCCCCATAATACCGATTCACAAAAAAAAAGTGCAGAAACAACAAACGTGTTTTTTCAAGGGTGGGTACTGTCATTTTTCAACAACACAATTCAATCCATCTTTATTGAGATAGCACTTTTCATACAGAAAAAAAAAATACAACTCAAAGTGCTTTTACATCGTTTGAAAACAAATTCCCAGCCCACTTCGCCCCATAATACCGATTCACAAAAAAAAAGGTGCAGAAACAACAAACGTGTTTTTTCAAGGGTGGGTACTGTCATTTTTCAACAACACAATTCAATCCATCTTTATTGAGATAGCACTTTTCATACAGAAAAAAAAAATACAACTCAAAGTGCTTTTACATCGTTTGAAAACAAATTCCCAGCCCACTTCGCCCCATAATACCGATTCACAAAAAAAAAGTGCAGAAACAACAAACGTGTTTTTTCAAGGGTGGGTACTGTCATTTTTCAACAACACAATTCAATCCATCTTTATTGAGATAGCACTTTTCATACAGAAAAAAAAAAAAAATACAACTCAAAGTGCTTTTACATCGTTTAAAAACAAATTCCCAGCCCACTTCGCCCCATAATACCGATTCACAAAAAAAAAGTGCAGAAACAACAAACGTGTTTTTTCAAGGGTGGGTACTGTCATTATTCAACAACACAATTCAATCCATCTTTATTGAGATAGCACTTTTCATACAGAAAAAAAAAAATACAACTCAAAGTGCTTTTACATCGTTTAAAAACAAATTCCCAGCCCACTTCGCCCCATAATACCGATCCACAAAAAAAAAAAGGTGCAGAAACAACAAACGTGTTTTTTCAAGGCTGATACTGATACCTATTATACGTCGTCAAGGAGACCGATAACCGATATTTCAAACCGATATTCATTTGCAGTGGAAGAGAAAATATTAAAAATGTCTTTTTTCTTTTCATTTTAAACTTATAAAGAATTGTCAGCTTTGTTTCAAATGATAACAAAAATTGCAGGGAGCTTCCAGGGTCATCAGCATGTGTTAAGATAAATTAAAAACTAAGCAAGTAAATAATTCCCTAAAGTTTTCTACTGTAAATAAAGTTTTGCAAAATGTCAACATAATTTCTCCCCCCAAAAAAAAAAAAAAAAAGCATAGGGTGTCAAGCATCTTGTTTTTTTTTAATAAAGTGGAAATTTAAATAAATCCATAAATGAAAAGTTCCCTGTATCTCACCGAGTGACAAATGCACGTGAAATGTGAATGTAAGCTCATTTAGGTTTTTTTCGTCAGGGTTCGTAAAAAAGGTTTCAAAAGATCTTCGCAGACAGTAAAAAAAAAAAAAAGCCTGAATATGTTTGAAATGTCTTTGTGACAAGTAAAAACTGTTTGTGAACATCTTACAAATCCTGATGAAAACTCTCAATTTTGCTGTTTGCAAGCAAACGCTGCTCAGCGAGATATCAACGTTATCAGCCTTCGGATTGGTAAAAAGGCCGATGCCGATATTTGTCAAAATACCAAATATCTGCACGATAATCAACCCGTCCGATTATTAGTTTATCCCTAGACCGGACTATAATCATTTTTAAGAACATAAGACAGAGCTAAAAATGATAAATAAGAACATACTAAAAGAATAAAAAGAAGAGCGGAATAATAATCGAATTTGCTCAAACGCGAACGGACGAGGGCTGCGTATCAACGGCTTGAACCTTTCGCCTCTTGTGTCTGCTCTTCGCGGAAGCCAAGTACCCATGTCTTCAATTGAGATGCCCAAGTTCCAAGGAGAAACAAGATGGCGGTCCGGTCCTTAACTTTGGTTCTGTCGCCGTTGGACAAAGTTCGCAGAAATGTTTTGACATCTATAATCCCTCACATGTGAGTAAGGCTTCGTTTGAGCCCCGAGTCACAAATTTCGGATTTAACGCCGCAGTTGTCTTGCAGGTCACTGCGTTTTTTTCCCTCACCCGACTTCCCGGAGGGGTGCCCTTGCTGGGGTCCGAATTCATCTGCGATGTCCAGATTGGCCGAGTCGCTCCAGGCGGAAGCGTGACGGCGAAAGTCACTTTTGTGCCAACCGTCGCCGATTCGGTCTCGGTCGAGTACTTGACTGTGGAATGCAAAGGCGCGCTCAACAAAACCGTGCTTAAGCTCATTGGAAGCTGCACAGGTATGACGCCATTTTGTGATCCCAACATGACATCAATTCCTCCCCCGCGCGCATTTTCTCGTTCCCAGGTCCCAAGCTGTCTTTTTCTTCATCCGTGGTTGACTTTGGCTGCGTCGAAGCGGGAGCCGCAGCGTCACAGACTATTGCCATGATCAATTCTTCGTGCGTTCACGCGATCTATCAATGGGATCTCGACTGCGCCGGCCACAGCGTGTTCAGCATCCAACCACAATACGGCACCTTAGCCCCCAAGGGCTGCATCACGCTGACCGTCGTCTACCTGCCCACCGTGCCTTTTGCCCATCACAGAAGCGTCACTTGTTTCATACTGCACGGGGTAAGCAACGATGCCGAGATTGAGACGATCAATGATCAAAAATCGAAAAACATAGTTGAAAGCAGGTCGATGGCAAAAACGTGGAAACTCAAATTTCTTTTTCAAAATAATATTAAGCAATTTGAGATGGATTATTACATATGGTCACTATTATTAAGATAATATATATTTTAATCTAATAAATATGCTGGGATTTGTAGCCGTGTTTTAGATATAAAATTGCTTTCGACAAGGAAGAGGTGAACTGAGTTGACCTGCATATAAATACCTGCATTTTAACAGACTTGAAGTGGCCCCTTGATTGTTTCAAAAAAAAATTATAAAATAAATATTTTTGTTTTTACAAACCCAAATAATGCTTCAATAAAATAAATATTTTTGTTTTTACAAACCCAAATAATGCTTCAATAAAATAAATATTTTTGTTTTTACAAACCCAAATAATGCTTCAATAAAATAAATATTTTTGTTTTTACAAACCCAAATAATGCTTCAATAAAATAAATATTTTTGTTTTTACAAACCCAAATAACGCTTCAATAAAATAAGGGAGGGGGCCAAATGGAGAATGGCAAAAATAATTGAAAAAAATGAGAACCCCCCCCCCCCTGAGAATACGTGAAATCACAGGTGCCAATCTGCAACTGTCCATCAACTGGCGTTTCCAGATGTCATATCACCATTCACCACAAGATGGCAGACATGGCTTAGTTGCGCTTACTTCGGGTTGTGAATAGCTGGCATGAGGCCCATTTGACACATATCTCGATACACATTTGATTGAAAATGGATTTCTTTCGCACACACGCACGCACGCACATACATATACTCACCCACACACACAAAAAAAAATAAATAATTAAATAATTAAAAATAAATAAAAATAAAGAGCAATGATGATGACATTTCCGAATGAACAATACTGAGCTCTTTAAGAAAAAAAGAAAAGAAAAAGAAAATGGATTTCTTTAAGGGCAAAATGGTTTGATATGATTCGAGGAAATTTCGAAGCGATACGATTCTCAATTCCAATCCGATATTCATTTCGAAAAGTGAGCCGTATAAGAAACAAGACGGATATAATCGCAAGCAGGAACATCCAGCCCCGCCCTTGAACTCACATCCATCTTTTTTGTTTTGATAGGAACCTTTGTTCCTGGACCTGATTGGCACGTGCCACTCGCATCTCCAGAAACCGGCTGCGCTCACGCCAGAACATTTAGAGGAAAGCAAAGAGGATCGGTCGGACGTCATGAGCTTCCTGCTGCCGAGCAACAGCACGCAACTGGACCCGCAAGCGTTCTGCTTATTTGCGGATGAGGTGATGAGTGCGGCCGCGCCCCCCCGCTTACCCGCCCAAGCCCCCGCTTTTTGCTCAGCGAGACGTTCTCTCTTTTTTTGTTTTGGATTCTAGAAATCCAGCCGGCAATCGGATAACATCTCGCTTGCGCGCTCGATGACGCCCAAGGAAGACGCCGACCAAGCTGGCTCGGCGGAAGCGGACTCGGCCGCTTCGTCGTCGCCGTCCGCGCGGGTTTCCGTGGTGCCCAGCGAGCTGCTGTTTAACCAGCTGACATCGTCCATGTCCGCCTCGTCGGCGCCTTCTCAGGGCGTGGCCGTCACCAACAACTCCGCTGTCAAAGTCACGTAAAGTTGCCTCGCTCTTCGTGTTTCCCAATTCCAAGACAGACTTCAACTGGATTTTTTTTTTACTTTTTGTTCATTTTATTCTGTATGTTTTTTCTTTTCCAGCCTGGTTTGGACCAATGCCTCGGACTCGCCGTTCTCTGTTTCTCCGTCAAGCCGCGACCTGTCCCCGCTCAAGTCCACCTCGTTCAGAGTGGCTTACAATCCGAAGCAACCAAATGCACTGCACGCAGCTCAACTTGAGTGCTTGGCTTTTAAAGTAGGAGGAAGTGTTTGCTAATAAGCTAACTTGAGTTTTATATTGGAGACGAACTCTGTCAAATTTAACTCATTCTAGCTGCCATTGACGGCTAAAAACGTCAAAAATACATTTGAACTATTTCTCTGAGTTTAACATTTTTATTCCTCTTTTGTTAACAAGAGTATGAAAAGCTATATCTTTTTTTCATTGTACATTTAGAACAGATATAAAATGTGTGATTAATTGTGAGTTAACTAGTAAAGTCATGCGATTAATCAGGATTCAAATTTTAATCACTTGACGCCCCAAATTTTTAATAATCTTTTCTTCTTCTTTTTTAAAATTAATTCGCTGCCATTGGCGGCTAAAAACGTCAAAAATACATTTGAGCTATTTCTCTGAGTTTAACATTTTTATTCCTCTTTTGTTAACAAGAGTATGAAAAGCTATATCTTTTTTTCATTGTACATTTAGAACAGATATAAAATGTGTGATTAATTGTGAGTTAACTAGTAAAGTCATGCGATTAATCAGGATTAAAATTTTAATCACCTGACGCCCCAAGTTTTTAATAATCTTTTCTTCTTCTTTTTTAAAATTCATTCGCTGCCATTGGCGGCTAAAAACGTCAAAAATACATTTGAACTATTTCTCTTAGTTTAACATTTTTATTCCTCTTTTGTTAACAAGAGTATGAAAAGCTATATCTTTTTTTCGTTGTACATTTAGAACAGATATAAAATGTGTGATTAATTGTGAGTTAACTAGTAAAGTCATGCGATTAATCAGGATTAAAATTTGAATCACCTGACGCCCCAAATTTTTAATAATCTTTTCTTCTTCTTTTTTAAAATTAATTCGCTGCCATTGGCGGCTAAAAACGTCAAAAATACATTTGAACTACTTCTCTTAGTTTAACATTTTTATTCCTCTTTTGTTAACAAGAGTATGAAAAGCTATATCTTTTTTTCATTGTACATTTAGAACAGATATAAAATGTGTGATTAATTGTGAGTTAACTAGTAAAGTCATGCGATTAATCAGGATTAAAATTTTAATCACCTGACGCCCCAAATTTTTAATAATCTTTTCTTCTTCTTTTTTAAAATTCATTCGCTGCCATTGGCGGCTAAAAACGTCAAAAATACATTTGAACTATTTCTCTTAGTTTAACATTTTTATTCCTCTTTTGTTAACAAGAGTATGAAAAGCTATAATTTTTTTTCATTGTACATTTAGAACAGATATAAAATGTGGGATTAATTGTGAGTTAACTAGTAAAGTCATGCGATTAATCAGGATTCAAATTTTAATCACCTGACGCCCCAAATTTTTAATAATCTTTTCTTCTTCTTTTTTAAAATTCATTCGCTGCCATTGGCGGCTAAAAACGTCAAAAATACATTTGAACTACTTCTCTTAGTTTAACATTTTTATTCCTCTTTTGTTAACAAGAGTATGAAAAGCTATATCTTTTTTTCATTGTACATTTAGAACAGATATAAAATGTGTGATTAATTGTGAGTTAACTAGTAAAGTCTCAAATTTAACTCATTCGCTGCCATTGGCGGCTAAAAACGTCAAAAATACATTTGAACTATTTCTCTGAGTTTAACATTTTTATTCCTCTTTTGTTAACAAGGGTATGAAAAGCTATATCTTTTTTTCATTGTACATTTAGAACAGATATAAAATGTGTGATTAATTGTGAGTTAACTAGTAAAGTCATGCGATTAATCAGGATTCAAATTTTAATCACCTGACGCCCCAAATTTTTAATAATCTTTTCTTCTTCTTTTTTAAAATTTATTCGCTGCCATTGAACGTATAACATATAAATGTTGAAAATTAATTTTAACTAATTTCTATTAGTTTAACATTTTCCCACTTTTGTTAACAAGAGTATGAAAACCTATTAATTTTTTTCGTTGTACATTTAGAACAGATATAAAATTTGCGATTAATCATGAGTTAACGAGTGAAGTCATACGATTAATTACAATAAAAAAAAATATTTGCTTGTTGCCCCTATTTTTTTATAATTGAAAAAAAAATTAATTCATGGCATTGAATGAGTTAATATTATGGATATTGGATGTTTGCCATTTTGTTTCCTGATGTCTTACGTCCCTTTTCCTGTGTAGGTCCATCCAGATGACTCTTGTGAGAATGAGGAACAGATAAGCCCACCGTGGTGTGTCATCGTCCGAGTCATTGGCCACTCCTTTGATCGTGGAAAAGAGCATTTTTATCCGCACTTCTCACTTGAGCCAAGTAAAGTGGTAAGCGTGACAACCACAGAATAAAAAAAAAATAATGTTTTATGTATGTAATACAGAGGCTTTTTCTACCATTAATGTGACCTAGATTCTATACAACTCGATGGAATATATTTTTTTTATATTTTGGAGTAAGGAAATATAAATAAAGAACTGCAGTAATGTAGTTGCATAAGTGTGCACACCCTCTTAGAAATGGATGTGGCTATGTTTAGAATTAACCACTCACATTAAAACTTGTGAACACTGTACACTTGTGCAATTTCATTACCTCGGTTGTTTATTTTTTTACATGCCATTTCAAAAGATTAACATATTTTGTGTTGTACATTATGGTCACATTAATGGTAGAATTTTTTTTTCTTCCAATTATTCATTTTGGCTCTTTTCCATGCTACAAAAAAAAAAAAACAGGCATTTAAATAGGGGTGTGTAGACTTTTTATATCCGCTGTTTATTCCATTCATTCGTTGTAGGTATTCACGGGCCTTAGTGTTCGCTCCTATCAGACGTTGCTATTGCGCAACACCGGAGAGCAGCCGCTCACCTTCTGTCGGAACCTAAACGAAAGCTTGGACCCCACCTTGGAAATGTCGGTGTCGGTCGTGCCGAGGTGCGGCTTGCTCCCGCCCGGCGCTCACCAAATCCTCACCGTCATAACCACTCCCAAAGAAGACTCCCCCATGGACGGAGTTAAACTGCGCCTCCAGCTCAATTGCACCAAAAGCACAACGGTACGATGCAGACGGAAATATTCTCCCGCAGAGCTTTCTTTTTGACGCGCACGTATGACTCGACTTTGCTTTTAGGAACTGACCGTCTTCAGCATGTTGGAAAAGATGAATGTGTCACTTGGCGGAGACGGGAGCTTATATTTCCAAGATACGTGTGTGGGCTCACCCACTCAGCAGATCCACCACATCAGAAACGTCTGCCGCATTCCTCTCGGGTGAGTTTCTTTACAGGATGTTCTGTCGTGTCGGGGGAAATTCTTCCCCTTCGCCGTTTCGAAAAAAAAAAAAAAATTGTTGAATTGCTTGGATTGGGAACACACAATTGAGTTAAATGAATCCAAAGTGAATATGTTAGGTGAATCAACTGATAATGAATTCAACTTAAATATTCACTTTGGATTAACTTAACTCAATTGTGTGTTACCAATCGACTCTTTTTCGATCGAACCCCAGGGGTTCGATGAGTCGGGCTCAGGTTCGGCACAGGTCAAAACAACACAGCCGACTCGAGTCGTGTTTTTTTTTATTGTTGTAATCCCTTTATAATAACTATGACGAGCAAATAAAAAAAAATAAGCCACATGTACAATGAAATGTATGGTGTTCCACAGGGTTCAATTCTGGAGCCTCTCCTTTTTTCATTGGGTGCCATTTTAAGAAAAAGGCCCTGTTCATATTGTTCATCAGTAAACCCTACAGTATACCATTATATTGAATTTGAAAAAATATATATATTATTTTATTTTTTCGTAAATGTGCTTAGGAAACTCGTGTGTTTCAGTACCTCCACTGTTCTAAATCATCATAATACTGTAACTTGTTTCCTCTGACCATGTTTTCATAGCTTCCAATTGAGCATCCGTGACTCGGACCAGCATCTCATCTCTGTTCAACCAGAATCTGGTGAACTGCAAGCCAACGAGAGTGCGGTAAGGGACGTAAGGAATCTTTTCCAAAAGCTTTAACTTTTTTTTTTTTTTTTAAACACGATTTTTGGGGATTCTTTTGACATTACAGCATCAGAAATGGTCCTTTAATCCAAAGGAAGAGAAAACGTATGTCCTTGAACCTACGCTCTCCTTCTGGCCGATTCAAGACCCCAATTATATAAAGTCCGTCTTTACCCTCAAGGTAGTTGGGAAAGGCGCTAAAGGCTTCATACAGGTATGATTTTTTTTTTTTTTTAATGTGGCGTGATACTTGCAAAGAAGCACAAACGTGGATCAATAATTTCCCGCTTCCTATTCAGGCAGTTAAAGAAGTGCTAGAAATGGGAGACACGCTTGTCGGACGTTCTCAGTCAATTGATGTCCCCCTGGTGAACAACAGTACCTGCTCCGTCTCCTTCAGTGTTTCCATCCAGCAGACGTTACAAGATGAGCAACTTCAGCACGACCTTCGACCTGCGCCAATTGGTAGACCTTAGGACAATTATTCACAACTTTTGTTGGAAGAAAAGTTTTTGATGTGTTTGACCGTTATTTCAAAGGGGAAGTCAACCTTCAACATCTCTGGACAACAATATGTTATATGTGACATTCTGATTAATATTTCATTTTGTGCAATATGAGTTATGAAGCAAAATCCAGCCGTTTTTTAATCCATCTCAGGGGGCGGCCATTTTGCCACTTCCTGTCGACTGAAGATGACATCACAGTTGCTCAGGTGACGACCAATCACAACCCACCTGTTTTTTTTTTTAAGCTGAGCCGTGATTGGTTTATACCTGAGACCTGAGCAACTGTGATGTCATCTTCAGTTGACAGCAAGTGACAAAATGGCCGCCTTCTGATACTGCTAAAAACTGCTGGATTTTGCTGCTTTGCTCATATTCCACTAACGCAATATTAACCAAGATACCATATTTAGACTAGTGGGGCTGTATAGAACATATTATTGTCAATAATTTGTTTTTGGATTGACTTCCTCCTGCGTCCGTCATGAATGTGTCCGCGTTGTTAATAAGTACACGGGAAATTCTGTAGAGAAAATTTGAATCAATTTAGAGTGGGACCAAATAGACTCAGGTTGAGAGTAGGTTAATTTACACTTGGAATGAACTCACAACCTACAGCTTGGGAGACTGCCACTCTACCACCTGAGCTATGCCACTCCTACCATTTGCTTATCTCCAAGAGGAGACCAAAAAACTTTGTTCTTGGAGTCAGGAAGATTCCAGCGGATACAGCAGGAGCCGCTTGGCTCGGGGAGTAGATCGGCTGTTTTCCCGAGCGTGGTCGCGAGTTCCTTCCTCAACCCTTGAGTGACTTTAATTTTTTTCTCTTCCAAGTGTAAATACGACTCGAAAACTCGAATCAATTTGACAATTAGAACCGCTCATCGCAGGACACGGCCCTAACCGTGCCCCGGGGTTTGATCTTTTCCAGCCCTGCAACTTGACTGTGAAGGGGCAACCGTGGGCGCGCATTCTTCATTCATGCTCCGAGCCACATTTCGGCCGGATCGACAAGCCAACTACAGGTGGGCCGTCAGCTACCAGACGCTCAACTGCAGCGGTACGTTCAGAAAACACACACTCATATATGTATATATATATATATATATTAAAAAAAAAAAAAAAAAAAAGAGCAATGATGATGACATTTCCGAATGAACAATACTGAGCTCTTAGAGAAAAAAAAAGAAAAAGAAAAAAGAAAACACACACTCAACTCAAACATTGTTTTTGGCACCTGGTTATCTTTATCTCCCCCCCCCCCCCACCCCCCACCCCCCCCCCCCTGCCAGGCGCGCTGTTGTCCCCTCCTCAAGCATTGTGCGAAGTGCGCGCCAAGGGCGTGTTCCCCACCATGCAGGTGAGCGACGTGTGCAGCGGCGGCGTCGCGGCGTGGCTCAGCAAGACGTACGTGTGGAAGCTCCTCGCTGTGGACGGCCTCAACGCGCAGCTGCTCTCCATGCCCGCCCCTGTGGAGCACACTTACAGGAGCCCAAGAAGGCACAGGTGAAGCACACGCATGCTTTATTTTTAGTTGTTCTTCAAATGGGAATTTTATTTGCCTTGTCACAGTGTTTTTTTTTTTGTTGTTGTTGTTTTTTTTTGTATTTGCAAGTATGCGCACGTATCCAGCCATCTTAATCAAAGCCATGCTGGATTTGAATTTCGGTGCCGCTCCTCAGAATTCAGAACCTTCTACTTTTGCGTTGATGTTTCACAACTCCGGCAGCATCCCTGTTGAGTGGTAAGTAAAAACACAAGTCTGTCATTTAATATATGCATCGACAGTTTTGTAGTGATTTGCTTCCTCTCCCAATTTAGGACCTTCCTGTTTCCAGACGACCAACAGGTGGACTTCAAGCACTGGAGCCAGAGAGAAGAGTTATGTCACAATGAGCTGGGGCAGATGCAGGCATGCCGCCATTCTTCTTCGTAAAAAAAACATATCAATTGTTTTGTATGATGCTTTTTAAAATTGTATTTCCTGACAGGTTGCAGAACTTTTCAGCGTGTTCCCCCTGTCAGGAACTCTGCTTTCTGGACAGCAGAAATCAGTACAGCTCAGTTACAGGTGAGACATTGCGGAGCCGCAGTTTGGCAATCATTTATTTTATTATTATTATTTTTTTTTTTAAGAGCTCAGTATTGTTCATTCGGTAATGTCATCATCATTGCTCTTTTTCTTTTTATAAAAAAAAATTGGCAATCATTTATGATGGTCTGTCACTTAAAAGTGCGTAACTAAATATGTGCTAATAAAACCAAAATACTAACCCATTACTTTTCCTTACCTTACATTTGGCCCAGTTTAAAGCTCTAATGTGATTGTGACACATTATGATATTTAAAGGAAGAACAGAACAGAAATGTTTTTTTTTTACAATATAATCCTATTATTTTAGATTAAAAAAAAAGAAGAATATTTTCCAGTAGGAAAAAAAGGTGTAATGTGATGTGAAGAAAGTAAAATGTGACTTTCTAATCTGGTTAAGCTTCGACTTTAACTCATTCACTGCCATTGACGGCTATAAACGTAAAAAATTATTACATTTTATTGAACTATTTCTATTAGTTTCACATTTTTTTCCATTTTTGTTAACAAGAGTATGAAAACCTAGACTTTTTTTTTAATAATCAAATTTTTTTTTTAGGGGCATCAGGCGATGAAAATTTGTAGTTGTAATTAATCGCATGACTTCATTAGTTAACTCACGATTAATCACAAATTTTATATCTGTTCTAAATGTACAATGGTTTTCTTTTAGGTGTTTAAAAAAATAAAGAAATTAAACTAATAGACATAGTTCAAATTAATTTTTGACGTCAATAGCCGTCAATGGCAGTGAATGAGTTAATATCATCATATTATGACGTCATCTTGGAAAAATATTATTCTTGATTTTGACCTTTTTTTTTTCTGGCAAAATAGGCCTTTGTTCTTGAAAAAATTACGCAAAATACAGCTTGTTCTTCTAAAATATATATATATATATTTTTAAAGAAAATCTCATGACACTGCAACTTTTTTCTTGCCCTAGACATTATTATGCCACTTATAAGTACAGTTTTTTGTTTTGTTTTTTATGCTTCATGGGTGGTGTTAGGATTATGAAGTGGTCCTTAAGGGAGAAAAAAAATCTCTGTAGAGTAAAGATCAAATATGTTTCAGTTATCCAATAACCAATATGTGACATGATGTTCAAATGTGCCTTTTGCAGCCATGTCATTGCTGGGACACATCAGTTGCCAATCATTTTGAAAATCTCACATGGCAGAGAGATCTTGGTAAGTTACACCCCCCCCCCCCCCCCAAAAACATTTTTTTTCGTTGTCTTGTATTTTCTCAGAGAAGACGTCAATACAATTTGCTTGCTAATAATGACTTCCTCCCGCTTATTATACGAGTTAAGCAATTGTCCATTTGCTTCCATTTGCTTCCATTTGCTTCCATTTGCTCGTGACAGCTGCACTTCCAAGGCGTGACGGTGGAGCAAGAGAGACCACATCTGTACTTTTTATCCAGGCATCACGTTTTCACTCCTATCATGATCGGGGGTTTGACGCCTCCGATGCAGGTGGTTACTTGGCCCGCGCTCGATCGATAATGTGTGAACCCGCGTTCTGAAAACGTGCATGTGACGCACGCACGGGGCGGCCATGTTTGTCCTTGCGCCGCAGACGTACGACCTCTACAACGGCGGCGACGTGCCCGTCCGTTACGAAGTGGACGCCGGCGTGCTGTCGCAGCTGCAAGAGGACAATTTCAATCAGCCGCTGCTGAGCTGCCTCAACCCGGTGGGCGTCGTCCTACCTGCCAAGATGGCCAAGCTGGAATTCATTTTCTCGCCGCTGGAGGCCGAGATGCACACGGTATGCGTCTTCAGCCGCTGTCCCGCTTCGGACTCATTTTCACGTCAGGTTATTTGTAATTGTCGTCTTTTGTGTATTTTCTATCGCCAGGTGGACGTTCCCATTCACGTCCAACACGGCGAAACGACTGTCGTGAGGTTCGACGCCTGCGGCTTAGATACTCAACGAGATGTGTTCCCAAGCACTGAAAACAAACCTGTAGCCCGCGTACGCAGGATTCCCATCCCCGGCCAGGTGGGAATGGAGACATTTGCGCCTGACATCGCACTTAACTCGTTCACTGCCATTGACGGCCATAGACGTCAAAAAATCATTTGAACTATTTCTATTAGTTTCACATTTTTTTGAGTGTGACGACCTAGAATTTTTTTTATTGTACATTTAGAACGGATATAAAATGTGTAATTAATTGTGAGTTAACTATTGAAGTCATGCGATTAATTACAATTAAAAAGTTTAATTGTTTGACGCCCCTAATTTTTAATTATCTTTCCTTTTCTTTTTTTTATTAGGGGCATCAGGTGATTATTATTTTTTTTAAATTGTAATTAATCACATGACTTCACTAGTTAACTCAAGATTAATCCCAAATTCTATATGTTGTAAATGTACAAATGGCATGACAGCTTCAGGTTTCCAACCGCGCTTGGTCTCGTCCCTCGTTCACGCTCACCATCAGTCGATCCCTTTTCTACAGTCACGCCTCTTTTTATTATTACACATTGTAAATACAATTCAAAAGGGATTATTTTAATTTAATTGTTTTTTTTTGCAAAAATGGTTATTTATTATACACTTAAAATAGTTGTATTTGTCATAGCTGTTTTTTTTAATCTTTACAAATTGTTGGTCCGTCTTAACATTGTCGCTCATTTTAAGGCATTAACAACAAATTTAAATTGTTGAAAATAGCTCGAGAGCAAATGTAGTCACTCTTGAACACTTGAATTGTCGTGAGAAGGGTCGTAAAGCTCCGCCTCCTCTCTCACTCTGCTGTAGCCGCGCAGCATTTTGTAGCCTCAAGATTAAAAATCTACAGACAATAATGAGTGAAAATAGTTGGAATAGATGCATTTGAGTAAGTCCTGTTAAAAATGTATCATTTAAAGTGCGTGCATATTCATTTTCATTTCCTAAACTGCTTAATCAGCTCATCATTTATTGATTGCATTCCTCGTGGCTCTAAGACCTTTGAAAAAGAGTTTTCAAAGTGCCTGAAAAGTAGTGATTTGAAATCCAATTTGAACATACGCTATACAAAACTACTGTACCTGCACACTTTTTTTGGGGGATGATTTTACATTTCACTGTTAAATGCGCGTGTGCAGACTGCGTTCCTGTCCGAGGACAACATCTCTCTGGGTGAGATCCCGGTGTGCTCGCAATCTTCCAGAATCTTCTTCCTCACTAACGTGTCCTTAAAAGAAATCTTCTTCAAATGGTGTTTGACTCAGGTGAGCGTCACACAGCTCGAGAACGAACGATCGCATCGCTAATGTGCGCGTAGCGATCGATTCGGATTGATTGACTGTGCCTGGTGACATATTGGTAATCATTTGGGTTCTGTTGGTTTTGTATCGGTGTAAGGTGATCCGGATCCAGCCTAAACAAGGCCTTCTACGTCCGGGGGAGAGCATCATTTGCGTGCTGACCTTTATGGCGACCGATTTCCCAACGATTCATCATCTAGACATCATCTGTCAGGTATCCCCCTTATCCATGATGTTATTCTTTGCATTATTACTATTATCACTTTTGTTGCTGTTATTATTCAAGCACTGTATTCCGTTTCTCCTCTCGTACCTCGCAGCTGACTGAGCAGGCCGCACTGGTGCAATATTTGGACACTCTGCAGCATTGGGAGCAGGAACGAGAGCAGCAGCAAAATGAATTCACCATCACCGAGCGGGAAAGCCCAAAAGTAGGGATGTGCGATGAATCGAAATTCAATTTCAATTTCAATTGTTATACTCCACAATTACAAAATCGGCACAATCGTAAAAAAAATTAAGATTATTAATACTCATCTTGAGTTGTTGGAATTTAAGTAGTTGCACTTTTTTTTAAATAACTAATTTAACTAATTAACTGCCATTGACGGCTATAAACGTCAAAAATTAATTTGAACTATTTGTATTAGTTTTAAAAAAAATCACTTTTGTTGAAAATCTAGATTTTTTTATTGTACATTCCATTTTGTACATAAAATTTGTGATTAATCGCAAGTTAACTAGTGAAGTCATGCGATTAATTATGATTAAAAACTTTAATCGCCTGACGGCAAGAATTTTTTATAATATTTTCTTCTTTTTTTTTATTTATTCACTCCCGTTGACGGCTATAAACGTCAAAAATTCATTTGAACTATTTGTATTAGTTTAAAAACAAAATCACTTTTGTTGAAAATCTAGATTTTTTTATTGTACATTCCATTTTGTACATAAAATTTGTGATTAATTGCGAGTTAACTAGTGAAGTCATGCGATTAATTATGATTAAAAACTTTAATCGCCTGACTTTTTATAATATTTTCTTCTTTTTTTTTATTCATTCACTGCCGTTGACGGCTATAAACGTCAAAAATTCATTTGAACTATTTCTATTAGTTTTAAAAAAAAAGTCCACTTTTGTTAAGAGTATGAAAACCTATAAATTTTTTATTGTACATTTAGAACATATAGAATTTGTGATTAATCGTGAGTTAACTAGTGAAGTCATGTGATTAATTACAATTAAAAACATTTAATCGCCTCTGGGCCCTGATTTTTAATCATCTTTTTTTTTTTTTTATGAATTTATGGCAGTGAATGAGTTAATAAATCTTGTTTGGTCCAAAAGGAACATGCATAATTACAGTATTTCAAATAATTGTATTTGTACTAATATTTTTTTAACACGTTTGAACATTTTCTTTTTTCATTTTCAAACGATTGTCCTAATCGTGATTTCAATTATTACCAAATGAATGGAGTAAGGTCAGACATATTTCCGTCTCCCTCAAAACTTTTTTCTTTTCTGTCTTGTGACAGGCGCCATCACCTCCAGCTCAAATAAAAGAGCCGCCACTGGGAAAATATAAGGTGACTGAGAGAGTCATGCGTTATTTCCCGTTCGCATGTCGCGGAAAGCGGCATATGTCAAAAAATTTGCGTGTGTGTTTTCCTCCAGGCTCTTCCACCAATTTGCAGCAGGGTGGCACGAGCAGAGCAGCGAGCGCAGGCTGAAGCTGCGAAAGTGTTGAAACGGCCGACAGCGCCGCAACCGACGCTGGTTCATCTGGAGGTGACGGCGCGTTCCTATCGCTCGCAGGAATACCTCCGATACTTCCCCGATCGCTTCAATAATCGCTTCAGGTAAATAAGTCGACCTTTCAAAACGCGTCGATAAATTTGAATATATTTTAAAAGTGGAGTTATTTAGATTCACTACACAGATTAAAATATTTGATGATTTTCACATTTACAATTACAATGTTTTTTTTATTTTTCATTTACTCACAAAACATCATCTGTGCGCTTTTTTCCGACAGGTGCTTCCAAACGATCAAGCCTCTGAGGCCCAAAATGTTGTCGGACACGCTACTTCAAGAAGGGCGGCCATTGCAGACGCTGGGCGCCGAGCGACACTTCCTCGAGCACGCTATCACGTCTGTCATCAGGTAACGTCGTCCCTTCCAGACGGGTACGATCAAGCCTAGCGATTAGCAACGGACTCCACCCGGATCATTTGGACTTCCGATTCGGACGAATATTGAGTTGTGCCGCTTGTTCGGGAGCAGTTCCACATTTCTTTTCTTCTGTTTCAGCTTTTTGATGCTCAGCATTCATATTTAATTTACCGCAAATGTTTAAAACAACAGATTTAAATAAATAAGTAAATATATGAAAACAAAAATACTGTACTTAAATATAGATTGAATACAATGTATAAACGTTAGCGAACTAGCCACTGTGACATTCACTTTAATATGGGAAAATAAAATACAACTGTACCTTAATAATTCATATAATAATAATAATTAATAATTCACTTCAAATGTATATTTGAAATCAAACAATTATAAAAGTCAATCCAACAACTTTCTTTACAATAATATGTTGTATGCACCACCACGAGTGACATTTGTGGAATATGAACTGAGCGGCAAAATTCAGGGGGCGGCCATTTTGCCACATACTGTCGACTGAAAATGACATCACAGTTGCTGAGGGATCAGATAACGACCAATCACGGCTCGGGGGCTCAGCGAGTGACCAATCACAGCTCACCTGTTTTCTGAGTTTGCTCATGTGATGTTCACAAGCTGAGCCGTGGTTGGTTGTTACATGAGCAAGTGTGATGTCATTTTCAGTTGACAGCCAAGGGACAAAATGGCCGCCTCCTGAGATACCGGTAGATTAAAAAACGGGTGTATTTTGCGGCTTTATTCATATTCTACAAATGCAATATTCACCAGAATGCTGGGTTTAGATTAGTGGGGATGCATAAAAGATTACATTTGTTTGGGTTGGCTTACCTTTTATTAAAACTCATTCACTGCCATTGACGGCTATAGACGTCAAAAATTCATTTGAACTATTTCTATTAGTTTCAAATTTTTTTCCACTTTTGTTAACAAGAGTATGAAAACCTAAAAAAAAAAAAATTATACGTTTAGAACAGATGTAAAATTAGTGATTAATTGTGAGTTAACTATTGAAGTCATGCGATTAATTACAATAAAAAAATGTAATCGTCTGACGCCCCTAATTTTTAAATAATATTTTCTTTTTTGTTTGATTACTTAAATATTTAAACTCAAGATTAATCACAAATTTTATATCTGTTCTATATGTACAATACCTTTTTTTTCTAGGTTTTCATACTCTTGTTAACAAAAGTGAAAAAAAACTAATAGAAATAGTACAAATGAATTTTTGACGTCTATAGCCGTCAATGGCACTGAATGATTTAAGCCACTGTATTATTATGCACAATTCTATTGTGTACCAGTAGAGGGAGCCTGCAAAATTCCAATTCTCATTTTTAGGATTTGCCTACAAGAATTAATTTGGTAGTTTCAAATGTGTTTGTCCCCCCCCCCCCCCCCCCCCAGGAGCATACTGGATGATGACGCATTTTCCCGCTCTCTGCTTACTATGGCATCCAAAGCTCTTTTCTACAAGCCCAAAGTCATCTTCTGCACACCTTCGCCAATACCGCAACCCCTGATTGGCCTGAACGAGACAAATCCCGAGCTTCACGTTCGCGCTGACGGCTCGGGAACGGCGGGAGGCTCCGGGGCCAGGCTGAAAATGGCGCCGCGCGCCGAACACATACCGGTGGGCGTGTTCAATGATATATTACTCAACACCTTCCAGAATGTGATGATGGAGGCAGTCAGAGGAGATCTGGACCTCACGGAGCATCACAGAGTGTCCTCGCCAAATGTCTCGGTCAGGTAAAGACACGCAGCTGATTTGATTCTCTCCTATATTTGTCACATTAACTCATTTACTGCCATCAATTCTTTTTTTTTTCTTTTTTTTTGAAAGATTATTACAAATTAAAAGCAAGAGGTGATTACAAATTTTAATTGTAATTAATCGCATGACTTCACTAGTTAACTCATGTTTGATCACAAATTTTACATCTGTTCTAAATGTACAATAAAAAAAAATTCTAGGTTTTCATACTCTTGTTAACAAAAGTGGGGAAAAAATGTTAAACTCATAGAAATAGTTCAAATTATTTTTGGCCGTCAATGGCAGTGAATGAATTTAAAAAGAGAAAAGTTTATTAATAATTAGGGGCGTCAGGTGATTAAAGTTTTTAATCGTAATTAATTGCATGACTTCACTAGTTAACTCGCAATTAATCACAAATTTCATATCTGTTCTAAATGTACAATAAAAAAAATTCTAGGTTTTCATACTCTTGTTAACAAAAGTTGAAAAAAGTTCAAATGATTTTTGGACGTTTATAGCCGTCAATGGCAGTGAGTGAGTTAAAGGGGACCCAATGGCAAATTGAACCCCAAATTGAGGAGTCGCAACTATTTGTATGCAATTTTCAAAGTTACATTTTCTATCGTATGAAAAATATTTCACAAATGAGAATGTTAAGACGGTGTCTCTTCCTTGAATAGATCCAGGAGGTACCTCACTGCCAAAGTCAAGAAGGATGACAAGGAGACGACCCAAAACAAACCGGCCCAGGCTGATTTGAAAGCCTTGTCATCAACAGAACATCACACGGACACATGTTGAACAAATGACCATCTCATATTGATTTTTTTTTCATCTCCTCCTAACCATACTGCAATTCCTCTCAATATACTGAACCTCGCACAGAATAAGCACTTCTGGCTCCTTTCTACAAGTGCTTTGGATCAACTGTTGGGCGTTTTGCGCAATGCACTTTGGTTCTGTAACGTGACAAATAATAACATTGCACAAATCATGATTTGTACATAAATAAAATTGAAATGGTCATTGTACATGTAGTAAATAAAACGGCTTCAATTCACAGTTGCATTTTAGCTTATTTATATATGTATCTATTTATTTTATTCGATCAATGCGTTCGGTTACTGGTACTCGGGTCCATGATATATGCTGCCATCTGGTGGCAGCACTGGAGCACTTTTTTCATCCATCTTAACAACATTGCATCATAGCTTCAACAACAACAATCCACCTTTAAAAAAAAAAAACAATCATTTCATGAATACAAAGTACAAAATACCAATTTAATGGTTTAGAAACAGTAAAAATTGGTCGGGCCCGAGCTTTTAACGTGGACTTGAAAATCATTCCCACTTGCGATGATACTTTGACCCACGCACATAAAAACGCTAGATGGCGCAAGGCAGAGTGAGCAGCAACACAGGTCGGCCATCTTAGGACGGGGGACCGCTCAGGTGTCGGAGCTCTAGGTAAGGATATAGGACGGATTTACAAACGGGATTTGTTTTTAATATGGCTGCTTCAAGCTAAATGTTTAATCGCAAGATTTGAAAACACGCTTGACGTTCACCCGGAATCTCGCGGTCCATTTTGCCTCACGGTGCGGGCTCCACTGGCTTTCGTCATGTGATGTGAGACATGTGACGTTACAAGTTTAAGGTGTTGCGATGTTATTTTCAGTGGACAGCAAGTGGAAAAACGGCTTGCTGTTGCCATTGAATTCATATTCCACAAACGCAGTATTCTTCACAATGTCGTGTTTAGACGGGGACCACAGAGCATTTGAAACATTCTGGTTTCCTGAAAGTAATGTTAGTTGTATAATATTGTGGGAGTGTCCACTTAAATCCACTAGATGGCGCTCAATGCAAACAATCTGGTGATTGCAATGCCATTCATTTCTGTTGCTCGGACTCAACGTACGCTACATTAAAACTATTCCAGACTTTGCCATTTTTTTTCTACTCATGTTTCTATTGTCCATATTGTTTTCATGAATAGTTGGCAAGGAAAAATATTACAGTAGTATCAGTACATGTTTCCCCTTTTGGGGTAAAGCAGACAAAAAGAAGCGAGACATTCATTCAGGCATGCTTATTTTTGCAACATTTGTATCGTTCCCCTCACTGCACCTGCGCCATAATCTAATAATAGTGTTGCGCAACCTTTGCAAAACACATATTTTTCACTAGATCTAATTTTACACACCAGCAAGCAAAAATGTCGCAAACATACTGAAATAATAAGAATGATCTCAAATGATCACAAATAGGCTTATACTGAATTAGTTTTGGAAGAAAACATGGCTGTCATTTGGTATAGATTGATAACAAAGATATTTGACGTAAGTGAATCATTTCAGACCAATAAAGTGAGACAAACATTGCACGCGTCACATTTCCACCTTGCTGTTTATTTAAAAGAAACAAAACAACTGATTTCTCTGTTGTTGCACAGCTATTGCATCACAAAACGGATCGACCAATCAAATGCATGTGGCACTGTGGCAGTTCAAAATTATATGTTATGGTATTAGCAGATTATTTGATCCTTAAAAAAAAAAAAATCTTAGCTATGAGCTCGTCATTTAGACTATCTTTAAAAAAAAAAAAAAAAGTTTTTTTTTTAAACATCTATTGAACATATAGAAGAATAATACAAATACCTGTCAATCCAATTGACATGAATCCCATAGTAAAAAAAAATAAAAATAAAAAATAGCTACAATAATAAACCAAACAATAACAGTCACTTGGACCACCTGTTCCTTCCTCCTCTCGATATGTGGCGCTATTAATGAATTCCACCAATCATCTCCTTTACACGTGTGTTTGTTGTGGAAGAATTTCATCAGCGTAGCTTTCTGCGGCGTTCCCAGGGACGGGACGGCTGCGGCTCCTTTCAAACATTTTAGGGCCGTCATGTGTTTCTGCTTCAGATCTCATTTAGGCTGTCACATAAAATATCAGCTCGGATGGGATCCCTAATCATTTTTGATCATAATCGCCTGGGAATTTGTTTTGCGGATTTGGCAGCGACATTTTTTTTCCGCCCTTTTGGTGGAAAGCAAAATGGCACATGTGCAAGGGAAGAGAAGGAAAAAAAAGTGAAGGAGAATTCTATCCAGAGATACTTTAGGTGGTGCATTCTGGTTGACAGTAGGGATCCATTTCACGCCCAAATGAAAGCAAAGCCAGGGGGAATGTGTGTCAAGCGCGTGTGTGTGTGTGTGTGTGTGATAGGTGTGGTAGGACACAGGTTCGTCCTGTTAAAATTTGGGGGAGGGGGGGGGGGGCACAGATGGGTCTGCACATTATTGCACATCATTACTTTGCACTTATTATTTCTGTCCACACTTATCAGGTCAGCGCAGACGCTATTGTTTGCATAGCTTGATATTAGAAATCATACATTTCCAACATGTACTTGACCTCTGACCCTTGTGCACTTTGTCATGTTTAGTGTGAGAAACGATCGAGAAAACCTGGAGAATGAAAGAGGATGACGGCGATGCGATACGTGCCCGTGTGGGTGTTCGACTTTGGGTTGTCATGACAGCAAACAAGTACACGCCGGCGCCCTGACGTGCGAGCCAGCCCACGTGTGAGAGTTTTTCAAGGTACGAGCTGTCGTTTGGCCCAATTTTTTTTGGGGGGGGGGGGGCTTTGACTTGCCGGGAAAAAGTCGATATACGTGGTACTGAGCAGTGTGGCAGCTATTGAGAAAATCTTAAAAAAAAAAAAAAAAAGAAGCTTCAAGCTGTTTATTGTAACTTATAGTTAAAGTTTGCTTTCAAACTAAACGCGATTGGTCCGATATTGCAATGCTAATGCTAAAGTTTATCCATGTTTTTTCAATATTTTTTTTTTATGTTATTGTGTGTGTGTTTTATAGTTCATTGAATTGAACATTGCTAATTGTCAAAATTTTGTAAAAAATAACAAAAAAAATAATAAATTAACAATTAAATAAAAATAATATATATATTTATATAGTTCTTTTTTTTTGTGTGTTTTTTTTTTTAAGGAAGGCTGGAACGGATTCATGATATTTCCATTCATTACAACGAGCAAAGTTCATATTGAGTTTGAGTACGTGCGTTGAATATTACGACGGTCATTTAGCTGCAGTCGATGAGGTCACCATTTGACCGCATGATATCCGTTGCCGGCTGGGAATAAATCACAAAACTCATTCCTACAGATGTCGTGTCAATGGAAGGACCCCCTTCAATGCCTCTCAGCTATGCGATAATGATGACGACGGCGATGGAAACGTCACACCGTGAGTAACGGGAGTGATTGGAAAGCAGGCAAGTGAGCCGTACGCTGTCGGGGGGAAAAAGAAAGCAGAGTGACTTTGGACCTGCCATCCAAAGTCAAGAAGCACCGCGTCCACCTGTTCGCAATAGGGACTCCTTCGTAGCACGCTGGGCGCTTGCGGTCAGGCTCTGGCTTTTGCATTGCGCAATACACGAGGAGGTCATTGATTTCCTTTTCAGGTTGACTTTGGCACCGTGGACGTGCAGCGCAGGTGGCCGGAGTACTCCCAAGTCTGCGAATTGCACATACTCATCATGTAGGCCCTACTTAAGTAAAAAAGTACAGAAGTAGTTAACCGCTAAATTGACTAACTTGCCTACGCATTGAAAAACGTACTTGATGAATATTTACGTTAGTGGTAGGAAAACGGTTGGATTTCCAGTTGACGGATATGAACTTAAACAGCAGTTCAATAACGACGTACTTGTACTGCCCATTCGGGCTGGGGGGGGGGGGGGGGGTCGACCAAGTTGGCTGAGTCAACTTTAAAAATAGGTCAACTAAAATGTTCTGCCTCGAAACTCTGCTGGAACTATGTTTTTTTTTTTCACACAGTATTTCAAGAGTGGCTGTGATCTGATCTTTATTTATTCTGTTAGTGCACCATCTAGTGGCCAAATGATTAATACTTACTGGGTTTTAATTAAAGACAATACAGCACATTGAGCTTCCTTCAAAACACAGGAAAGGAAGTTTTGAACTTCCTCCAAAGCACTTGGGCTGTAATTATTCCAAAAATAAATATAACATACAACATCGGTTTTAGATGTTCATCACTTAACCAGTAGAGGGCAGTCACGCACCAAACATGTCCAGAAGAAGACAGGAAAAATAAGTTATTATCACTCATGCGGTTAACAGCCTAGCAAAAGTGCCTTGACAAGCACGACCCTTGTTTACTCATGGAATAATGTTGAAGAATCATCTCTAAGTTACTTTCAAGTAACTATTACATGTGTAATGTAGATATAATGATGTATTTGTGAATGGTAGTTAGTATTCGCTTACCTTCAGTGGTGATCACTAGCGCGCTAATGCTAATCGTGATTACTAATCATTTAGCATAGGCTAATTTTATTGGTGTTTAATAATATATATATATATATATATATATATATATATAGAATAAATTATGAGTGCTTATGGAATAATCGATGAGATCATTTATTTTAAAAGATTTCCTACCACTAATGTATATGTATTTCCTTGGTGGTCGTTATGATTCACACCAAAAACACACAAAAAAGGATCATGCAATTCTGGCCAACAAGGTGAAATATGATGTTTGACGCCTGTGTACAAGAATTGGATCCTTATACATCATGTACTGTACGTATCTCCTGTACGTATGCTGATGACGGCCATCTGGTTAGGGCTTGTGTAGTGTCTCCTCCCAGCAGGCAGCTAAAGCTGTGAGCCAAGACCCCAGGCCCAACACCCTGCTGGACTTTGAAATCAGATCTTTATTGTCCATAAAGCCTGGGCCAAGTATGAAAAATCAGCCCTCCCTTACAAAACACACTCATCCAGCAGCGAGGGAAGTCCGGAGCGAGTCCAGGCCCAAAGAGTCAGCTTGAAATTGGGGGAAGAAAAGCGCTCGTGCAAAACGGAGGTGGCGAGAAGCGAGGGGGCTTCAAAGCCCGGTTGTCGGAATTACACGACTGCGGCTGGAGTTATTCACAGGCTGTTGAGATGAGACATTTTCAGAACTGGTTCCGGGTTTCAGCTCAACTGTCATTTTTTTACCTTTTGCGATGTGCTATTTTAACCATATGCTAAAGCTGCATACACGCACAGTGGCGCTTTCTGGTATGTGCGGCGGCGGCGGCGGCGGCGGCGGCGGCACAGGCTGGCATTTGTGAAATGTGAAATGGTTTTCGATTTCAAATCGTTGATGTTTGTTTGGAGTCCAACTTGAAATTGTCAATAACCTCTCATGTAACATTGCCCTGATCGTGTTTCTTATCAGTCTCTCACCAAAATGCGTCATTGATTGTTCTGATTTTGGCGCCCTAAGTGGGTCTCCAAAAGGGCACCTCTCAAGCTCGGTACAGATATACATAATTGGATTTATCCGACATGATTATCCCGCGCTGTGGGTTCCGCTAGCTTGTGTCGACTTTACTGCTCCGCAATGACGGTTGAGAGCTTAAAAGCTGTTAATCGCCTCTCTCGGATTATCTACACACCCGCTTCGCTGAAAGTTACAAGTGGTCGGAGAAACGCAGCCCTTCCTGACGCCTCCCCGCCCCACGGCGAGGAAACGGCGAGCAGCGTAAAGGATCCAGAGGAAACCAATTGGATGCTACCGTTCGCGTTGTCCCGGATTTTTGGAGTAGAAAGTCGGCGACCCACTCGGCCATCCAAACGCTCATTTGATGTCGTCAATGATTCAAAAGCAAATGACTGAGGTTTCCCAAACTCTTTTTCAAAGGTCTTAGAGCCATGAGCAAGAAAGTTGAGCAGAAATTAATCGGTGCACATTAATCTAAAACTTTTTTCTTTTCTTTTTATTAACCAAACAGGCGTACTCAAAACATCCTGCCTTTCAATCTTCAGGCAACGTAATGTCACAAAGCTCCCAGACAGTTCAAGAGTTGACATCAATTTTCAACATTTTGAAATCGTTAACAAGTTCTACATTCCCTGGTGGACTGTAAACTGGACGCCACAGAATCGGCAAATTCTTCATGAAGTGAAGACCAAAATGTTGAACTTGCCTACCCCTTTTCTAAACTGTTTATATGACCTCTTTCTCGTACAGATTTATTTTACAAGCCTCTTTATTATACTGATTTGTTCCATCCGATTCAAAAGGAATGTTGGGCAATCCGCAGCCTGAAGCCACGCGGTTCTTTGCCCAGCAACGTCCATTTAGATTGATTTATAATCGACCGTGCGATGTCAAAAAGAAATGTTTTTTTTTTTTCATCGTAAAACCGCCTTGTTTTTTCTGCTTTTTTGGGGCTGTAGTGAAAGTTGAAGGATGTTTTGTCAGGATATATAGGTGAGGGTTAGCAAGGAATGTAACCAGGTCCCGGTTAAAGACAGATTGGCCGGAACGGGCGTTGCATGTGATTGATATAGTGGCGTGGGAACCAAGTTGGATGTCAGAGCTCTTATGGAAGACCAGGGTTGGATTTCAATCGCCTGATAAGTGATAACACGACCAAAACTCGCACCTAGTGCTCTGAATTTTCCCAAAACATCTGGGTGTCTGTTTTTATTGTTATTTTTTTAAATATTTGAATAATTATCCGATACCAAGCATCAAACGTTTCAGAACCCTATTTATTGGGTTCCGAGCAGTGTTGCCAACTTAAGGGAAGTAGCTATTGGCTGTCCTAAAAGTTGCGGAATGATGTCATCGCCTAATTTGCATAATTGGTTATTTGTATGTAATTTTAATGGGCACTGTAGGAGAGAGGAATAACATCGTGGGAGAGCCAAAAAGTGGGTAAAAAAAAAACAACCTAAATATGTTTAGAAGCACAAATGAACTTTGTTCTGTTGTTGTTGTTTTATTATTATTATTATTGCTTTTGAAATAGGCCGTCACTTTATGAAGTCGCGAGGTTTGTCGCCAGTCACTTTTGACCCCCAAAAAGTCGCCAAATTGGCAACACTGGCTCCAAGCCTGCCTACAAATTGGGGAATTTCCGTGAATAACTAATTATTTTCTAAAAGTGACGTCTATATTGTTTAAAACGATAAATATGACACCAAGCAAAACCCCAACACATTTCAAGAGCATTTCAAACAACTAAGATTCAAACCCAGAACTTCTCCACGTGAGGCGGACCACCCCCAAGCGCACAATCCAGGTGAAACCAGTTTTATCCCAGACTTGACATCTTAGGCCCTTCAATGAGGGCGGCGCAAATATCAAAGGTATACCACACACACCTGTGATGACGTCAGCCCATTCCGACAGGCTCTCATTTCGACTCCCACCATAAACATCAAGTCACATTATAGCCGTGTTTATGCTCGTGTGTGTTTTGGCCTCTTGCTGGCCTTCTTTTTTTTTTTTTTTTTTTTTTTAAATCCGGATAGCAGCTAATTGCAGTGTCTCGATCGTCTCTCTCTCTCTCTCTCTCCCCCCCTTTCTCGCTCCACCACGCCTGGAGCGACGTCACACCAAGGTGCGAGAAGAAGAAGAGCGCATTTTTCCTCCCTTCATCATCCAAAGAAAACACACTGACACACACCGTGGTCCTCCTCCTCCTCCTCCTCTGCGCCTGCAAGACCACCAGTGAGTCATTTCCAAAGCGCAAAAAAAAAAAGACGATCCGGCACAACCGAACGGAACCACAAAATCCACCCGCTCTTCTGCCTCGCCGTCGTTGGAAGTATTCTTTTTTTTTTTTTTTTTTTTTTGTACTTGATTTTGTTTTTGGAGGGAGTGGAGGTGATGTTTGGTAAAGCTCCGCCGGCAATTCCGGAGAAGTCACTTTTGGGCCGCGTTGGGACGCCGGGCAACTTGTAAAAGGTGACAGACAGACCCGAAGCGACGATGAAGAGGTTAAGCGCACCTTCGGACCTCTGCTCAGTCACCTCTTGACCGACTTTGCTGCGCATTAAGATGCGCCCGACGGGAGGGGAGCTGGATGATAAACTTTGATTGACTTGACACTTTGCTGCACTTCAAAACAAGACGAGGATTCCTCTTGTTTTTTTTTTTTTGTTTTGTTTTTTTTCTTCCTCGTACCCAAAAATTGTCTGGAAGTTCTGAAGCGCTCCAACATGACGGTGCGTCTGTCTCGGATCCAACTGGCTCTCTTCTTTATCTTGCTTTGCCCGGTCAATATCATCGGATTGTGGTGGTAAGTGATTGAATATGACAAGCGATGAATATTTATGGTGGCAAGGCGGCGACTTTCGTTTTGAGTTTTAAGGCGACGTGCGCAAAAATAATTGCAACATGCAAGCTTCAAATGGAATCAAGACAATCACAAGTTTCTATATCTGTCTGTCTGTCTAGCTGATATAATGGTTTTTGGGATAAAAATGAAATTTAATCAAATTTTCATTTTTTTTGTAGAATTATTTTTTTATAAATAAAAAACAACAACATGATATTGTGGCAGATCTTTTATCTCAGACAAAATGTGAATTGTTGGCTTGCTTTTTAAGTTAGACAAAACTGGATTTTTTTCATTATTTTTGTTGGTCAGAATTTTTTCCCCCATGTTCATTTTAATTATTAAACTTTTTTTTTTTTAAATTTTTTATTACAGAATCTAGATGCAATGTGTTACTCAGATATTTTTCAGGTGGACTGGATCTATTTTCTTTTATTTATTTTGAGACAAGTGTGATTTATTTATATTTTGTTTGATGAAAAGCTCATTCTTATAATAAGAAAACGATAGAATCTTCGTGATTTTTCCCCCCCCCCTCGATTTTTGGGGGAGAGGGGAACTAGAATTTAAAGTGAGATTAAAGGTTTTTCTGAGCATTTGTTTATGGAGTGTTTGGAGAATAGGAAATAAGAAAGGAGGAGGGCGGTGATAGCTGTCTTCTCATTGCCTGCAGTTGTGTGTGTGTGTGTGCGTGTGGGTGTGTGTGTGTGTGTTTGGGGGTCAGCGTTAGGAATGTCAGGTGGCCCTTCAGGGTGCAGTGGATATGTCATCATAAAACAATCCATGCAGGCTCAGCTCAGCAAGGTGTGCGACAGACAGATCAATCCCACATTTTCTGTCCATCCGTCTCGTGGGTGTCTTCGCTTTTCTTCCTAACGTGCAGTTTGTCTTCCTTTGTGGTTTTCCGCAACCCACAGGCGGACGCACAATCTTTGGGGATTAGATCCAGCGAATCCTCCCACTTATACCATCTCGGTCAAGGTCGGCGTGGGCTGAGGTGTCGAGGAGGCCACGCGGGTGCGAGTGCGCTTAATGCGCCTCTCTATACGCCTTGGCCTGGCGCTCGCGTTCCGTCCTGTCATGACCGACAGCCAACTCGCACTCCTTCGGTTGACTTTTCCCATCAGCATATTGGGAAGTGATGAGAACATGTTGTAATCAACCCGGTGGGGGAAAATCACAACAATGTTGATGAGAGCGTTGACTGCCAGATGGAATCTGGTTGATGTGCTGAGGCGGCACATTTGGCAAGACCAGGAAATGGGCGAAGTTGTCTCGATTGTGTTTGCCGAGCGCGCCATCTTTGCTTGCAAGCAACATTTATAGGAGCAAAACATTTGGGTGTTTTTTCTTCTTCTGTTGTTCTTAATATGTACCGTAAGGAAATGGAAATAGAATTGCTTCACACCTGTAATTGTTCTTTTTTTTTATTTTTTTGTTGTCTGGGGCAGCACGGTGGAATAGTGGTTAGCACATCCGCATCACAGTCGTGGTTAAGGTTTGAACACTTTTCCTGCTACTTTATTTAACCACTTACTGGTTTGTATGTTGAGCAATGTATGTCAACTGAACATGCAGAATGAAGTAAACACAGCTAAAGTAGTGCTAACTTGGCTAGCCTGTGCGCTAACTTTGCAAATGGACGTACGGGAGAATCGCTCTCTCAATGTTCTGAACCCGCGTTGTGCTGCGTTATGCAAACTAATGTTTACTGTTGCTGTTCTGAGTGGATGCAGCCAAGTAGGGCGGCACGTCATTGGTCTAATTGTTTCTACGGCTCGCCGTAGTCGTTTTGGTTGATATCGAAGTCACGATTCATAAACATAATTATTCTTTGCATTTATCTAACTAGTTTAGCTCAGCTTTAAATATGCATTAGTTGAAAGAATAAACAGAAAATAAAGGGAAAGAATGAAAATAATTGTTTTTTTTTTTTACCTGCCGTGACTGTTGTGCACGCTTTGGCCTCTTGAGGGCAGTGTGGTGCAGCGCATGCATGGATAGAGACATTTACACAAAGATAAAAAGAGTCAAAGAAGACAGTCGTGATTGAACTTTATTAATTCATTTCACTCGCAGATTAAGACGAGTATATGCTGGTGAGTATTATTATAATATCTGTCGGAATGTGTTAATAAGCGTTTGTGTGTGAATATCATATTTGAAGGTAAATCCGTCTCTTAGCTTGCAGTGCTAATTTTTGCTAGCCCGTCAGTGGGGGTTTCCCCATTGACTGCTAGCAATGAGCTGATGATGTTGTCAAAAGGAGGGCAGAATAACATTTGCCGCACGCTTGTTGCAAGTCACTTGGAGTCGGGGTGCTTTTAAAACAGGAGTTTGTTTGTCGCATTCATCTTTCTCCGCTTATGATATTTAATGATTGCGACGAGCCAAAATGGAAACAATGAAACTTGAATTCCCAAGCGCGAATCCATTAGTTTTAAGTAACAGTTGAACATAGTTAATTGTCATGCCAACACAAAGTAACAGCATTTGTACTCACCTTCGGTGTGTCGCGCTTTTGGCGATAGGTTCCATTCATTCTTTCTTTCTTTTCTTTTATCATCGCCGTTATATTCATCATCACTGATACCCTTGTGAAAGACTACACGCGCACACACAAAAGTGAAACCTGCGGGGAAAGCAGCGAGGAAGATCAGATCATGCTAAGATGCGTTGTCCGATTCTGTTTCACCGATGAAATTATCGAGCAAAGGCCCCACGGGCTACTCATGCGGTCCTTGGGTCTAACTGGTGCCCGCGGGCACCATGTTGGTAACCCCTGGACGAAAGGGAGTCAACATCGATAGCATCTATTTCCTTTTCATCCCCACTGACATATATTGTCATCTTCTTTCACTCGTCCGCTGCGAGACTGCGACGCAGCGAGGGTGAAAGCACACCTGTGCATCTGGGCTCCCCCGGGACAATGATGTTCTCTGTTTTAAAAAACGCCGGGCGACCCATCATACACTTCGTGCGGCGGTTTTCTCGCTCGCTCCTCTGTAAAGTCTCTCTTTGTCCGGCCTGGCTAGCTAGGAAAATACTTACGGCGTAGATAGAGTGAGCAAGAGGGTGAGACTGTATGAGAGGGATGAAATTCTGCGAGATAGCTCGCCGTCCTTTCAGAGCCTCTCGCTGATTACGGCGCTCTAATCATTTGGCTCGAGAGCAGACGGCACAGCTCACAAGAGGGAGGAATGCCTTTGCTCTCGTCTACTACTTTTGACTGCGCGGCTTAGCCGGGCCAACTTTGAAGACCTTGTGGAGTGAATTTAGAGATTTTTTTGTCTACATTATACGTTTGAAAATAATTGCTGAAAACATGTGAAAAGACTCAAGTCATTCTTGTGGTTTCAAATTTGCGAGACGTCTTTATTTCCACTTTGTGTGAATGTTTGCGTATTACTATTTGGTTGGTAGTAGTGCAAAGGATCACAAAAGTCACGGTTCGGATTGGAATACGGATTTGAGCCACAGATCGGATCACTTTTCAGATCAGCCCACCCCCCCCCCCCCCAAAAAAAAAGATAAATCGCACTTTTTCTTCATTTATTTTGAAAAAAAGCTTTTTCCATAAAAAAAATAAATCAATTCAAAATGTCTAATATAGCCTTTTAGGATTTAGGAACACAACTTTGAGGCATAAACATTCTTATTTTGACATGGTCCACGTGTGAATGGCTTAAAGTTGTGTTCATATCATCTAAACGGCTAAGTTGGACATTTTGAATTGAATGTTTCTTTTTTAATGGGCAAAAGTGTTTTATAAAATAAATGATCACAAAGTAAATAAGAAAGTAGCCTCGGTCCAGGATATTGAAAAAAGAATGATTAAAAGTAAGCCAGGCAGCAGCTGTCAAATTAATTTGCAGCTACTAGACAGAAACACGTCGGCAATGCTAACAGCTAGCCGCTAGCCACTTACGTCGGAGACTTCTGCCGTTATCATACAATGATGGCGTAAATTAATTAGCGTTTTCTTAGCGGCCTAAATCAGCGATTAAACATAAGTTCGGGATAGCGTTGTGTTGATGTTGGTCGCAACTGCGATAAAGAAATCATAAAACGACTAAAAGGGAAGTCAAGCTAGCCATCACGCCGCGACGTGGGCCAACTTCAAAGTAAAAGTGTACAAAGGCTATTTGCGTTGCCGTTAATGTATTACTGTATTTGGTCAACTTTTGTTTTGAAGTTAGGCTTAGCGTGTTACGTTGCGTATGTTTCAGCTTCCTTGACACGCCGGAATGGTATCGACTGTACGCGCGCGCGCGCCGCGCCCACGCGCCGCGCGCGCGCGCGCAAACAGTTGGTGTTCAGAAGAAACTTTGAGCGTAGCAGATCTTATCTTGTCCACTGCTAGCCTGAAACGCTTGATGTCTAATCAGAATCCGAGCGATGGCAACAGATCAAGATTAAACGACGATGTGGGTTTGGCATCGGGCGCTCGAGTGAACTGCGACGCGCATTTGTGTGTCCGTGCTTGTCGGCAGGCAAGCCCCTTTTGAGAATCTTTCAGATGTCCTCGTGCCAGGAATTGATACAAGAATGTTTGACACACGGGCAAAAAAAAAAACGGTTGTCTGACATTTTGTTTTTTTTGCGAATTGGACCGTCACACTCACTTGTTAGATTTGGATGCCTCTAATTGGAAGGAGTAGAAACGGAATCTGGTTTTGCTTCCGTTGCGACAAATGAATTGCCTTCGACATCAATGTTTTTTTTTTTTTTTTTTTAACTCATGGAACACTTTGCTAGCAAAAAGCGTTCCACGAGGCCGCGGACGGAAAATGACAGTGCCGAGCCTTTAAGCCTGACATGAGTTTCAATCAAAGTCTTTTTGATCAAATGAGACATTTAAAAGCAGACATCAACTATTTACAGTAAGTACGGTCTGTAAACAACAAAAAAAAGAACTGACGGGAACCCTAAATATGCTCACACTTGACCACAAATAGTCGTCATGTAGACAGACAATAAACATTGTACATCCTCCATAAAGAACGACTAATATTAATAAATGATATCATCGTCACAGTGTCCTTCCGTCCTTCCTCTTCTTCCTTTTAGAATTGCCTCTTGGCAGCTAAAACAAGAGTTTCATCCATTTGTATTGCAACTGGTGTATTTATTTTCAGAAGCTCCTGCACTTAAATGTTTGCGCCTCCGACAGTTGGATTCCTTTTTTCATTATTTTTGACAATCCTCACAGATTTTGTTGAGCTTATTTTCCTCCATGACAAAATTGTGGACTCAGCAATGACCTGCAGTCGTATTCGAATACTTTTAATGATGATGGGAAGAAAAACAAATGAGAGAGAAAAGCACTGATGTGGCAATGATGTCATGGGATGATCCTCGCGGATGCTGTGCGTCCAATCAGATGTTTTCACTTATTCTGCTTTTGCGCATTTGATTTGTGATCACTTGTGGGGCGTTTATAAGTGTTTTGTAATCCTCAATTCATTTACGTCCGTTGGGATTTTTGTACCGTTCGTGTGCTAATTGTTTTGGGTTTACAAATCAAACTACCGACCTGGCATGTATACAAGAAAACACAGCAGGTATATTGTACCTTTGTTTTTTTTTTGTTTTTTTTGGACTTTTCAAGTTTCAGTTTTTTAAATGTTTTTTTTCTATTTTAGTTTTAGTTCTTTTGTTAGTTTTCGGTAACTATATTAACCTGGTTAGTCAGCTCACAATGATAGAAAATATGGCAACACTTCGTTTTGATTGCAGAATCCCGTTTGTTCCAAACTAACAAACTTCATTTGTCGTTTCACCAAATACATCAATCAAATACTGTAAACTAGGGACGGCGAGATCCAGTCATGGAGGGCCGGAGTCCTGCAGGTTTTGGATATTTCCCTTCTTCGACGCAGCTGAATTATGATCAAGCTCTGCATAAGCCTGATAACAATCCAGTTAACTGGAATCAGCTGCAGTTCGAGTAGAGAAACCTTCTAAAACCTGCAGGACTCCGGCCCTCGAGGACTGCAGTTTTGCCATCACTGCTGTAAACCGACTTTACACCCGTCACTTTCTGTAGGCATAAAATGCAGGATGGAAGAGGATTGAGACATTCTACAGTCTTTCTAGCTTATTCAGCAAAAATAAAACTTGAACTTGAAATACTTCCTGTTTTCTTCTTTTTTTTCACATTTACACATTGTTAAACACAAAAGTGTGCCACCAACTTAGTGGCCAAAAGTGGAATTACATTACAAGATAAAGACAAAAATAGTAACAGGACCAAAAAAAAAAAAGCTTCCTATTTAAATTGTTTACATTAGAGAAACCTGTGATGTAAAAAAAAAAAAAAGCAGGAATAAAGAAAATGTACTAATATGCTAATGACCTCAGGGAGCCATGAAGGATCTCGGCAAAGTCATTTCTATCCGTCTTTTATCCCGGTGTGAGAATTGAACGCAAACATACTCTTGAAAAGTTGTCATCATGTTTTATGTCTTTGTTGAACGTTGCTGTCACTTTGATTGCGCGCGGCGCTCCCCCGCCGCCGTCTCGCTATGCGCTCTCGCCTTCGCTCGGGTTCTGCCTCACTGTCATACTTACGCCTGCCGTGACTGTCTTCATCTGCAGCATACTTGAGGGATTAGGCAGGGATGAAATTCACCCATTTGCGGGTGAAGATGGGGGGGTCAATGAAGAAGGCATTTAATGGCGATTTGGAGTTGATTAGTTTTGCACGAGTGGATCAAATCTCTTCAATATGAGCGCAGCACAAATCATAAAACATATCAAAGGGCATTCCAAAACGGTTGCATGAGAGCAGTATTTGAAATCCCACTGTCAAGGCTTGACTTGTGTGTGGGTTTCTTTTTTTTTTTTCTTCTTCTTCTCTTTTTTGACTGCTTTCTTGATGTCACACTGACGACGCATTCATGTGAGACAGATTTCACTTTTAAGCCCCTTTTCCCACCCCCTAATTTCAGCTCCTGTAAATTCCACTCGTTGTCGTTGTCTGTGTAGGAGGGTTGTCATAAAGGACGTTCTGAGGAACACTGACACTTTGTATACTGAGGATATGGATGTGTCTCAAACAAGTGAACGCGAGCTTGCGACTGTGTGCGTTTGTGGTGGTGGTCATAGTTACATTTTCTTAGATAGTTGCAAATGTTCTGCCGGTTTATCGAAGCGCAAGCCGCATGTTTTTATTTTTTTTCCAACTAAGAAACTCTTGGCGCTAATTAGCGAACGTTTGCTTCCCGTAAGTCTACACATCCCTCTACAATTTTTGTTGTGATTAAATATATAAAAAAAATTAAAAAATGAAAGTGCCATAAATCATTTCAGTAATTTACTCATTTTGTTTTAAAAACATTAGAATATCCAAAATTTCAATTTCAATTTTTTTCAAATGTAGAGTTTTGTCTCTAGCTTAGTAAAGAATAATCAAAAAGTTTGAAATAGTCAGGGTAAGCACAACATCTTCAGGCTTCTGCTAGAAAGGAAAAAAATAATGCCAGGAAAAGCCTACTCAAACATCAGAACTTTTGGGTTAAGCAGAGGCCCTTTTAAATGGATGGTGGCTGCTGACTCCCATTTAACATGAGATTGGTCAATTCTGAACACAGCCATATCCTCACTTATAGAAGAGGGTGTGCACACATGTGCAACCACATTATTTTGAAGTACCCTCTTGAAAATAGTCCCCCCCCCCCCCAATTAAATTATAAGGTCAAATTTATGGTGGCATTTATTTAGAACAGGGGAGTGTAGACATTTTCTATTTTCTGATAATTTTTTCTCAAAATAAAGAATGGTCTTTCTTCTAGAATAATGTAAACCATAGTATTTAAATATGAAAGAACGTAACGTCCACGGCGGTAGTGGAGGAACTTCATTTGTGGAGGCTCATATCAATTTGTTGAATTGAAGATGAGTTGAATATTTTCAGGATAAAAAAAGAAACGAAAGAAAGTCTCACCTTGCTTTGACGTTCTGTACCCGTCTCCAAACAAGGGCAAGAATGCTCGGCCCACACTCGTGCCATGATCTGACTGATGCGCCCCATTTTTGGGTATATCTTCCTGCGGCAATGAACTCCTTCACCTTACTTCTCTGCATTCTCAGGTTTACTCTTCTGTCTGGTTTTCCTGTCGCAAAAAAAAAAAAAAAGAAAGAAAAAAAGAAAAAAAAATCAAACGTGCACTTTGGGGAATTAGCAGAGTTGGTGGAAAGAATTTATGCATCAAGGGAACACTCAATAAAGGTGCGAGACCACCAGTCTAGGTTTTATTTCGCCGATTAACTACTTGCACGTTTCTCGTGTAATTCACACATTCCAATTTCAACATGTTCCCAAAGAGTTAACTTTAGTGCTTGTATTTTTGTCATTTCAAAATATTTTCACAGTTTTCATAATTCCACATTTTTCATTGTTTCGGCGATTAACTACTTACATGTTTTTCATCGAATTCACATCATTCCAATTTCAATGTGTTCCCAAATAGTAAACCATTAGTGCGTGTACTTTTGTCATTTCAAATATTTTCACATTTTTCACAATTCCACATTTTTCATTGGAAAAAATTGCCATTCATTCTCAATAACATTCAACATAACAGATTCACATTTCATTTCGCCGATTAACTACTAGTTTTCATAATTCCACATTTGTCATTGTTTTGGCGATTAACTACTTACATGTTTTTTATCTAATTCACATCATTCCAATTCCAACATGTTCCCAAAAAGTAAACATTAGTAGTGCTTGACTGCTTGTATTTTTGTCATTTCAAATGTTTTGTGTTTTCACAATTTCACATTTGTCATTGTTTCGGCAATGAACTACTTACACGTTTTTCATCTAATTCACATCATTCCAATTTCAACATATTCCCAAAAATTCAACCATTAGTGCTTGTACTTTTGTCATTTCAAATATTTTCACATTTTTCACAATTCCACATTTTTCATTGGAAAAAAATGCCGTTCATTCTCAATAACATTCAACATAACAGATTCACATTTCATTTCGCCGATTAACTACTAGTTTTCATAATTCCACATTTTTCATTGTTTCAGCGATTAACTACTTACACGTTTTTCATCTAATTCACATCATTCCAATTCCAACATGTTCCCAAAAAGTAAACATTAGTAGTGCTTGACTGCTTGTATTTTTGTCATTTCAAATGTTTTCTGTTTTCACAATTTCACATTTGTCATTGTTTCGGCAATGAACTACTTACACGTTTTTCATCTAATTCACATCATTCCAATTTCAACATATTCCCAAAAATTCAACCATTAGTGCTTGTACTTTTGTCATTTCAAACATTTTCACATTTTTTCACAGTTCCACATTTGTCATTGAAATATTGCCATTCATTCTCAACGTGACAGATTCACATCATTCCCTTTTGAAGTTCGAAATGTCCAATTCACCACGGGAATGATAGCAACATTCCAGCAATTGCACTTTTTTTTTACCAACATATTCCGCTCGTCTTTCAACATTTCTTGACCAACAACGAACATTTTCAGCTCATTCCAGCAATTGTGAACTATTTGCATTCCAAAAATAAAAAATAAAACGTACTTTACACGCTCGCCTCCAGTTTCCACATTTCTTCACCGATTTCAACCATTCCAATCTTTAAAAAAATGATCCCATTCTGTGTCATTTCACGTCACTCGATATTATTCTATGTCATACCACATCTTTCCGTTTTATTCAGTATCATTCCACATGTTTGCATTCCCTCCGTTTGACTATGCTTATTGAAGAATTCTGTTTCCGCAATCTCTCACACATTTTTTTTTTTTAAATTTTAAACAATGCCCCTAACGCAACGTTTTTAACCGACGCCAGCATTCTACTGGATGTTAACACTTCCAATACGTATTACTGCTCTTTTTTTGCCTCCCGTTGCAAAACTGTCTTTTGCGAGCTGCTGACTGAGCGCGCTTCATACCGCGCACACACCTCGACAAGCGCACACACTTGTATATGTAAACACGCACGCAGGCACGTCGCGATGACAGTGTGTAGATAATAAGTGGTTGGTGAGTGGCAGTTTGTGTTGCCAAGTACTGTTCTCGCACCTGCTAATTTACACATGCCCTCTCATTTATTTATGTGTTTATATGACACGCATAGTCACCTGAGACAACTCGGAGACATCATCGACGTCGTCGAGAGTTAAAAGGCATCGCCGTCAGATGTTTGGCTAATCTCGGCGAGGTTGTTTGTTTTACTTTCTGCAAACAAACTCAAGAGGCTGACGAATGATTTCAGGCGTCTGCGATGAACACAGACAAGGTGCAAATGTGTGAAAATAGGGGTGTTGGCTCACTTTTTGGGTTTTCCAAGCCCATATTTGCTGATATATGGAGCCCATCTGCTGGTTGACGGTGAGAGGGGTGATGATTAAACGAAGAACAATCAACCCCAAAAAAGCCCATTTCGGAAATGAATTGACAAAGATGAAAACAAAAGGACATTTTTCGTTTTGGTATCTTTAGTTTTATAAATGTAAAATATAGTAATTAAATGCAATATCAGTTTAAACAGCACGAGAGCCCATTTGACAAGGTTCTAAAAGTTTTCTCATTGGGATTGAGTTTTATTTCATTTTGACTTTTTCTTTTTTTAAATTTGTTTCTTTTAAACATTTGTTAGTTTGTATTTTTTTTTTAATGCTTCACTTCATTTTAAAAAAAAGTTTCAGTATTATTTTTATTTAAAACATTTTTTTTTATATATATTTATGGTGCATCCAAACAGCAGTACCACAATAAAAACTTTTCACTCAAACACATTTAAAGCGAATCCGGAAAGAGCAAATCTGATATGAATTCATCTTGAAATACTGTTTGACTCTCCAGGGCGGTGGGCAGTCCGCTGCTGATGGATCCGAACAGCATATGCAGGAAGGCAAAGCGTCTGGTGGGGAAGCAGGCCGAGCTGTGTCAGACTCAGCCGGAGATCGTCGGCGAGGTGGCCAAAGGTGCCAGGCTGGGCGTCAGGGAGTGCCAGTACCAGTTCAAGTACCGCCGGTGGAACTGCACCAGTCATAATAAGTACTTTGGCAAAATACTGCAACAAGGTGAGTCATCGTTGATGGGATATGTTCACTTCTTTCACCTGTGAGATTAAAACTTGACTCGTTATAGTCAAGTTTCGTTCCTAAAGCTGTTTGCGTGTTTAGAATTTGCTGGCTAAATGTGCGGATATTGGCAATCTAATTAATCAATAAATGAATCATTCAGGAGCTGGACTAGATCTTGTTGTTGACCCGTCCGTAGAAAATGTCATTTCAGTCGTGCTCAAAGTCAGTCAGCGTGCCCCTTGACAATCGCACCATGTTTTTGTAGTTCATTAAAAATATTCCACAGGATAGTATTGCGTGAAAAACGATGTAGGAAAATGGATGGCTGGATGTATGCATGTTAATAGCCCCACCTCCAATTTGCCGCACACCTCTGACCTCAGCAGACGGTCTCGTGCCAACCGCAGGTCAGATGCCTGCCTAATATCGGCCTACGAGACAAGGGCGGCTTTTGTCTCCGAGCGCAGACTTTTCCCACAAGCGACTGCTTCTCCTCTTCATCAGATTGGGCACGCTTGAAATGATCAGCTAACGTTCTCCTCTTAGGATCTCTCAGCATCTTCCCGCGGCTCTTTGATGTCCGCCCCTCCGCCATTTTTGTTGGTTCTCCTCTCTTGTGATTACGTTCATAATGAGGTCATTGAGCGGCACTGTGCCGCCTTTATTTGTGCGTTAAAACCGTCGGGGGGGAAAAAAAAAAGAAAAAGAAAAAAAAAGAGCAATGATGATGACATTTCCGAATGAACAATACTGAGCTCTTATTAAAAAAAAATAATAATAAAATGAAAAATAAAAATAAATAAAAACCGTCGGGAGCACGGAATGTTCGTTAACGACACAAAAAAGTCGAGTCCATTCGGGTCTCGTCTATTTCAACGTTGACGGGATTTAAGCATTTTCGATGAAACAATGTTCCATCATGAGAGTTCTGAATCTTGGCTGTGATTGTATTTTGCAATAAAATAATGATAATAAGTGAATAAGGCAGGATGAGAGGGCAGGAATGTGCCGGCAGAAGACAGATGGGCAATTAATCACACATTCCTGCCTGTCTATAAGAAAGGCCAAATTGCTCCTTTGTTTCGCAGCACTCGGTGACCTGCATCTACTTGTAAGGACGCTTGATACGCATTCAAACAAGTCTTCCTCCGTGGAGAATGTTCTACTAAATAGGAACAAGGCACCCGCGTTACAACACATTATAAAACGTTTAACAAATGCGTCGTTAAATAGTTTGTCAACACTTCATAAAACTTCAATAAGATTCCCCCGTTTGATAAGAATTCAAGAGCGACTTGGCGCTTGCCAAATAGTGAGCTTCCATTTGGCTGTTCTTCTTTAATGTGCAGCAAAAGCTTGCCAAGTGGTAGCCCACAGCATAGCCCACAGGGGGGGGGGGGTTGCTGCTGACGTGTATTCCCGCCCGGGTGATCACGTTCATTCATGATATTGGGACAAATATGGTCCATTTCCAAAGAAAAAGAAGAAGAAGAAGAAATATTAGGGATGGAACGGATTTTGAAAACCACCCAAAACCGTTCGGATCCACGGTTTGGGTTCATCTAAGTTCCCGTTCTAGACGCGTGTCATATCCTGCCAGCGACGCGGCAGCAGCCAATCATATCACAGCGGGGCCCGGGCGTGCGCTGGCTTCAAGACTTCTCCAGTTAACGTCATAAAAATGCTAGCGTCAACCACCTAGCAACAAGCCTAGCAATTTTTTTCCCCGTCAGGAGACCTTGTACGAACTGTTATTTTATAGTAAACAAAAAAAATACTCAACTTGCCTGTGTTGCCCTTTTTGTGCTCGTTTCTTCCGCTTGAGATTTTGTAAAACTGCTGTTTCGCTGCACTCAAGTCAAAACAAACCAATAACGCTGTGTTGACTCTTTCTCTGCCCACTTGCGATGTTTTCTATTAATATTATTGAACCGTTTAACAATTTGTTCATTTTTGTCTGCTGGGTGTTTTAGCAAATTCTACCGTGCAGATATTTGCTTTTGCACGTCTTCGTCCGCTGGTGCTGTTGGAGGCTTGCACAAAGATGAATGATTTGAAACATCACTCTAATCTCCCTTTGCAAAAAATATCTCCGGGCTATCTTATAAACCTGCAACCGTGCGTTTGTGTGTGCGGAAGGCGTGTGTATTCACAATAACAACAGTTTTAATTCGTTTCACAACATTACTTTTACTGGAAGTAAACCTTTACAAAAATTTACAGCTTCCGGCATGTTCCAAGCGTTTTTTTTCCCTTTTTTTTCTTTTGTATAAAACATCATTAAATCCAATCTAGTCATGGGCTGACAAAACCTGTCCATTCTATTACTGGTTTAAGAAAAAATAAAATAAAATCAGTCCACAAAAAAAGTGAAGGTGAAATTTTCACACGTCCAAAACGACTGCTTTTCTGAAAATTCTTGAAGGGAATAAAAATGCTTACCAAACAGCAAATTTTTCGCTAAAAAGCAAAAAAATTCTATTTTGTTGTCATTGATTGAAATGGTTAATACTTAACAAAAAACAAATGACCTCATCTTCCTAAACTCTTTTTCCAAAGGTCTTAGAACCATGTCATAATTTTTTGCCGAAACAATGACAAATGTGAAATTGTGAAAACAGAAAACATTTGAAATGACAAAAATACAAGCAGTCAAGCACTACTAATGCTTACTTTTTGGGAACATGTTGGAATTGGAATGATGTGAATTCGATGAAAAACATGTAAGTAGTTAATCGCCGACATCATCTTCCTAAACTCTTTTTCCAAAGGTCTTAGAACCATGTCATAAATAAAACAATGAGCTGACTAAGTCTGCATGCTATTTATTTACCTTTTATGGCTGAGCAGTTTCCTCTCGACAGAAACATGCGTCACTGTGATCAATTTTTAATCGCAGGCTTACTTAAGTAGAGCTAATCTCACAATTATTGTCTAAAAAGTCACTCTTGAGAAAATGTACTTCAACGGAACATACTGATCAATGATTGTGAAAGCATTCTCGTGCCACACACACTCTAAAAACAGTTTTGGTCAAAAGTAACCCAATTATGGATCAAAAATGGACCGATCCACTTTATGGGTCAATTCGACCCAACTTTCTGGGTTGTTGTATACAAAATGACCCCCTTGTTTTGACCCAAGTAAAGAATCTGACGAATATTTACGAGTTGTTTTACACTAAAAGACCCATTTCTTGACTCAAAGTCGAGGATCGGTCCATTTTTGACCCATAATCGGGTTATTTCTGAGTGCGCGTTACATCATCCGACACAACGCAATGAGCAAATATGATTCATGCGATAATTCATGTTTGAAAAACATCTGCAGGGGGAGATGAATGCATTTCCCATGTTGATATTATTTGTTTTTGGCACGATTGAGAAGCGCGTGGTAGGTATCGACGTGTGCGCATCCACTCGCTATGGGAAAAGTCTCATTTGTCATCGGTTACGTTCATCAGAAATATATTAGGCGCAGCTGTTTCAGGGAAATAAATCAAATGGGGTTGGAAAAAGCAAAAATCGCGATGAGCGTACGGCTAATAATTATACCTGAGCCGCCATATCAACTCGCTCCCAATTCAATAAAAGTGTCCGGGTCTTTGTGGAAGCAACAAAAAAAACGGATTTCCAAGTTGGTCCTATCTGACGAGCGACTGCCACCCACTTCGTGTCGCCAAATCATTCTCCAAAGCAAAAAAAATAAAAAATAAATACAGTTAACACATTTTGTATTATGTCAGCCTCCGTAATTCACGTTTTGACATCCCAGACCTCCCGGTACCGTTGACCCAAAGTCGGAGGATTGAAAGAATATGCACTCATTCCTGCAGAAGGGCCCTGTGGAATTAGAAGCAGACGTAGACAGGCCCAGACACCCGCTGTGGCAGAGAATTTGTTTGGAATTCATGTCTCCAAGGAAAATATGAAACGAGGCGCTTTGTATTCTTCCAATTTTTGATAGCTTCCACTGAGCACAACAAAGCTGCGACAATTTTTTTTTCTTCGACTAAGATTAGTAATGGTGGCAAAAGTATTATGATACGGATACCTGGAATCGGCACTCGCTAGTAAGAGTGAAAAACCTGAAGTCAAATTTGAAGTACAAACTGAAGTGTACAAAAGTTTTTTTTAAAATGCAGTCAAGAGACATGTTGGGACATTTGCTGCAAACATGAAAAAAAAAAACGGACTTCAATGTAGTATTGAATTGTGGAGGTACAACACTAAACTATAACAGCCAGCGGGCTTTGGGCTCGTATGGCCACTTTATAGAGCGCCTCGTTGGTCACGAGTGCACGCGTGCACATTTTGGAGAGAAGGCGGAAGAGCAAACAGAAAAAAGCATTTTCACCATTTTGAAATGTAATTATTTCTTTTTTTAATCATTCAAATTTGGCAGCGTGTCAAATTTCTAAGACTTTTTTTTCATTTACAGGGATTCGTAAAGCCAGAAGAGGGGGAGGGAGGGGGAGGGAGGGGGAGGGAGGGGGATGCTGGACATAGCTTTGCTGCAAGCTCAATTCTGACAGGATAATTAGAATGAACTGACAACACGTCCTGCGCGAGAGCAAGACAAAACAACATCACCCAAAAAAAAAAGATACTTTTTTTTTTAGACAATGATAACAACTGAAAAAAAATGCACTTATCAGTTTTTTTTTTCAGATTAGGCTGAGAATTTTTGAAGGCCAGAAGCTGGTGATTATTTTAGAAATAAATAAATAAATCCCTTAAACAAAGATGCGGAAAAGAAAGTATCTTACGTCTCCAAATCTGTTGTGTCACGCTCGTTAATGGTTTCTGTTTTTTGTTTGTTTTTAATAAATCCCTAAGATTTTACGCAATCACAATAGGCTTCATTCATTTTTTTATATCATGTCATCATCTCTGGAAAATGAAAAAAAAGAGCAAGCCTATTTTGCCAAAAATGTAGGTAGTAAAAAGTATTTTTTTCTATAAATGTTTTATATAAATGAGTGTTTTATTTATTTACTGGTACAGTGTCTAGATCATTTGAATGCAGTCTTTTAATGAAACTTGAAAAGTTAGAAGTTAAAGTGATAAGTGTTTGATAGAATTTTGGCAAGTTGTTATAGTGAACGTTTAAAAGATTGCAACTCTAATTGAAACAACAAATCAAATTACGAAGGCCTATTCGGGTCAGATGGTGTGTGTGTCTGGGGGGGGGTTGGGGGCTAATCCAAGAAAAGAACTCGCAAATTTGTCACTTTATAAAGTCGTAAATATAAAGTAAAAAATAAATTAAAAAATTAAAAAATTTACATCTATTGTTGAGTCTATTTGTTGGTGGTTAATGGAACACTGTTTATAAAATGGAGACAGATTTATTCGCAATTCAAACTGTACTCGTCATACACGGCAGCGAGAGCCACAACACTTCCTGATTTCCTATCAGCTGACTAACACTAACCAATCAGAAGCTAGCATACTTTAGGTAAATGCAAGTGAATGCGGCGGGAAAGCAGCAGATTCGACACATCATTTTAGCTACTTGTGCAAAAAAAAATACCAAAATATATGAATGTATAAATCCTAATTCTGGAAACATAAACATACAAGTCAATATACATTTGAACAAATGAACTTGAATGCATCATCCTCAGGGTGTGGACCTGCGACATGATATGGTTAATCTCTGCTTAAGCAATTAATTATTACCTCTTTATTTGAAAACCTGACCGGAAAGTATTGGCAAAAACATCCAAGTATGCTAAATGTATTTATTGTAAGTTTCTAAGGTTTTTTTTTTTTCTCACACAAATTTGCCACTTAATAAAGTTGCAACTTTTTCCCCAAATAAATTGCCTTTCATATTCATTTGTGATTTACTTGCTTTTTATTTTTACCAAAGACTAAACTTCAAGACTAAAACATTAAATTTATTGCTTGTCTTTGTTCAAAATAAACACGGCAAGAGGACCTTGAAAAAAAAAAAATTCTTATTAAATCGCAGTCGCAATATTGAGGCGATTTCAAACCCAAAAACCTTTTAGCTCCCTTTTTCGTCGAACGCTGATATTTCACACGCACCAATTCTTTTCGCAGACGCTGCGATGTGGTGCCTGCCTTTCAAACGTGACATCATCACGCACGCCCTCGCCACACATCGCATCGTGGTCACATCATGCCGCATAGCGTGTAACCATATGCGATAGTTCAACGTCTTAACTAAAACAATGCTTTTGCAAATGTATACACGAAAGCACTCTCCGCGTGCAGCCAGTGTATCGCGGCGCACAGCTGGGATTGATATCGCAACGTCTTGGTGTGCGCCGGTCTCATCGCACGCCACCCTTTGTGTGTGTGCGTGTGCGTGTGTGTGTGTGTGTGTGTGTGTGTGTGTGTGTGTGTTACCATCCCTAATGAATCCCATTCTCAGAATTATGAGATATGGAGTTGGCAGGGGGAGACGCTGGTAAATGCACGCTCGCCCGCTTCCAGATTTGAGACATAAAAGTCACTTCTTTTGGCCGCGGTCTCGCGCGCACACAAACACACGCGCGCACACACTGACAGTTCATAAAGTGTCCTCACGTTTTTTTTTGTAACGCTGCCGTATTGTGTTAGTTGCTAAGTGTTGCTTTTGTTTGCAAATTCACACTTGCGGAACGGGAGCAACAGTGTTGTTGTTGTTGTTCAAATTCTTAATGGGTTGTCGTACCGTTTTTGAATGACTCCAGCTGCTTGTGCTATTCAAAGATCATATAAACACATGTAAAAAAGTTTTACACATCCAAATGACATTTTTTTTTGTGATTAAAAAACAAACAAATAAATAAATAAATAAATAAATGTTACCTATTACCCGTTCAGGTCAATTTTAAAAAGTGCTGTTTTTGAGCAGACAAGTAAAAATAAACAACTGAGACAATGTAGTTGCAAAAGTGTGCACACCCTCTTATAACTATATATATATACTAGATGTGAATGAACCAATCACATTCAAGCTCATGTGAAATGAGTCAACACACAATTGCCGCCATTTAAAGTGCTTCAGATGAACCCCAAGTAAAGTTCAGATGTTTCAGTAGGCTTTTCCTGGCATTTTTCTAAATCACATTTTACAGCACAAGCCACAGTCCGCAAAGAGCTTCCACAGTGATCAGAGGGATTTCACTGCTCATGAAACATCTTAAAAACGGTCACAAAACTGGATGTCCCTCCAAAATGGATGAAATAGTCAAGAGGGAAACTGGTTCGGAAGCTTCGTCCTGCAAAGAAAAACATCCAATTCCGTCGACATTTTGCATCTTGAAACGCATTTATGGAAATGTGTTATGCTCCGACGAAACCATGGTTGGACTTTTTAGGCCGTAATTCCATGAGGTGTTTAAGGTTTGAAGCTGAGCCAGTCGTGAGAAATAGTTTTCTTGAACTTTTCACGCATCAGCGGTGGAGGCAGCCATGGCTTGAGGAAGTCTTTTCTGGCTGTCCATCTGTCTGTCGGCATGCGTAGCACATTCCCTCGGCGCTGTTACGCCTTCAGGGAGGTTCTTCTTTTAATAATGTCCACTTGCACTCAAGAATGAGATGCTTACATTTTGCTGGTCAAAGGTCAAAGTCTTTAAAGTCCATAACTCAAGATTATGTTTGCTAAATAGTTGCTACAAAATCCAACGCACCCCTGATCTGATTTTGATTCAGAAAACAGCAGAAACCTGAACCTTTGTGCTAACACTGATTGCTATTTGGAACTGTTCATAATTCACAAAATGTCCCAAACTCATGTGGGAAAATAAGATATAGCCATATTCGCAAAAAGTATCTTACTGTGTTGGGTTATGAATTATGAACAGTTCGAAGCAGTCAGTCTTAGCACCTAACCTTCACGCGAAATGTCAAGGGAAGCCTACTAGAACATCTTAACTTTGTTTAGGGTTAACCAGAGGCACTTTAATGGTCTCCATTGTGTGCCGAGTCCAATTTAACACAAGTGCCAATAGGATTGTTTCATTCTGATCACAGCCACATCCCAGTTTTAAGAGGGTGTGCACACTTTTGCAACCACAGTATTTCAGTTGTTTGTTTTTACTTTTTTCAGAAAGATTAAAAAAATACCTGATGAGTTGTACAGGGTACAGATCACATAAGTGATGGAAAATGTTTTGAATGATTCGTCTTTTTTTTTTTTTTTTAATATCACAAAATTGTGGAATTTCAACGAGGCTGTGTAGACTTTTTTGATCCACTGGTTATGCCCATGCATGTACGTTCTATTTCTCACTAGCATGCATATTACAGAACCTCCCATCTTTACTGGGTGGTACAAATGTACATTTTTGACCTTAAACAATCTGCAGCAATGGTCACATCAGTTTTTAAAATTTCTTTAGGTGTGTTTTATTTGCGTACTATGGCTATGACCACAACCACAAATTTATTGGAGGAATAAGCGGTTCGGTAAATGGATGGACAAATGTTAATCATGTCAAAGTTGCCATTACCAAACATGACGCTAATCGTAATGTAATCATGACACAAAATAGCTTTGACAAAGACAACACAATTATGTCTAAGTTTATTTCCTTTTGAAAATCGTGTGGTCAGAAGATGACAAGTGAATCACGTGGCGCATTTTGGCCAGCTGCATAATAGCATCCTTCATCTGATCCAGAGCAGGCCCGTTCGACGGGCTACATGCTATTTTAACCTCCTCCTCGAGAAACAAAGACAAAAGGGCCATCTCGAACCCGGGCCAGCTCTTCCATCACTTATCCGAACAACTTAAGGGGAATGATAACAAGATGACTGGATGAGAGTTTGATACGAGGCACGACGTTTGGTGAACAAGTGTTGACATGATCAAGGAGGAATCTGAGTGAGTGGAGGAATGATGTTCATTTGGCATTGTGGCGTTTCTGAGACGAGAAGGGAAGCACGCGGAATTTTTGGCAGGTCAGTAAATTGGCGTGAAAAAAAAAATGGTGGAAATCCGTGATTGAAAATGTTGCTTTCTTGCCTTCAGGGGTCGTTAAGACAAGCAGGCACGTGCACACATAAGCAGCGCCAAGTGGTGCTCAAGCACCTGCTCTCTTCCCTGGATGAAAAAAAGTGACTTTTCTGCTGCAGAGCTCTTTTTTTTTTACATTCATATCTTTATATATTACCCTTTCTGTAATTCTATTTTACTTAATTTTTCATATATTTATACAGAAGTACAGAACCCTACTGTTTTTCTGACTATATTCTTGGGGGAGTTTTTTTGTTTGTTTGTAATTTTTATAATTTTCAGTTTTTCTGAATATTTTTTTTTCTGTTTTACTGCATTTTTTTCTGTCATAAAATATTTTGGGAAAACAGGGAGGATTTTTTTTTAAACATGAGGAAAAATTACTCAGAATAACAGAAAAAATATTCAGAAAAACGGTGGGGAATTATTCAAAAAAACAAAAAGAAAAAAAAATATTCCAGAAAACAGAGTACCATCTTCTTCTTTTTTTTACCTCTGAACTCCAAGTGACATTTTCCCGCATGCAATATGCTTCCGTAGAAACATAACTTATGGCTTCTGTTTTTTGGAGTAATTTTTTTCCTGTTTAAATTTTTTTAATTTTTGTCCTGTTTTTCTGAATATTTTTTTCAGTTTATCTGAGTATCCTGTTTTTCTGAATAGCCCCCCGTTTTTCTGAATCATTTTTTAATGACAGAAAAAAAAACAGTACAACTGGATAAAAAAACTATCAGAAAAACAAAAAACAAAGCTCCCTGAAAGAGAATTGTCAGAAAAACACTTCCGTCTATTTGTGAGGCTTTTTTTTTTTTTGTCCTTGTAGGAATTGCACTTATCCCTCCTTAATTTATTAGGGGTGATTTAACAAAACTTTTAAATGGTGGCAGGTGTGTGCTGACCCCCATTTTAATACGTCTTTAATGTGATTGCTTCATTTTGCACATAGCCACGTCCCCATTATTCAAGTGGGTGTGTGCACTTCTGCAACCCTGTTATCTAAGTTGTTTTTACTTCTCCTCTCATTTTTTTCAAGTGAGTTTCACAGGGTGATTCACTAATATTGGTGGGGAAAAAATTATTTCAGTGATTTATCTTGGGGTGTGTAGACTTTTTAACACACCCCTGTTGAACATCCCCTCTTCTCCTTTGAAATCTATAAGCTATATTGTTAAAGTTATAGGCTACTACATTTTTTTCTTAACAGTTTGATTTGGACGAGCCCTTTTTTTGGCACCTGCCCCCCAAAAACGTGTATGCGCGAGCTTGTTACGTCTCATGGCATAAATATTGTCCGTCATTCTCAGCGCATACCGCGGGTCCATTTGTGAAGCCGGCCGCAAGCCCGGGCCGGGCCCGGCCCAGACTCCTATGAGGAAACGTTGGTCAAAAGCAGAATATTCCGCCAATGCGGAATGGAACGTTAAATTGAAATCACATCGGGCCAGTTGTCGGATTCTTTCCGAGCTCTTCACGTCAAGAGAAATGAGTCCAGATAACGGTGTGTTGATGATGGCGAAGGGGACGAGGACAGACGGCAATTTGCAGTTGTCGACGGACTTGCCTTTAGTCGAGACAGTCGAGCTCTGCACCAGAAATAAACCAGCAGCTGTGGTCTGTAAACTGTGCGCGCGCCGCGTGTGTGTGCGTGTGTGTGTGTGTGTGTGCGTGTGTGTTGAATCCTCTCAGCGCTGCAAATCCAACCGATGTTGGAGAATGTAGTAATGATTGTGTGAAAGGGTCTTTGATCCATGCGCCTGTGGTATGTACAGTACATTGATTGGACTGATGGGGAGACAGGTGCTTGGAAGAATGGATGCTTGGATCTTTTTGTCTTTTTTTTAACCCATTCACTGCCAAGCCAGTACCAAATGGATTTTTGACGTCTAAAGCCGTCAATGGCACTGAATGGCTAACTAAATAAAAGTCATCAATCAATGAAAAACCCGGAGATGCAAACCCGGGATCTTAATTACCGGGTCATGGTTAGCATTAAGGTAATGATTACCCCAATGGGCTGGCGAACTTTAAATGAAAATGGATCTATTGATATTGATATTATTGATATATGCATGCGTTGCTGAAAGGCTTCTAAAACTGCAATTATTGATGCTAAGTTGCTAACTGTTAGCAAGTCAATGATATTTTCCGTTCTATTTTTAGCATGAAGCTAGCAGGGACTTTTAGGGGAAAAAAGGAACTCAATGTAAAAAAAAATAAAAATCTTTGCAATAATATGTTCAATATGCGCCCACTTGTCAAAGCAGGTATTCTGGTTAATATTGCGTTCATGGAATAATAATTAAGAAATAAACGGAGGTTTTTTTGTGTGTCCATTTTGTCCTGCACCGCCATCTGCTGTCGACTGAAATTGACGTCAATCGCTGCCCTCTGGCTCGCATCGTGTACATCACCAGACCAAACCCAGAAAACGTCAATTGCAGTGACGGGGAATAATGAAGTACAAATACTTCATTACTTTACTTAAGTTTTTTTTTTCAGCACTTTGTACTTTCCATTCGTATTTATTTTTTAGACTGCTTTTTACTTTTATCTGTAATAAGTATCTATACTTTTTACTTGATACATTTTCAAAACAAGGTCGTTACTTTTGTTTTTTAAATGAATGAAAACGATTCAAATGTTTGACCTGGAAGAAAAAGCGTTCCCACGTTCCCCGACGTCCCAGCTTGTGATTGGCTCGATGACGCGATCACATGATGTGCAATTGGCACCACAGAGGATCATTTCAACTTGATAGCAAGTCAGAGTCAATTGGCCGATGTAATGATAATATCTTTCAAATTGATGTTGGAGGAACGAATGGTAAAAAAAAATACTTTTTACTTCTACTCATCAAGTAAGTACATTTCAGAGCCTGTACTTTTTTTTTTTTTACACAATTGTACTTTTACTCAAGTAGAGAATGTCAGTACTTTTCCCATCTTCGGTGAACTGTAACGTTTGCAATGCGAGCCCGAGGGCGCTTTGAGGTCAACTTCAGTCAACAGGAGACAGTGGTATAGGACAAAAAGATGGCGGCAAGCCAGGAGGAAAGAGTGCGTAAAAGACAGAGAACGTCCAAAGTTTGGACTCATGTCCCCCTCGTCTGCATTTCAGATATTCGGGAGACGGCGTTCGTGTACGCCATCACGGCGGCCGGCGTGACCCACGCTGTGACGCAGGCCTGCAGTATGGGCGACCTGCTGCAGTGCGGCTGCGAGGCCACCAGGAACCGGGCCCCGCCCAAACCGCTGACGTCCTCCTCTGGCGACGGCGCCAAGTGGGAGTGGGGCGGCTGCGGAGACGACGTGGAGTTTGGTTATGACAAGTCCAAGCAGTTCATGGACGCCAAGAGGAGACGAGGCAAAAGCGACATCAGGACGCTGGTGGACCTGCACAACAATGAAGCTGGACGACTGGTAAAAAATGCTTCAGCACACAAACACATGCAAAGGTTAAAAAGGTTCATCCTGTCTTCGAATTTAGACGGTCTTTTTGTTTTTCTTTTTTAAGACAAAAGGTATCGTTGACCTTGAGTGGAAATGACAATCTGTTTCAGTGCCCCCCAAAAAGAGAACAACTTTTTTTGGTGTGAAAAGTTATGACATAATTAAATAGATATAGAAATACACTTTTTGCTTCCATCCAATAGATATTGTAGTGCTCCGTATAATGTGCACATCTTGGCCACAGGGGGCAGTAGAATAACATACCAATATAGTGGACCACCTCATATTTGTGCTTCAGCAGCACTCACCAATTCACATATATTCAGATTTGTTTTCACATTAGTTTCATATTTTTTAAATATTATTTTTATTTAAAAAAAAAAGTATTTATTTTTTATATTAGCCAACGCTTATTGACATTATATCCCTCTCATTCAAGAATTGTTCGGATTTTATTTTTCATTTCATTTATAATTGGCATCAAATATTCACAGATTTTCACTATTTGGGTCAGGCCTGGTCGCCATCCCTCGTGAATAACACACCAAAATGTGTTGTTCTTCACAGAGGATAAAGAACATATGCACGGAGCATTGTTATATTATCTGTCAGCATGTTTTTTCATCTGTGCTTTAAAGGGTTATTAACACTGGCACACAGATGCTACCCGTTAGCCTGGAGGTTTCCATTATGTGTTAGCAATAAGCTAACAGAGGCTACGTAGGTTGAGTTCTGTTTTAGTTTAGTTTTGTTTGCTGTTTTCCAAATTGTGCTTGTTGTGTTGAGTTGAGTTCAGTGACGCCAAACTTCTGTTTTGGTTGTAAAAGCTCATGCGATTTGTCAAGGTATTTTTAATTGGCTGCTACGTCTGCAAATTTACAAGAGCGTTCTCCGAGCGATCCCACTTTTTATTCGCAGCAAAACTAGTGGCTCCAAAAAAAATGAACATTTTGATTCGTTGGCTATTAGATATCATTTGAGAATCGGGGGCGTCTGATACGCTTGATCGAAACGCTCGCGCTGCCGTGCAGGCTCAACGTTTCACAAGACGTTCACTCCCAAGGCATTGCTTGTCCTGTGGAATGTTCCATCATTCCGCCAACATTCAAAGGAGGAACACATCGCCCCCGGCCATGTTCGTGTAGCGGCCGTAAACCGATATTCGAACAAGAATCAGGTTTCTGAAACACAAAAAACAAGAGCGCGCCACACATTTTGCTTTCAAGCCTCCGAGGCAAGCGGCCTCCAACGTTTCCACAAATTCACCGAGACGCCCCAAAGTACGAACGCCGCCGTGTGAATTATGGACCGGCGAGTCGTAATGCGTCTTAAAGACCGGGTTGGAAGTCGCAAGCTTTTAGATCGGTTAATGATGTTGACTTAAAGTGACATCAGCCTTTTTAGTCGTCAGCGCACCTTTTGGGTACACACACTTTGCAGGAACGTAATTACGGTCGACTGCAGCCGGGGTCACAGACAGGTAGCGAGGAACAGGCGTGGACCCATTTTGGGATATTTTCCAATCGTAGCATTAGCTGGAAGAAACCGTTTTGAACACTCCAACGCCTGCAGGTTGTGAAATAAGTGTGCGCTGGTGCGCGCAAATGTCTGTTTATGCGCATTTACGCATGTTTGCCGTTTTAAAGTGTGCGTGCGTGCGTGCGTGCGTGCGTGCGTGCGAGTGTGATGAGTTAATTATGTGCAGTATAAGTGAATGATCTGTTGTCAAGGCTTGTTAGATGTAGGAAGGCCGGAGGCAAAATGAAGGGCGAGAGGGGTTAGAGAGTTAAATTCCTTGGAAAAAAAGCATCTGCTTTTATCTTACCTATCTAGCGAGCTATCTGGGCTTAGGTGCGAGTCAGTAGTTTTGCCTTAAAACTATACCAAGGGTTCTTCAACTTTTCCGGTCCAAGGGAGAGAGATCATTTCGTAAAGGACTCCCTCATAAAGCCCAATTAAATATTTCATCCTAAATATTTATGCCCTGTTTAATAGAAAGGACTTTATAAACCAAATAACACAGCTTCTTTTTTTTTAATACTGTTTACAACCCTATTTTTTTTCCTGTATCCTATTTATTTTGGGTGTAATTCCACTATCAAGCGCTAGATGGGGGCAGAATGTTGTTTGAAACTGTAAATTAAAAAGAAGAAGAATGAAAACAGGAAGTATTTCAAGCTCAGCCGAGTTTTTGCCGAAGATTATTAAATGTCAAATCCTCTTCAATCCTGCTTTTTACACCTACAGAAAACAATGGTGGTAGGTTCATTTTGTAATATATATCTTTGGGCATGATTTTAATGATGTATAATGTGAGCTGTTACGTTTGTTAGGTTGGGAAAATAAACCAGATTTGTTTACTTAAGACACGCAATCATTTTGAGCAATGGAAGTGCTCGATTGCCGGAAATGAGCGGGCCAGTGTGAAAAGGCGGTATCATATCCTATGGATGCAGAAGTGCGTCAGTGGGGACTGTTTGAACCACGGTCTAGAAAAAAAAAATCAGAAAAACACAATTTAGTACTACAGTTATGTGTTGTGCATGTTTTCGCAATTATCTTCAAATGTGGCAAATCTCTTTCAAGTGGAAGTCAACCGTGAACATTTCTTGACAATAATGTGACCTCACTGGTCTAAAGATAACATTCTGATTAATATTACATTTGTGGAATATGAGTTATGAAGCAAAATCCAGCCCTTTTTTATCCATCTTCAGGGGGCGGCCATTTTGCCACTCGCTGCCGACTGAGGATGACATCACAGTTGCTCAGGGCTCGGGCAACAACCAATCACAGCTCACCTGTTTGTTTGTTTTTATTTTTTATTTTATTTTTATTTATTTTTTATTTTTTTAAGAGCTCAGTATTGTTCATTCGGAAATGTCATCATCATTGCTCTTTTTTTTTTATTATTTTTTTTTTAATATATATATATATATATATATATATATTTTTTTTGTGTGTGTGTGTGTGGGTGAGTATGTGTATGTGCGTGCGTGCGTGCGTGTATTTGTTAGCTCACCAGAAAACCTATTAGAAAAAATCTCATACCGTTCACCTAAACCGAACACCAGGAGACCCGAGGGGACCAAAGAAAACCAAGGAAGGTGAAATCCAGCATGTTTGTTTGTTTTTAAGCTGCACTGTGATTGGTTGTCACGTGACAACATTGATGTCACCCGAGATGGATAAAAATGGCTGGATTTAATTTATATTCCATTTACACAATATCAACCAGAATACCATATTTAGACTAGCAAGGCTGCATCGAACATATTATTATCAAAAAAAACTTTTTGGGATGAATGTATTTCTTCCATGTTGGACTCATGTTTCTTTGTGTCTTTTTTTCCCACGCCACCAACGTCCACGCGTCCCCCCCCCCCCCCCCCCCAAGGCAGTGAAGCTGTACATGCGGACCGAGTGCAAGTGCCACGGCCTTTCCAGCTCGTGCACGCTGCGCACCTGCTGGAAAAAGATGCCTCATTTCCGCGAGGTGGGCGACCGCCTGCTGGAGCGCTTCAACGGCGCCTCCAAGGTGATGGGCGGCAACGACGGCAAGACGCTGATCCCCGTCGGCGCGAACATCAAACCGCCGGACAGGCAGGATCTGATCTACTCGGACGAGTCGCCCGACTTCTGCCTGGCCAACCGCAAAACGGGCTCGCTGGGCACGCGGGGCCGCACGTGCAACGGCACCGCCATGGACATCAGCGGCTGCGATCTGCTGTGCTGCCAGCGCGGCTACCGCGAGGAAACGGTGGTGTTCGAGGAGAACTGCTTGTGCCGTTTCCACTGGTGCTGCGTGGTCCAGTGCAAGAAGTGCTCCATCCAAAAGAACTTAAGTCTCTGTCACTGATGAACTGGAACTGGATCCCCGAACTTGTTGTAATTACTTCTTTTTATATATATATACATATATATATATATATATATTGAGCTTTTTTTTTGGGCCACTGTAAAGTAAGATCCTGACTGTGTTGTTATCGTCTTTGCACCTAATCCTGCTTACACCATTCCGTAAGAAATCCGCTTCTTTTTTTTGTTGTTGTTGGCAATATTATTTTCTTGAGTTCTGATGGAAAATAACAAAAAAAAAAAAAAAACTCAATCGGCGCTTGACAATGAAACGAGTAAAAAAACAGAGGTGTCTTTTGAACTACCTACTTCCTGAATGTTTTTGTTTTAGAAAGAAACCAAAGAAATGTGAAATGTTAGGAAATCGTACTCCAAGTGCACAAAAAGACGTATTTCAAATCCAAATGACCAAAGTACGAGTTTCTGCGCAGTCTTGGAAGGATTCTTCCGGGATCCTCCATCGTCACGGCCATCTTGATGTTGTCCACATCTTTAAAATGGCCACCCTTGATGAGAAAATCCGATCGGGTGAGAAGGGATCTTGGTCTGCTTGGTCAGGAACTGTCAGATGCTCGCAAACTGATGCGTTGGAAAACGTGTCGTTTGGATTTGAAGTATACGTCACATCGGGCCTGGACCTTTTCTGACAAACGTCAGATCTTTTATCCAAGAAGGGCAGCATCAGCACTTGAACTGCTCTCTGAATTTGATTATTGATATTGAAGTGCTCATTTTGCCAACAATAGGTCATCGGACTGACACCTTAAACGGGAAGTCAACTTTAAACATTTATTTGACAATAATGTGACCTCACTAGTCTAAACATGACATTGTGATTAAATATTACATTTGTGAAATAAGAGTTCCAGCCATTTTTTTTATCCATCTCGGGGCGGCCATTTTGCCACTTGCTGTCGACTGAAGATGACATCAATGTGCTCAGGTAACAACCAATCACAGCTCAGCTTCAGAGAACAGGTGAGCTGTGATTGGTCGTTGCCTGAGCCCTGAGCAACATCGATGTCATCTTCACTCGACAGCAAGTGGCAAAATGGCCGCCCCCTGAGATGAATAAAAACGGTTGGATTTTGCTGCTTAGCTCATATTCCACTAATACAATATTAAGCAAAAATACCATAGTTAGACTAGTGGGGCAGTATAGAACAAATTATTGTAAAAAATAAATAAATAAATAAAAACACGGCTAACACAAATTGTATCTGTCTTAGCAAAACCTGAAACAAAACACGCACAAAAAACAGGAAGTGAATAGCAAATTTTTTGGGCACCCTGGAAATTTAGAATTTGATGACTCATCTCAATTTTCTCCCAAATTGGAGGAACGAAGGCAACATGTGGATTCACTGATTCGTTGAACCTTCTGAGTTCTAACTGAAGGCCATTTGATTGTTCTGCCTGTCACTATACATTGCTGACATAGATAGATGTGATCTCGCACTCACATGGCGGTTGTGGGAACGACTGGTGACAAGCGGAACAGAAAAATGGATGAACTCAACTGAACTGATCTGCGCCGCTTGATGAAATCAGACCATTTCGCCTTTAATAAATCTTTTCTTTTTTTTCGTGTGGCTGCTCAATCTCGAAAAAGCGCAAACTGTGGATTCATTAAGCTGTCAAGCTGAAAAATATTTCATGAAAGCAAAACTTTGCTTATCTCTCACCAAGTTCATATGTCAGCGCAGCTGCGGACTCCACCGGGCCGGCGCAGCAGTGGCAGTTATTTATATCAAAAAACGATGACAAGACGAACTCACTTGCGTCTCTCTCACAAAGCACTTTGAATATCGCTGCAAAGAGTTTTTGCAGGAAAATCTTGCGTCTTGGGCAGTTTGTCGGAAACCAAAATCGTTATTGTTCGCTATATGAAAACATGTCATGATAATAATATACAGGGCTAATTTTATAATGCACTTTTTGGTGGTTAGCTTTTGAATAAATATGTCAATAAGCATGTGTGTGTGTGTGCGTGAGAGGACATCTGTATCATCTCTCCAGTCAATTTTAGGCCCAACCACCGTCAGCCATTAAGTGAGAAACTTCCTGTGTGAGTGGAGGCGGTTTTCTCAATCATATTTTCTATATGAAAAAAAAAAGGAAAAAAAGAAGACTTCTCATATATTTACTGGGTGGCAGTGAAAAGACAAGGCAGCAAAAGAGAAACCAGACTGGTATTAGTTTGCAGTCAACAAGTTGACACAAGTTGTAATTTTTCAGGAATTTGTTGCGCAGTGACGCGCGCCATTCGGGCAGTTTTGTTTCAGGCACAAAAGAGGTTGGTAGTCAATCAAAAAGGAGAGCCCCTGCTCTTTTCCTTTTTTTTTTTTTATTCCTGCTAAATTTGTCTACAGGTCAAATGCCAAATTTTGCAATGAATTTTGCCTGACAAACAAATGAGGTTGTTTTTTTGTTTTTTTTTCCACAGTGCATCATTCCTAAGTACAAACATCCACAAAAGTGCTGCATTTGTACACATTTCCATACAAAACACACACCTTAACTCAACATGAATAAAAGTAAAGTTGCTCCAGTAAACGGATGCGCACGTGGTCGTTTACAGACATCGGTCTGTTGTTTGTCTTCTCCGAAAACCTCCTACACGGGATTCTAGGTGGTCCCCGTCTCCTATTTTAGCGCACGTTGACTGAAAATGCACTCGCGTGAAGAATAAAGAGGAGCAGAGCATAGGCAGAAGACATTAGATTATATAAAAATGAGAAATGAGTGGGCCGGATGAGGGGAGAGGAGCAACAAGGGAGGGGGGGAACAAAGTGAACGGAGGGGGAAAGGCAGCGAGGGAGAGGCGGCGGCGGCAAAAGATAACACGGGTGAGCGAGACGCAAAGAGGACCCTCAAGAAGAAACCTGACACCAAAAATGCTCAAACCTTCGTGTGAAATGTCTCCAATTGTGTACCAATGTGGAAGTGAGACGTGCATACGAGACACAAAGGGCCTCTCAAGAGTGCCACTAATGACTGAAGTGAGAGTGTACGTGGCACGTGGGCTCCCTCTAGTGGCACATGGGAAAAAAACGTTGATTGTATTTCACTTTCAAAAAGAGCCCGTTGAGTGATTTCAGCGATTTGTTTCTCATAATTTTTTGGTGGGGGGGGGGGGCTAACACCAAGCACACGTATGCGCTAGGACTTTTAGGGAGTAGTCGGCCTACTAAATAAATACTGAGCGCCGTTATTCCAGACAACCCAGCCAGCTAGCTAGCTAGCTTGATAGATCGTTAGCCTGCTAGTTAGCCAGCATGCTACATCTCTATATGGACCCACACATGACATAAAACCAAGTGCGGGGGGGACATTTTGCAGGTCTGCAGGCTAGCGGGCCGAGCTATAAGCTAGTAACTTTGATTATGAGACACAAAGAGGACCAGGCCAGTCAATCTTATTTCATTTATCACGTTAAAACATTAAAATGATCAAATTGAAACTGAAACTTAGCATGTTAAAAACGTCCATAATTATCACACTAAAACCTGAATAATGACCACATTTAAAACGTATTGCATTTAATAACGATGACTCGACCAAAACATCAACATTTCTATTTTGAATCTTACGAATCACGTTTTAACGTGAAACGTATCACATTTTAACATCACATTAAAACTTGGATGTTATCAAGTATTGGGAAAATGATCACGGTAAAACATGATTGATGATGAAAATGATCCCATTTAAAATGTGAAAATGACTTTTAACAATGACTTTAAAGCTCGCGACACCAGAGCGAGAGGCGCATTTTCCCATTGGTACATGAGCTGTTCTTTTGGCTGAGTGTGTTGACGGTGATGATATTTATGAGTTGATGCAGGAGGAGGTGCCCCGGGAGGTGAAGCCTCAGATAAGTGCCACGGGCCACCCAGCGAGGCCGCAAGTGCACCGAGGATCCAGCAGTCCATCTCCAACCTTTTAGGCAATGTTTGGCCGACAATTAGTGTGCAAAAGACACGGCGCCGCTCCGATGTGAATCATCCGTAATGCAAAGGGTGTTGCTTCTTTTCGGGGTGAGCTCAGTGCTAAACCAGATGAATTGCCGTGCAGATAAAGCCAAGTGATGCGGTTTACTTGGAAAATTATATTTTTGGCACATTCTCAGCCCTCCTTAAAACAAAACATGGGAGTGCAAAAGGTTCCCCGAAAGGGACAAACCGAAAGTCACAACAACAAAAAACAAGGAAGCTATCAGTGACCACTTTTTTTGCTTTTGTCCTGACTTAGGGAAGAGTATTGCTGCCATACCAGAAAAAAAAGAAAATCAATAACACATTATCATGTGATACATTTCAAATTTTAACAAAGAATGGAAGCGAAGACAGATTGACAGATTGGTACACGAGTTTCCTGAATTTTTTAATGGCCAACATACCGCTGCTAGCTATGTACATTTGCTGTGAGTCTTTAATACTGTAATAAAAAAATAAAAAATAAAAATAATAATATATATATATATATATAGGTCCAAATATTAGAAAATATTTAAAAGGCACAATATTATTCACAAAATTATTCTAGTTATCGAAAGCAAATGAAAAAGACAAAAATTTTAAAAAGCATTTTATTTGAAGGGGACTGTGTAGAATCGAATGCCATCGAGTGATGAACGAATAGAACGCAATGACCTAAGTTAGAAAAAGGTGCACTACTTACCGACCACCAATTTACCTCCTGTAAGGCGCCGCATGACCTCTGCAATATAGCGATGACTAGACCTATGATTATGTATTTTTACGTACGTTGATTTATTGATTTATTTTGCTTAATATTAAAATTAATAGTTAGTTTTTTTAATGAATGGACTTCTTTTTTTTTTTAATCTAAAACATTTATAGGGACACTTCTCTTTAACGAAATGAAATAAAAATTAAATTGCTTTTTTTTAAAAACTACCTGAAACTACATCTTACGTTTATAAAACTAACTAATTATAACAAAAATGTCTATCGTTAAGGTTTTTGTAAAAATAATTAACTTTTAATAATTGAATTTTAAATATGTATTTTGGTATCGCAGAAGGTAGGTCAAACATTAATTTGAGAATTGTTTACTTTATTACGTAATACTTATTTGCCTTTTTTTTTTTGTATCTTGCACTCGACAAATACTATTTCTATTTCTAGTTATATAGACAAAAACAAACAAACAAAAACTAAACTTTCTTTCTTTCTTTTATTTCCCTGGTGTGGCAGGCAGCAATCCTGACTGGACAGACATCGAGGTGACCCCTGCATTGTTCTTCCTTTTGTCCTCTCTCCACATCTTAACCCCCTCTTCTTTGCCACATGGTCCACGCAACACAACTCCTAACTCAAATCCTTTGCGCAACTGTTTATGCCACGCTCGCTCCCCCTCCTTGCCGCTCTTCACGTCTTTTGTTATCTGTGGTTGTGAAAACATGGCCGCCAGAGGCTGGTGGGAGGCAAAGCGAGGGGGCTGCTATCTGTGACGGCTGCTTTGGCTCAGGGTCACTTCTTCTTTTAGCCCCTTGGAACAATAAATGCGGCTGTTTGGACTCCAGGCGCCATGGAGCTCTTTGACAGGGAAGCTGACCAACTCAATTGTGTGTATTGTGATACACTATTGTGTATTAAGTATCCTAAAGAAAGGTAACAAATCGTCAGACATCAGTTTGGAGTGTCTGAAGCGCTCAAGTTTCTGGTTGAAAGCTGAGAATCAGCTGCCGTTCTGCGTGTGACCACAAGGGGGCGACCTCAGCAAAGAAAAAGAAAAAAAGATCCTCGAGAGTCATCCGCTCGTCAAGATGACAAGGAGATATGGGCTGGACAAGAAATATACAAAAATAACGAGATATCTATTTAATAAAAAAATAATTTTATTTATTCGTCTTATTATTATTTTTATTATTGTATGATAATGATGATTGCCAATATCCGCAATAAAGAAAGAGTAGTTCGAGTTTTACACCACTGCAAACTAGAATCTCAGGGGAATAATCATATAGTATTTGGCTCTATTTTATTGACAGGCGTTTCTATTTATTTGATCTAATGGATGGATGGATGGATAGATAGATAGATAGATAGATAGATAGATAGATAGATAGATAGATAGATAGATAGATAGATAGATAGATAGATAGATAGATAGATAGATAGATAGATAGATAGATAGATAGATAGATAGATAGATAGATAGATAGATAGATCACTAGCTTGATAGTTAGTTAGCTTAATAGCTAAACTGCTCTCGGGATAGCTTGCTAGCTTCATAGCTTGCTAGCTAGCTTAATAGATAGATAGATAGATAGATAGATAGATAGATAGATGGATAGATGGATAGATGGATAGATGGATAGATGGATAGATGGATAGATGGATGGATAGATAGATAGATAGATAGATAGATAGATAGATAGATAGATAGATAGATAGAAAGATAGATAGATAGATAGATAGATAGATAGATAGATAGATAGATAGATAGATAGATAGATAGATAGATAGATAGAGAGAGAGATAGATAGATAGATAGATAGATAGATAGATAGATAGATAGATAGATAGATAGATAGATAGATAGATAGATAGATAGATAGATAGATAGATAGATAGATAGATAGATAGATAGATAGATCACTAGCTTGATAGTTAGTTAGCTTAATAGCTAAACTGCTCTCGGGATAGCTTGCTAGCTTCATAGCTAGCTAGCTAGCTTCATAGCTAGATAGATAGATAGATAGATAGATAGATAGATAGATAGATAGATAGATAGATAGATAGATAGATAGATAGATAGATAGATAGATAGATAGATAGATGGATGGATGGATGGATGGATGGATGGATGGATGGATGGCTGGATGGCAGACATTACATTTATTTTAATAATTGCAAAATAAAAGAACAAATTCTGTCTACATCTGACGAACAAAAATCAGGACCTTTCAACGCAAAGTCACTTCTCAGCATTCCAGAGACTTTCTTTCCCAGCAGAGACGTTTTTAATTGATTTCAGTCAGACTGTCTGAGTTTTTCTGGGACTCGGTGTGGGGATTACAACACTGACACGATGCATTACAATAAAAAAAAGAGAGAAAAAAAAGTGGCGGCTCTAAAAACATGCATATGTAACAAGCCAACAAATCAGTGCGGCGTCTGCGTCGGTGTGTGAATGTTGTGAATTGTGAACACTTTGGACATATTAAATGCCTCATTTATTCACATCACAGCTGCATAATAGCGAGTATGCGTTCCACCTTGTCACTGTTAGTCATAGAGTTTCGCCCCCCAGGGATAAAGAAGTCCGAAGTGAGAAAATGGGAGTTAATTGCTGCTCTGCGTTTCCGTTTTTCAAAACAACGCAGCAGGCCTGATTGGCGCTTGTCATGTTGCGCGCACTTGACAGCCTGAAATACGCTCGCGCACGCACCAACACAAACAGTGGCAAAGAACGTGCGCGTCGTTTGTTAGCCTAGCGCAGACTTGTAATTGACTAACCTCTGCTCGTTTGCTGTCCTTAACTCGGCAAGAAAAAAATGAACTTTGCCTGAACTCCGTTCTTGGGGAGGCACAAAAAAAGAGCAGGCGAGGGTGTGACTGCTGCACTTTAAGCACGACGACGTACGAACACAAGGTCGCTGGCCCCGCGCAAGAGAGCAGAGTATGGAAAGGTCACGACCACGTTTGAGTCATCTGATATTCCCCCGAAAGTCCGAGTCGGGGTTTTCTGGTGGCGCGATTGACGGATGTAACCACGCTACTCGCGTTGTTATTACTACAACCAAGCGTGAAGAAAGATCTTTAGCGTATTCAAAACGAAAGACGTCATGTGGGCCCTCAAAGGGCAAGCATTTGCATCACGTGGCTGGAGTTGGATTTATTGCCAATTTGAGGGCTGATGACTTGCTTGGATAAAACTTGGGCCCGCCACACAGCCAAATGCAAAATACAATTTGCACACCAGGCAATTGTCCCTCACACATAGAGTCAACACTTTGAGGCATCAAATATACAACTGTATTTTTTTTAATGAATGAACCATAAAAACATGGTGCGATTGTCAAGGAAGAGGTGGATTGTCCTGACTGCTATAATAATTTATATTAATACAAAAAGAGGGAAAGTGAAAGCAACTCTCCACACTTGCCTTTTTAGCTTCAGGGACGTAAAATTGAATAGAAGTGACAAGTGACAAACTGACAAGTGAAAGTGACAGACAGCACTAAAATATAGATATTGACAAAGATAAAACCTATAATAGAAACATTAAAAACTGAAGAAAGACATTAAGAATTAAGAATTAGGATCACGATAGCATTAGATGAAAATAATTATTTGAAAGTCAAGTGAACAAAAATGAAATCCTAAATATAAATACAGTTCAGTATTGAACTCGAGGCTAATGCACAGTAGAAAATGTCATCATGCTAATGCTAATTAGCATGTTATTTGCGGCACTTTCATCACTCAAAGAACGGCTATGCCCACAAAAACATCGCAGGAATATACACAGACAAGCGTCCCACCAATATTTACAGGCATAAGCTCTTCCTACTCTACAAAAAAAAAAAAAAAAACACTTGCATCGACGTAACTTAATCATAAATTGCTTCTTCTACTCTATGTAACTGCAAGAGTGTATCTACAAGCACAGACCCAACACTGCCCCACAGTGGTCAAAACGTGCGCAACATAAACAGAGCTTGAAACTAAGGCGCGCACAAACAGGGGCAATACAAATTTGATAATTGATTAGTTGTTTGGCGTGAATGGAATAATAAAGCCCGAAGTGTACGGAACCTTTTTTTTTTTTTTTGCTGTGAGGCGCAATAATAACGACTTCACAGGCTATCCAACTCTTGATGACTGACGTAACTGAGGTCAAAGGTCCAATCGGTACAAGCTCCTTTCTCCCAGTCACAGTTCGCAACTGATCTTTCAGGGATTATTTCTTTTTGTCTGAGCGAGGGATCGTCCGGTTTGAAGGATATCCGATCCCAAATGTTTAAGGTCGCTGTGGCTAAAGGTCATATTTGGTCATTTAGCAACATCACACGGTTAAAAAGAAAGACATTTTGAATATGAGCAAAAAACAAAGCAGAGTTAGAACCAAATAAAGGTGGCAATTGATCAACGTTCTCCGAAAGAAAACCAATTCGAACCAACGGCCATTACAGGAAAGGTTTCAGCGGTGGCAAATCCAGATCCAGAAAGTAAAAACCCTGCCACAGTTTGACTTTAGCCCCCTTTAGCTAGCTAGCTCCCTAGCAGGTAAACGAGCAGCATGGGAGCTAGCTAGGGAGCTAGCTTGCTAGGACCTGGGGCTAAAGCCAAACTGTGACAGGGTTTTTACTTTCTGGCCACCTTTGAAAGGGTTGTACATTATGAGATTTTCCAGGAAATATGTCTCACCACTCTGTGCATATAATCCATTTAGACCAAAAACAGTTTTTCTAAATCTTTTTCTACTACAAGTCTTTCTTTTTCACTTTATATCCTGGCAGTCTGAATGCTGAATGGCACCAGGCTGCCTTTCACAGGTCAGTCTTGGTACTACACAAACATCGACTGTAATATAAACCAAAATTGGATTTTTAGCTCATCCAGTTGAAACTGGATGGCTTAACCATTTTTTTCCTCCACCACATAATCAACCCCCCCCCCCATTATTCCTCATTTGTGGGGTCTCTCACATTTTCAAAATCATTCAAACTTGATATGCGTGTACCCCGCTGTTGCTTTTCCTGCCATTTGGCCCTTCAATGCAAGTCAAGGAATACATTAAATGCATTGACTTTTGAAATCTCTCACCAAGTACAACCAAAAAAAAAAACATTCACATTCGCTTTTGCACAAGGCTATAAACTATATGCTCATGAATACTGTATGACCTAAACTGTTTACATGGCACTTGCAACCAGACTGGGAAAACTTAGCTCGGCCGTGTCGCTCCCTGCAGGACAATTAGATTCCTATTGAAGCAAATTTGTCAATTCTAAAAAAGTACTACTGGGAAAAGTCCAGTGTTTTCCTTTATTATTAAATTAGATGTTGAGCAGCTTCGTGTTTCACATGGCGGGGAAAGTGAGCAGTGCGAGATAAAGTAACCATGTTTTCAATGGCTACGTGAAAAAAAAAAAAAAAAAAAAAAAAACATGTTAAAACAAAAAACTTTCCAAGCCGTAATGACAAAGTATGATGTTAACCTGGCTGGCTTTTCCGATTCAAACATTTTTTATGTCTCTAGACGCGGCGGTTGAGTTCAGCGCAGACTCGCGACTGACAGCTTTCCCACATTTGAATTAATGGAATGGAACAGGAACATACTTAGCAGTGCAGAATGGGAAGCAATTAAACGTGAACGAGGACCGAGGAAAGAAATCGAATCAAAAAGAGTGGAAGAGACGGACGGACGGACATCTTGGCAACACGCGCCACTCCAGATGTTGTATTGCACGACGTCTATAATATGCGTAATAAAATAAAAATAATAATAAATAAATTAATGTCAGCTGGGAACTGAACGTGTCTATCAAATCCAATCCGGATTTGAAGTTAGAAAAGAAAATATTTCATAAATTGTTTTTTTTAAACATGGACGCCAACAAATCTGTGAATAGTCAAGCGCGACGAAGGAACTTTTGACCCCAGCTTCACTTTCAGATCTGATTTGTTGGTTTTGATAATACAATAATTACAATAATGATGGGACAAGAAAATGGATGAATGGAGTCACACTTCCATAAATACTTCCACTAAATTATGCCCAAAACACCAAGACATCATGGATATGTAATAAAATGACAGCCGAACGCTCAAATTACTGTCAAAAGCTCTTGCAATAAATATCATTACATGATATTTATTGTTCTTAATATTAATACTTTTTCCCCCATTCCAATTTTGGGATGAGACTGGTGTCACATGACAATATTTCAACAATCCACAGTAACTACTAGTGACATAGGACTCCAATGGACCAATCAAATGGAGCCAGCCAGTCACATGACCTGACACAGAAGCAAAGTGACACACTTATGTGAAGCATGGTCAAAACGAAAACATAATAAAACACACTAATAAAATAAAAAATAAATAAAATAAATAAAATAAATAAAATAAATAAAATAAATAAAATAAATAAAATAAACAAACAAATAATAATAATAATAAATCAATGTATAATATGCAATATTATGACAATATATATTAATAATAATAATAATAATCAAATAATAACTAAAGAGTACATCAAATGGATGGACCACGAAATACAACAGCTATCGTATGTGATGAGCTGCCATGCGTTTTCCTAAAATTATCGACGTTTCAGCCTGCAAGAACTCCACCACAAACTTGTGAACACTCTTTGGGCCTTATTGAGTTTGACATTTGTGCATTCATTAGTGTGTTTCAAAGTCTCTGAATTATTGTAGCAATCAATTCATTGAATGCATTATTATTATTATATTATCATCTTTACATATTTTTTTGACGGCGGCACAACTTTACAAAGTGGCGATCTTCTTGTAGTTCTTTGTAAAAAAAAAAAAATACTTCTAAAGTCTATGGCCATCCACCCATTCATCCGACCGTCTGTCTTTTAAGGGGTTTGTCCTTTCACTTGAAATTAATTTCAAATTCATGTTATGGAAATGCATAACAAGCTGGAAACGAGGACGATGACGGCTCACTTGTGCATGTCGAGAGTCGAGGAACATCCTTCACATCTAATGAAAGCCTGTGGTCAGAATTTGGATGATTCCCACTTGGATGAGAGCAATCTTTTTTTTTTTCAGTTTGATATTTCCAAAAGCGCAAATTCTGCCAAGGTGGCTTCGCTTTGCCGACACGCAAGTACAGTAATTGGACACAACAAAACGCTTTGCACAATCCGCAAAATGGCCTGTTGTGATGAACACATCAGAGAGAACATTTCAACAGTTTGGTGAACTTGCACAGTAAATTCGCGTATGGCAACTTAATTGCGTCGCAAAACAAGGAGTCGATTTGAGGGATTTACGACTTTGGTGACTCCTCGCGGCTGCGGATTTGCTTCCCTTCGCTGTCTTCTTTTTATTTGTGCTTCCTTTTCAGTATAGGCTGCTCATAAAAAAAAATAAAAGCTGAGATAAATGATGGAATGTGGTCCTCAACAACAAAGGGAGCCTTTTTTCCACACTTTATAGTCATTTCAATAAAAAAAAAGATGAAAGACAAATTGAGAGTTTTGAAGCAGCGGAAAGTTTTGGTGAAGGCACCGAGAGAGAACATCAAGCAATTGTGACATCTTATTTAAAAAAAAAAAAAAAGTTGAGAATGATGCCTGTAGTGGTAATCTACTCCAAAAAATGCCGCTTAAAGATATTTACAACACATGTTAGTGTGTAAAAATGTGCGTTTTAACACTTTTAACATCACTTCCAAATCTTTAAAAAATAAAAATAAAAAAAATAAAAAGGGTGTCAACTGACTTAAAAACGAGCTCCTGTGCAAAAACACAAAATTGGATGATTAGCAAGCTAACTAAATTGGCTACAACAGTCTCGTAGTATTTAGCATTTTTGACATATTATCTTATGACATGATATTTCATTATCATGAAATAGTATCTCATCCATTGTCCATGGTGGGGGGGGGGGCACTTTGTCCCCCTCATCAACAAAATTGTTTTGGTCAAACTGTTTCAGTGCATGAAGTTTGCACGTCGCTGGTCGTCCTTTATTTTCTGTTAGCTCCTCCCCTCCCGTCTTGGCTCGTCATCATCGTCGGCCAAGTTTTCTGTCAGCGACACGTATCGTCGCTCGCAAATTAAATTGTGTCGGGGTCCAGTCCGATTAGCACCGGCCCTGAACATCATCCTGTTTTTATGACTTAGTAGCTTGCCTTGTAACATGTAGGACATTTTTGTGACTTAATAACTATGGCTTTATGTTTATCTATTTATTTATTTTACTTTTTGCTAGTGTCTCCTAATTAGGGATGGGCGAGTACTGACACCGGGTATCGGTATTGGGCTGATACAGAGCCTTATTGCAAGGCATTGGTACTCGCGTCGGTTTTAACGATCAGGAATTCGAAATGAGAAGAATATAAAATTGCCAATTTCGTGCAAAATGCTTTATTGGGACAAAGATGTCTTTGTTTACAAGGATCTCTCATTGTTTTATGTATCAAAAGTACTAGTGGATTGAGTACTTGTACTGTTCTCAGTCTGAAAAAAAAAAGTGTTATTGCACATCCTTATCTATAATCATGTGAACTGTCCTGTTTATTAAGAAGTTAAAAAAAAAAAAAAAGGTTGAAATGGCCACAAACAAATTGATTGAAGACAAAAAAACGTCAATAAGTGGAACATATTAAATTGCTATGAAAAACTAGCCCGAAAAAATGTTGACACATAAATTTGCAGTCTTGTTGACACAATCATAAGTTAAAATCTACAGACGGACAGTGAACCCACTCTCGTCAAATTCCCGTTCGAGAAAACATGAAGAATCTCCTCCTCGAGTTTCACAAAGCTTTCTAATCTTTAACCGTTGTCATAAATGACAAATTTTTAAAATAAACACATAAGCTAAACTGTGCCATGTGTTGATGTCGTTCGACTTTTTTTTTGCAGCATCCTCCTTCTGCTCACTCCTCATCCAAGAGAAAATCTTTGCAGGGAAGCGCTGCAGGCTCATTTGGCCATTAGTTGCGCGCTGCCCTTATCTCAAAAACGGATCTCTATCCTTCTTTCGCGGGACACTTGACCTTCCTCGACGCTCGTCTTTTCTTCAAGAGTGGCGTGTTTTTTAAAAAAAAAAAAAAAAAAAAAAAAAAAAGGAAAGAGGGAAAAAAAAAAGAAGTGGGCTGGCGGAGCGAAGTGCAGCAGCAGTTTGGAGGAAAAGATCCCAAGTGGCGCACATACTTGTTGTCTTCTGCCGCTGCGTGCGTGCGTGCGTGCGTGCGTGCGTGTGCTGCCTCTCGTCGCTCTCTGCGGGATGTTACGTGGCTGACAACACTTTTGGGAGTCGCGTGTGTGCACGCAGGTGTGTGACAAGCAGCCACTTTTTTTTCTTTTTTCCTTTTTTTTTTTCTTCCCCTTCACACGTCAGAGATTTGATGACTTTCCCGCCGCGACTCGCCACATGTGGACCACTCTCGTCTTTGACGACTCTCAACTTTGTGCTCGGATTATTGGACTAACCTCTTCAGAACATCCCGCGTCTCTTTATTTTTGAAACTTTATTTTTATTTTTTTTTAAATACTTTTTAAGTCTAAATAGACACAAAAAAAATAAAAAAAAATGGAACACTCGTTCATCACCATTTTGGTGGTTTTCTCTCTGCTTGATAAAAGGTGAGTTCATTTCGAAAGTTAACTTTGAAGTGGTTTTTTTGAACTTTTTGCAACCTGAAAAAGTACTTGGCTCTCTGAGTACAACCACAATGAGCAACAATAACGTACAGTAACTTATGAGTTCAATAAAACAAAAAATTTTTAACATTGCCACTGCGCTTAGAAAAAATGACTTTAAGTTACAAATAAATGTTTCATAGAAAAAAATCAAATACAACTCAAAGCAAATGCCATCTATTGAAAAGTCAAATATGAATAAACTAGACTTGTACAGTTGTGCCAATGTCTCAATGAAATGTAATCCAATGCACTATACTTTAAAGTTAAATTCAACAGAACTGTACTTGTATAGTTATACTGTACATAAGAAGTATGTTAGATAAAAAAATAAAAATAAAAGTCTGTCTGCATAGCTACAAGCATAATTTATTCTTGATTTTAAATGTTATAAATAGATTTAATTAAGTGATTCTTTTGGAGTACCACTAGTATTCAGTCATGTTGGGCGATGTCCTTAACGCCCTTGATTAAAAGGTAATTACGGTTAAAGCATGCGAAATGTTAATATTAACCATATTTCAAAGTTAAATACAACTGAACTCTACTCCTTTTTCATGTTTTGACACTTCATTTGCTTTGCACGGCTCACGTTGCTAACGCCTGCACTTAAGTCGTTATTGTTGATGGGTGTCATTTACGCCCTAAAATGTCTCCATTAAAAGGTAATTATGCTTAATTATAACATATGAATGAGGCAAAATCAGCTTGTGTAACTGGAAAATAATCAAAAAGTATGAGACTGATGTGAGCACTCAACCTGAACATTTATAATAGCAAAAATAATGGAATAATCGTTATAAGTGTGTTTGCACTTGGCGTTTATCATCTTTGGCCAATTACGCGGTTGGCCGCGCAACCCTCCCCTTTCCCAAACAATGTTTCTCTTAATTAGACGTTGCTCTTCGGAAAGAGCTGTCGAAACAGGCCTGCAGCAGGAAAGGCAACAGGTAGTAACAGACGCCCCAATGGAATTACAGCTGAGGGCGCACAATCAAAAAAAAAAGAAGCAATGCCACCGTCGCAGATGATCAACATCTAAGGCGCTTTGATTTCTGTCCAAGGTTCCTGCTTTTTTTTTTTTTAATTTCTCGGGAAAACACAAAAGACGTTTGTTCTCTTAATTGGCTCGCACGCCTAAAGACGCGGTGATGAAATATGGGGAGAAACGCGCTCAAAACTTCCAGCTGCATGTCAAGTCACAGTCAAGCGTGTACAGATGTGCGTGTGCGCCTTTCGGACACGCTCCGGGTCGTGTGTCCGGTGTCGCACACGAGCTGCTCAAAAAAAGAAAAAACAACAACTTTTCTCTCATCCGAATGTGCTTTCTCGTCACGAGGGCGGCCCGTGTTTTCCCCGTTACGCTTTTTGAGGCTTTTGTCTGTGATGCGGGAAAGCGCTTTCTCTTTAGCTGCTGTCAGCTCAATGGCGGCGCTGCGCATGACTGCCCCGCAACAGTTGCAGATGATGTTCAAGCGCTCTGCTGCCGTACAAGGCGTGGCGCAAATCTGCACGGGGGCGGGCGAGACTTAGCCTTGGTATTTTTGCACCACCTGCGCAGACGTGAAACATAGTTGACTCGATTCGCTACTAACGGGAGCTCATTGTCTTTAAATGCGGCGCGTGAGAGGCGCGATGTCGGTCTTTGGCGTGGCAGAAGAAGAAACAGATTTGCATGTTCGAAAAGGACTGGCGGAAGATCACAGATCTGTGAAATAAGTACTTGGTCTGTGTGTCATTCTAAAATATATTAAAAATATACTAATACTATTCATAATTTGTTAAATAAACACATGATTCATATAATCAGCTCATCAGCAAGCTTTGCCGAAGTGATCCCGATCTTTACGCTCAGGTGTGTTGGAGGACGGAAACATCTCAAATCTGCAGGACTCCGGAGTCCTCAAGGGGTTCGATTTTTGTCACGTTCGTGAATGAAACGTATCCACGACATACGTCGGCAAAGTCTGCCCGCACCTCGATCAAATTCACAAAAAAAATCACGTTACGCTACCTGCGCCAATAGTTAGACATGGTTCAAGCTTGTGTAAAGCTTAAGTTTAGGTTTGGGTTCAGGTGCGCCAGGTGTATCAAAAGGGAATGCTACGGCACAGAGAGATGGACCAAATTCCCAATAAAAAAATGAGGACATGCCAGTTTTTTACGCTTGAGTGCTGCCTGTGAGGTACGAGCACTTGGTTGACAATTGCAGCAGATTTCTTTGTGTGAATTGGTTCCTTTCAGCGCATCTAAAATAAAGTTATATATACACAATTTTTAAAATGCATTTTCCTCGTTCATTTGACACCGATAATAATTCAAGTCAATTTATACGGTCCTTAATCACAAAAAAAGGGGGCTTCACAAGCCCATGAATAACAAAAGTTAAAAAAAACAAAAAAAACAGTTGTGGTCTCGACCCCGAACCAGGCAAGGGAAAAACGAAAAAGAGATTGAGAGTCCCCAAGGACATGGTTCCAGTCCCGAGGTCCACATACCTCAACTGAAAGTGTAGAAACAAATCCTAAGTTGTTTGCTTTCACAAAGAAAGCGAGTGGACCACATTTTAGCATTAGCCTTCATTTAAATGAGCAAACTGCATGGCAAACTTTCTAATCCAAAAAAACCAAAAGCAAGACCAGCATGCGAAGGAGATCATAAAAACTGCAACCCGCCGACGTGAATCAATGAGGATGTCGTGAACCTCCCGATAAAGGACTTTGAATGACAACATTTCAAGACTGTTTAACATTTAATGAAGACTCTAAATTGCTCTTGAGGCAAGTGCAGAACTTCTCCACGTTCAAACTGTGGTCTCGTCTTAAGACCCACTTTGATTTCTTTTGGCTTTTAGTTCAACGTGAATTTTATGGTCTTTTTTGTGTTTTCTTTATTTGTTTTAAAAATTATTTTTAATATATTAATTTTTGTTATTTTGATTTATTGTATTTTATTGACAGTTTTTTAAAAAAATTATTTTTAATATATTCATTTTTGTTATTTTGATTTATTGTATTTTATTGACAGTTTTTTAAAAATAGTTTGACTAGATTTTATGCGTATGATAGTGTTTGGATCTCAATGTGTGGCAACGCTTCTTTGTAAAATTTGCTCTAGAAATAAAGTGGATTGGATCGGAACTTCTAAAGGACCGAATGCGGCCCCTCGCGCCTTCCTCACTGTGTTTTCGGTTTCCCATGCAGGGTAGACTCCAACGAAATCCTGGGCCTGAAGCTCCCCAACATCGACCCGATCCTGAACGCCAACACGGTGTGCCTGACGTTGCCGGGGCTGACCCGGCGCCAGCTGGAGGTGTGCATGCGCAACCCGGACGTGACGGCCTCGGCCATCCAGGGGATCCAGATCGCCATCCACGAGTGCCAGCACCAGTTCCGAGGTCACCGCTGGAACTGTTCCAGCCTGGAGACGAGGAACAAAATCCCGTACGACAGCGTCGTCTTCAAAAGAGGTTGGACTTGCTAACGAGCGGCGCTCGCCGTATTGTTCGCCGTTTTAGAGCGTTTTTGATGGATATTTTGCGACAATCGGGCTTGCGATGGCACAAGGCACCCGAAGCAATATTTAATGGCTGCAAAGTTTGTTTTACGCAAACTGTTTACCAAAGATGAACGTACCGTGTTTATCATATAAGTACAAATAAGCAGAGGTTGGCACTTCCCGTCATCGATGGCGTCGCGGCCGCTTTTATCAACGAGTGCTGTATTGACGCAAAAGCCTGAAAGAAAACGCATCGAATGAAGCAGGCTTGCGTCCGTCGAACCGGGTCATTACAGACGGTTGCTGAAAAAGGGTGCGCGTCCGTCAACAACGGGCTGACGGAGACGCGCAAGTGTTTGTAAGTGATATCCATGAATTTAACTTTTTGTCCCACTTTTTTTTTTAGCAAATTTGAAGCCCACCAACCTGTTTTTCAGTTTGGTCATGTAAAATTACAAGTAGTCTTTCATTTTATCAGAAAAAAAAGAAAAAAAAAAAGAGTTGTTTGTATGTAGCTTTTTTTTTTATGCTTCATTTATCAAGTGGGATTAAATTAAAGTCAAATATAAAGTCGACACTTACTCAAAACAACTTTACAGATTACGTAATCTCCTACTCATTTGTAGGTCGCATATATGCAAAAAAATCATGTACAGTCCAGATCCAATCCAAGACCACAATTTGGAAAAATCTGAATTGAGCCGTTAAAAAAAATAATTAAAAAAAAAAATAATAATAATAAAAATAAATAAAAATAAATAAAAATAAATAAAAATAAATAAAAAAAAATAAAAAATAAAAAATAAAAAATAAAAAATAAAAAATAAAAAATAAAAAATAAAAAATAAAAAATTAAAAATAAAAAATTAAAAATAAAAAATTAAAAATAAAAAATAAAAAATCTGGTATAATATTGAAACACGTGTGGTCCTTTAATGTATTTGTCTTGTCGCACTCGCATCGCTTCCGTTCAAAAAGTCGGCGTGTGAAGCAACACGTTGCGCTCCAAGGTTCGCGCAAACTTAACGAGACACACAGGAGGGAAAAGTATGGAGGCATCAATCCAAGGTTTGATGTTCAAACAGGTTGTGGTTTTCACACTCAACTTCACTTTGACGCAATTCCTCAAAACGAGACGCTCACGGGACAGATGAGCTGCTACAATGACACGCGCGGATGAACGTACTGCATGTTAGCGTAATCTATTTCTCCGCCGTCGAAAGCAGCAGATCATGTTTTCTCTTGTTTTTGACTGCGAGCGCACGAGACGAAATTACACACATGGTTACCTCAGCTGGCGTCTTCCTACTTTGGAACCAGCCAGCTGACGGTCCGGTCCTGTCCTGTCCTGTCCTGTCCTGTCAGTGGATCAGACAAAAGATGAGCGGGGTTCAAAAATTGGTCACCCGCGGATTACCAAAGTTGGTGCAGATCAGTTTCCTCGCGCCGTCGTTTGAAGTGTTTCAAGCTTTACAAGTTAGCTACAAAGGATGAAAGAGGAGCTCAAACCCGGGTTACTGACTGGAAAGGGCATCTGCTTCTTTTGGGGCACCGAGATTGATGAGCAGGACATTTTGAGTTGAGGTCAATTTCACCGAACAAGCAAGACGAGAGTAAATTTTTACAGGAATAGAAAAGGGGCTGCATAACAACGCAATATAGCATCTGATTTTATTCACCGCCACTGAGTAAAAGCAAATGTGTATGCCAATCCTGTGTAAAAAAATAAATAAAAAAATGTTAAACTCAGGACAGCACTCAAAAAACTGCTGGGATAGGCGAGCGCCAATTGTCAAATTTGATTTGATTCACAAGGAAATTCAGAGTTGAAAGGAATTGTTGATATGGCATGACTCCTTCTTGTGACCGGCTCCAAGGCAGCGCGTCGATGAAAGGATTAAAAGTACCACAGATTGTCACACCGACCTAAGTGGGGCGAAATTCGTTCTTGGCATTTGACCCCTCCCCCGAGGGAGCGGTAAGCAGCAGCAAGGGCCGCGCTCTGGAATCATTTGGTAATCGAACCCCCCAATTCCAACCCTTTTAATGCTTAGTGTCAAACAGGGCGGCAAATGGGTCCCATTTTTATAGTCTTTGGTATGACCCGGCCAGGGATTGAACCCCCAACCTCGCAGTCGCAGGGCAGACACGCTACTACGAGGCCACTGAGCTCACTCAGGAGCTCCGAAATTGCATTGACAAATAAAAGATAGACAATTTTTGTCTGGTGCTTGAATTTTTTTTGTCGACGAGCAGAAATATCGCCTCTCATTTGACCTTGGCGTCGAGTTCGCTGCAGTAACCGTATTTACTCGCTCGTTTTGTTTGAAGCCACATTTCTTTGTCAGCAAAATTACTGGAAACGACTTAAAATAAACTATTGTGGGAAAAAAACACTCAGAAAAAATAAATAAACTAAAGTGATTAAAAAAAAATTTGCAGTCACACTACATCCCTCCCAGTTAAGTTTGGTTGTTAGTTTTGCATGCTCATTTTGAAGACTGTTCTTATGAAAAGTTAGTTTTAGTCGGCGTTTTGTGTAAGAAAATGTCAATCTTAAATTCCACCTTCCAAATTCCAACAAGCTTTATTAGGTTGTAGTTATGACTGAGTTTTCGGTGAGGTCATGGGGCCATAGTGTTATGATGTTGCTGTTGTCAGTTGTTATGCGATTACTATGTCCCTTGTGATGATGATGTATTTGTCACTTTTATTTTGTAGTTGCTATGCAGTTACTATGTCCCTTATGATGGTGTTTTCAGTTGTTATGCGATAGCCATGTTCCCTGTGATGTAATTTGTAGTTGCTATGCAGTTGCTATATCACATGTGATGGTGTTGTCAGTTGCTATGCAGTCGCCATGTCCCGTATGATAATGATGTAATTGCCACTCTTATTTTGTCTAGTCACTCTAATTTTGTATCCTGTTACTATATCCCTTGTGATTATGTTGTCAGTTGCTATGCTGTTGCCATGGTCCTGCATTAGCCATTGAGTTTGTCTAATCACTCTTATTTTGTCATATAGAATTGTGCATTTCCCTAGCAAGAGTTACTGAATGACAACTTTTGTCAGTACGTCGAGACTCCTTAGCTGAGATTCCTCTCGCACATTGAGGTTTCTTCCATGCGAGTTTTTTCCCCCATGCAAGCTGTCTTCCATGTGTTGTGCATCCAGCCCTGCTCGCTGTGGTTACTTTGTACTTTTGAGTTCTGCATCCAGCCGGCTCGAGGTTCTTAGTGAAGGTTATTCTGTCAAGTGTTTTCTTGAAGGCCATCTGAATCCGGCCCATCTCTCTGTTTTTACTTTGTATTTTTGTATTTGTTTCCCAACTTCGGTGTCTTGTCTGCGTTTGGGTCCTAATTCCGCATCACATGTGGCATTTTTACTTGAACGAAGCAGCAAAAATAAATATATAGTGTTTATAGTGTATAATGTTTTAATGATATTGAGATAGTAAGTTAAAAATGTCTTGGGCAATTATGCTATGCCAGGACTTGATTTTTTTTAAATTTTGGGCCACAGCCTGTAAAACATGTGCAGTTAAAACTATCATATTTGACTTCCTACTGCACACTATCAGCCTGACCTTTAATCCTACTTTCCTCACCAGAATCCCATTTAAAAGTTGTTTGTCACTATTAGAGGAGACAGTTGCTTGTTTGAAATGGTTGCCTTGCCTCGGGTGCAGAAAGCTCCAAAACCGCCGACGTAAACAACCCCTTTGAAACCGATGATTCATACGATACGTGTTGACTTACCCTGTTCCACAAAAGCTACAAAGTGGCTCAAATTAACAGGCTGCAACCGGTATCGCGTGCAGCCGCTACTACTGGTTTGCTACTGTAACAGAGGCAGATTTACAGCCCTGGCGCGAGATCATCCGAAATCGGTTTCATACTTGGTGGGAGTGCTCGGAACAAAAATCGTTGCCCGCGGAGTTTATGTATTGGAAACAGGTAGGATCCACTTGAAGCCACTTAAAGCCCAGCTGGCAGAATTGCACGGATCTTTGTACAGTAAGTGCGCCTCGTCGTGTCATCTGACAACAGCAGAAGAGAAGAGCTCAGATCCTCTGCCACGTATCACCGCCTTGATGGATTTCATCAAATTTACGAGGCCATATTCGCTGGTATTTATCTTGCATTAAAAGCCGCCTCAAGAGGCAAGACATGAATAGACAGAAAGAGGGGAATACCTCTCATTCTGTTACTTTTCCTGTTACCGTCTTCCCGCAGGCCGGGGCTGCTTTTCTAATGCTTTTACTTCCCTCGCCAGTGCAAGTGCTCGCAAAAATTTTTGCTCTCAGCACTTTCCCAACTCTCGGCGGCAAACGCGTAAACCAGTTCCGTTGGTTTCTGTAACACAAAGTGACAGTTTCCCTTGAATCTTTAATTCATTTTGCCACTTCCTCTGCCATCAGTTCAGCCGGGCATGCCGCAGCCGGTGAATTATTTGTTAGATTGATTTGTTCCCCGCCTTCTGGGGGCCTGCATTACAGCGAGCCCGGCTCGGCGCAGGGAAAGACCTAAAAACGGGGTTTCTATGTATGAGGCAGAGCCTAAGTGCTATCCAAATCTCATGAGGTGGAGTGTGTGTGTGTGTGTGTGGAGGTGTGGGGGTGTGTGTGTGTGTGTGGGGAGGGGGGAGGTGTGGGGGTGCGTGTGGGGGTGTGTGTGTGGGTGGGGGTGGGGGTGGGGGGGCTGTACAGTGGGAATCACTGAATAAAACAATTTGTCAAATACTGTACCGCAAGCCTTAAAAGTTGATTCGATTAATGCACTTGTTTTGTTTTACGTAACATTAAAAAAAAAGTTGTTTGAAAAGCATTTTTGTATGTATTCTGCATGACTCAAATGCTTTTGTTGTCCCATTGTTCACCCTTGAGGGAGTATCATTATTATTATTAACTAGGGGTGTCAGGCGATTCAAATGTTTCGTCGTAATTAATCTCATGACTCGCGACTAGTCGCAATATTTTATATCTGTTCTAAATGTACAATCAAATTGACGTAAAAAAATAAATTACGTTTTTGTACTCTTGGTAACATAAAAGTGGAAAAAATGTTAAACTAAGAAATATGGCTGCATCTATAAGTCATTGATACAGTAATTTAATATAATAATAGGTACTGTACTGTAAAAAAACGTGTGTGATATTGATTTGCGCTGATGTAATTTTTCTGCCACTAGATGGCATAATTGCATTTGTAAGACATTGGTGACAGCTCAGTGCATTTTTCTTTTCATATTAGGAGCTATCTAATCTTTGACACAAAGTAAGTTGTGAAATTGTGCCCATTTTTAAAATTGTAAAACACAACTCGACCCCAGTATTCACAAATATATTCAAATGATCACTCTCATTTCCAAGCAAGGATCTATGCAAAGATAAAGAATATATCTTGTCAGTGAATTGATTGATGGTCATGAGGACACATTACACTTGACCTGTAAAAGCACATGTAAACATCTGGCCGGCGAGTGAATATCCTGCGCATAATGAAAAAGATACCCAGACGGAACAATGCGTGTGTGTTTCTTCTGGTGGGAGTGGTGGAGGTCTGTTCAAGCTCAGCTGCTCTTCAGGGACAAAGCAACACTTAATTGCTGTTGTCCCAGATGTCTTCCTGTTTTTTATGTGTGTTGATTTTAGACCTAATGGGAAAATCAAATCATCTGTGTCTCCTTAGCCAACGTTTGTTTTGGATCATTTGCTAATAATCTCCATAAGCCTTATATGTGCAATTCGTCTACTGGGGTAACATGTTTGTTGTCTTTCTGGCACGTAGAAGCAAAGAACCATCAAAGGGTGCCTGTTTTTTGGGAACGTGGGAGGAAGCTGTAATGCAGTACCTGCCTGACGTTCTCTCTCACAGCCCTAAAAACATGTCATTAAGTTTGAAGACTCCAAGTTGCCCGTAGGTGTGAATGTGAGCGTCATCGGGTATCTGCCTCAATCTGTCAGTTCTGGAATTGATCCCAAATTAGCAGAGATTAAGATCGGTTTACTCGCCGTGACCCCTCCTCGGGGTTAGCACGAAAGGAAAGGAATCACTTCTTGATTGTGACGCTTCGCTAAGACGGAACGAACACCGGAGTCAAACAATCTTGAACGACTTTTTGCTCAGTGTGCGGTTATTTTTTCGGTGAAAAACTACAATGCTTGAGAGCAGAAATTCTGGTAGCCAATCCAAATGGCGAGATGTTTATCTCAGGGCTTCGTGAGGTAGAAAATCCCACGTCGGTCCAAACTGTGTCCCACTTTAAAGGATCACACATTGGGTCTTGTTTTTTTCCGCTCCGTCTTTCCTCGTGTATCCAAACTCGGGGCGCTATTTAGCGAACCGCCAGGCTTTACGTTTTGTCTTCCTCTGTTGGTCACTGTTATTTTTTTACACAGTAAATTTGACTCTATTTAGAGTGGGAACAAATAGACTCAGTTTTAGAGTCATATTTACACTTGGAATAGAGTAAAATAAAGAATTTAAATAAAAAAAAAGTCACTTAAGGGTTGAGGAACAAACTCACGACCTTGACAGCCCATCTACTCCGGGAGCCACACAACTCCTAATAGTAGGAGGGGCATAGCTCAGGTGGTGAAGGTTGTGAGTTCGTTCAACCCTTGAGTGACTTTTTTGTCCAGTTCTTTATTTTACTCTCTTCCAAGTGTAAATATTACTCTAAAATTGAGTCAATTTGGTCCCACTCGAAATAGAGTCAAATTTACATGACAGAATTTACTGTTTACGTGATTGTTATTTTTCGATACGAGACTGAGACTTTCGCTTCTGCACGCTCATCCTCGCCAGGTTTCCGAGAGAGCGCCTTCGCCTACGCCATCGCGGCGGCGGGGGTGGTGCACGCGGTGGCCAACGCTTGCTCCATGGGCAAACTGAAGGCCTGCAGCTGCGACGAGAAGCGACGCGGAGACGAGGAGGCCTTTCGCATCAAACTGCACCGCTTGCAACTGGAGGCCATAAACCGAGGGAAGGGGATGGTACACGGCGTCATGGAGCACTTCCCCGCCGAGCTGCCGGGACCGCAGGACTCCTGGGAGTGGGGCGGCTGCAGTCCCGACGTGGAGTTCGGGGAGAAATTCTCAAGGGACTTCCTGGACGCACGCGAGACCTACCGGGACATCCACGCTCGGATGCGGCTTCATAACAACAGAGTCGGCAGACAGGTGAGACAACGGCGGGATGGGAATGGATCGGAACGATTTTTATTATCATTACTTATTATTATTTTTATGCTCATTAAGTGATTAAAAAAAAATATATAAAAATAAAGATAATTCATTATCCATGCTGGCAAATCAATGGTCGGAAAGTTCAGCCCAAGCCGTTTAATATTTGTATTATTTTTTTTAATCTATTATTCGTTACAGGTGTTTTAGCTACATAAGGCACAGGCTATTATAAAACACTCCTCAAAATTGCTGTATTAAGTCCCACTAAAAAAGAAAAGTTTATTCAGGCTGTACAAGTGTACATAAAGCTTAGTCTGGTAAGTCCATGTAATTCATTTATTGTATGTGTTTACAGAAAAGTTATCTGCGCATAATGTGCTGTAAATGAAGCCACAAAAGGCAGCGGGAATTCTCCATGATTCCTCTTGTCATTCATTCCGCCTGAAATGCGCTGCCCCGGGCCTCGCCTGTCATGTCGGCTGCTAACTTCTCCTTACATGGATTTTAAAACGAGACAAACGGTAACAATCACTGGAAAATTGATGCCTGGTTACCTTGTTGAGGCTTGGCAGATATGAAAAGTCGACACACTCCTGTTCCAATGGCAAGTTGTTGTGATATATAGAAAAATGAGACTGAAATAAATCATTTTAAAACATATTTTTTTACTATTAGTGTGACCTAAAAAAAATAAAAAAGTATAACTGTAAAAAAATAATAATACTGTACTGCATTCAATATTATAAATAATAACATAAAACCAAAACAAATATTAAAAACAAAGCGGGAAAAAAAAGAAAAAAATTGGTTGCACAAGTGTGCACACCCTCATATCTGGAATGTGCCTGCTATTTTGAACTTTTCATAACTCCCTCCACCTTAACTAAGGCCCCAGTTCCCCTGAAGAAAAATAGCCCCAAAGCATGATGCTGCCTCTAACACGCGTCCCTCTAACGTACCGCGTTGTGTTTGCTCATAACATACCTTTTGGAATTACAGTATGGCCAAAAAAAGTTCAACCTTGGTTTCATTGGGTCATGACAAAATCTCCCAAAAGGGAAAATGGCATTTATATACAGGGGTGTGTAGACTTTTCATATGCGCTGTAGATGAGAGACATATACACTGTACATCCGTACCTAAATACTTTCTATGCTTTGCACAAACATGCCTTTGGTTGATTGACAGTTTGCCTGCAAAGGTTAAGGTGCAAAACACCTGAAGCGCATCGTTCCAAAAATAAACGACGGCTACAAACGATCACACGCAATCAAGCGCAATACGAGCGGCCTCGTTTTAGTAACTAAAGCGTCACAAGCGTTCATGGAGGGACCGCGCGTTCCCGAGGAGCGTCATATTAAAAATGACGATTTTTTCATTTCTCTTCTGCGCTCCAGTTGGGCACAAATAATATTTAAGCCATGTAAGTCCCCCTAAGGGTGGGGAGGGGGGGGGGGGCAACAGGAAGCATGAAGTCGTTCAACAGCTTCTCTTCGCATGCTTTACGAGGGCTTTTGATATCAGGCTCCTTCTTGTGGTTTTATTTGATGGTTTTGACTTCAAGTTCCTCCAACATTTCCCTTTTCTTCAATAAAACTGCCAATGCTGGATGTTCAGCAGTTGCTTCTTTTGCTCCACAATTTGGGGGGAACTTTTGTCATTTCCTCATCAACTAATTCCATCCGAATAGACTTGTTTTGTTTTGTGGGGGCGTGTGTTGATGGTCTCTTTCCATCAGATCGGTCAGGCTGACAAAAGGAGAGTGACACAACAATCAGCAGAGCAAAAAAACACATCTATACTTGACTTTTATAACTATACGTAAAGAGCCTGCAAGAGGGTTGAGAGATTTGTTTTAGGAAATACATTGAACATCATTCCTGAAAATGCGCCATCTACTATGTTATGGAGAAAAACTGTTAAACTTGTCACTATTTCAGTTTTCCAGATTTTTGGGCCGTGTGTAAAACCGTGCCGTGTGACGCAATTTGCAATCCAGCATAAGTCACCTCCCCCTCCACTATATAATGCTGCATTCGAGGAAGGTGGCAAGTCGGAATTTTCCGACGTCGTACCAGAAAGTATGCACAGGAATGCCCCTTTGGTTTAAATCTGCTGTCACTCGACAATGGTGAACCCCGTAGAGACAAAGATCGTGAATGGCAAAACATAATTTACACAATAATCAATTTATTCATTACAACATTAATTTAGTTTTACGAAAAAAAGTAACTTTACATAACCCAATGCGATTTCGACTGATTGCGCCAAACAGACAAATAATTTGTCATAATCAGCCATCTTTGTTGTTGACAATTTCCTCAAACGCTTTCAGGTCGGAACTGGCAGAATCGAAATGGGATATATCCGTTTTCCCACCTTCCTCAAATGCAGCATAAGAACTTGAGCACCTTTGCTCGCATCAGCGACATTCAGTTAGCTAGCTAGTTAGGTAGCTACGACTACTTGTCTTAAATAAAAATGAATCGCTCACTCAGAAATCTCGACATTTTATTTTCAGAATTTAATTCTGTACTAGTAACTATCTAATAGTACTTTTTAGTGATGGCAAAATGAAGCTTCATGAAGCATTTGCGATATTTTTTGACTCCTCTAGATGGCACTCATGATTCAAAGATGCAATGCAAATGTAATCCATTTTCATTGCACTTGCCTTCATCTTTAAACCAAGAGCACCATCTAGAGGAGTCAAAAAATATCGCAAATGCTTCATGAAGCTTCATTTTGCCTTCACTAGTACTTTTCCTATTTTTTCTAAATGAGCAGTATTAGTCAATATTTTTTTTTCCTTTCATTTTAACAACAAGACTATTTGCTTGCATTATGAGGAAAAGAAAAATGTAAAACTGATCTATTGTAATTTAAAAAAACAACATCAACAACAACAACAACAATCCTGACTGTATTTTCTCCACCCCACTTTAGCGGTTATCACTTCACTAAACTAACTTGTTCATCGGCTTGGCGCCTTGGGCGATGAAAATTGACGGAGATAAGCCGCGACCATCTGCAACGCTGCAGCAGAGGAAAGAAAGAATTTTTTTTTTATGGCACATTGTTCCCGACTTCCTCCTGAGTCATTTCGGGCCTGAATCTTTCAATCAGTCGACTTCTGGTCCCCTTGATTATGCAGACAAAACACGACATTGCAGAGAAACAACATCGGGCCTCCCAGTGGTGGCTGTAATAGTAGAAAATATCGCCTCGCTCTTTCTTTAAAAAGGTGACTTCAGTTCCAAAGCGGCCCAGTGGACTGGGTGTCAGTCTTGTGTGAGGGCTCGTGTAACATGTAGTAATGTCCTCACAAGCCAAGAAACGGAATCATTTGCCTTGGGGGGCCTGCAAATGTGTAATGTTACGAAACTGGCAGGTCGGTGGAGCTCACGTCTGCCGGGCCGCTGGAGGCTAATTGCGTCGGAACATATCAGTCCTTAGCGTGTTCTTTTCTGGTTCGAGAGATTTGATTTGAGTGTGGAAACGTAAGCAGCTCCAAAATATTCCAATGTTGCGACCCTCATTTTGCATATTGGGTGGGAAACAAGCCATTCCTGGAGGCTGCTGAATGATTCGACCGCCATAGAGAATAAAAGAACTAAAAATAGATTGAGTCAAAATGTCGCATAATAATAAAATAAATTATAAACTACAAGCAAGTATCATTTCAACATTCTTATCTGGCAACTAATCAAATTTACAAGTTTTTTTTGTAGTCGACTATAATGTGATAACAGTCAACTCAAAATCATTTATTGATGACGTTATTGTCAAAATTAAGAAATATCATAGGGAACGATGTTGTACTATCATACAACAGTCCCATAAAGGCCATTTATTACTGAACAGTAATAAACAACAACACATTTCATAAATTATCTACCTCCCCCGCAACACAAATTGCCGCAACAGTGCTGTTAGCGCCACAAGCTAACTAACTAGCTAGCTAAAGCATCAGCATCCGTTACTTTCAAAACATCGATCTAAAGGCACAATGATCTACCCAACACAAATTGCAGCAACAGTGCTGTTAGCGCCACAAGCTAACTAACTAGCTAGCTAAAGCATCAGCATCCGTTACTTTCAAAACATCGATCTAAAGGCACAATGATCTACACAACACAAATTGCAGCAACAGTGCTGTTAGCGCCACAAGCTAACTAGCTAGCTAAAGCATCAGCATCCGTTACTTTCAAAACATCGATCATGATCACTTCAGACATTATTGTGACGCTATTTAAAAGTAATCTGACTTATTCTTTAATATTTCAACATGAATTGTATAACTTTTCATGGCATTTGATCAAGCACAAAATAAATTGGCGGTGCTCAAAGTACTCAGTCACTTTTATCGTCATACATCGGTGAATTAAATACTTTACATCTCAGAAAATGCCACATAATGCTCAAACATCTTCACATGTGGGAATTATAACCGTACTATGGGGACGAGCAAAACCTACACAAAGTAGCCTGGAAACCAACTGTGTACCAGTTAGCCACGTTAGCATGGTAGCCAAATGTCCACTCCTGTTACTGTTAATGTGTGATTCATTTCCATTTAATCATGAGCATCTGATAAACATTCAGACTTGAAATCAAAATGTTATTTCTGGAAATCTTTGTGACGCCACGTTTTTAGCAATCTGTGTAATTGTTAGATACACGTTAACAGCTGATGTGGGTTAAAATTAACGGTTTAAACCAATATCAATAATACATAAATGTAAAAGTCCTATTGTTGTTGTTTCCATATGACATCACGCCCAACGGGTTAACCTGTTGAAATTGTCTGCGGCTTTGAAAGCATATTGCTTGAATATTGACTTTTAGGGATGTTCAACATTAGATGCTCCACGCTACTGTTTTGTTTGGTAAAGAACATTGGAAGAAATACCTCCGAGACCTCATACACGCACACACACACACACAGCTTCTTGATTTAGAGAAAAATACTACCAGGTGAGTAAATAAAAATAATGCCCTTGGTATGTCTTTCCCCTCTCGACCCATGACTACCACCTTGCTCCCTCCCTCCCTCCCTCCCTCCCCTCCCTCCACCCACTTGCCCGACTCCCCCCTGGGAGAGAAGTTCTCTTTAAGCGGAGGAATGCGGTGGTTGTCATAGCGGGGGCGTGCATGTCCCCTCATGCCCACCCCAGGGTTCTCACGACGTCCCGTCTTGTTTTTAGTCCTAATTAGTGGCTGCTTGCAGTTTGGAGACAGATGTTTAGAATCCTGCAAAAAAAAAAAAAAGACTTTGGACTTCAAACATCAGGGTGGAAAGTAGAAAGCGTTTTCAGGCCTTCCTTCTCCCCATGCGCTGGAACTCCCGTTTCGCACTCCTCTCTTCTGATACTTCGCATATGTTGAGGAATTAAGAATAGGAGGAGCAGGTGACTTTTTCAAACAGGATGTTATTAACGTAATTTACAGTAAAAACGTTTTCTTTTTTTTTTCTTTTTTTAATGCCACTTGGCTGAAATAATTGCTACATCAACTCACCGCAACATTAGGTACACCTGCACATCCAGCTGTATGCACAATTCTGCCTTTATAAAGATAATACTGCTCATTATGTTGAGTTATTGAAAAAAAAAATATGTTTAAAATTGTAGAAGTGTAAAACTGCCCTTGAGCTTTATGAGAGTGTGTTACAACCGTGCGACCAAAATGAAATTAAATGGATGAATATTTTTCATATCCGTCGTCTAAAACAACACCAATTTTTTTTGTAATGAGGTTTTCCTCATGAAAATAGAACTCTACAATATGAGCATTTTTGTAAAAATCAAAGAGTAATAACATAAGTAAATACACATATGCAAACAAAGAAGAGTTTCACAACTACTGCAGGTGACTCAGTAGTCTGCAATTTTTGGGGGCTTTTTGGCTTTTTTTTTCAGAAGATAAATAATAATATATGTTATATTATTTGTAGTGCTGCAACTAACAATTTTTTTAGTAACCGATTAATCTGTCGATAATTTTTTTTAATTAATCGATGAAGCGGATAAAAAAAAATCCATCCTTTTTTTTTCAAAAACAGGACACAATCAACACTGCACATACATAAATTAATTATGAATCAGTTACTGGTTTGGTCTGTAATGTGAGGAAAATAGGTAAAAATGTTTGTTGATTAATTAATCGATTAATCCCTGCACCGCTAATTGCCTGTCTACATGTATCATCATTTATATCATCATTTTGTGTTCAAATATGGATCGTTCAAAGCATTATAACTCGCTAGCCTGTTGCAGTGCTACGTCACTGTCAATTTGCAGTGATGCGAAACAAAGTTGGCCTCTGAAGTCAGAATGTTTTTTTTGGTTTTTTTTTATAACCGGATCATATGCGGCTGCTCCTGGCAAGGTACCACTTACTACCAGGTCTATAAACTTCACAGCCAAGTGAAATATTTGATACTTCACGAGCTCACCTCAATCATTCAGCAACACACCTCCAAACAAAATGCTTGCTTCTTGAGCTGTGCCCCGTGTTTTGTCGAGTCCTGTCGGTTTCTGTTCATTAGGCAGGTGGTGACGGTGTCACAGTGCGCTTTGTTACCGGCATCTTGTGGTAATTACCATTCATCATCAACGCTTGACTGGAGGCAAAGAGCAAGAGACGTTATGGCCTTTTACAGGAAGGAACCACATGCTTCTTGGGCAACGCGTATGGAAAAGGTCGTTTTGACACACCTGTCAATCAAGGCTTGGACTTGACCTCTTTTGTTGCCCTTAAATCAGAATGTGTCATCTTCAAAAGCCTGGCTTTTCAGTTTTTCACTGCAGAGCTCAAAGCCAATTTTTTTTAAGTTACTTTAGCTCTGCTAGATAGCTAGTTGACTGGACTAGAATTGCTCAACTTGACAATGCAAATCATGCAGGTAGGAACGGCAACTCTCATCACTCACTATTTTAATAGAGCAATTTAAAACAACCACCGCTGTTGTCTTAAGATGGAACCCAATGAAAACAGCAGAGGGCCCAGAACTGAACCCTGCGGAACACCATCCGTTCCGTTATACATGTCAATTCATTTATTTTTCCCTCTCCCTCTCCCCTCCCCCCCCCTCTCTCTCTCTCTCTCTCTCGTGAAAACTAAACTAAAACGAAACATTTTTTAAAGAATAAAAATTAAGCGAAAACTAACAGACTTGCTATAAACACAAATTAAAACTAAGTGAAATAAAAAAAAAAAATTAAAAAAAGAAATACAAACTATAATGAAAAATCCCAAACTATTTTACACTGCAATTTCAACCTATTTTAACCTCGAGTGAGTACAAGTGTCAACACTACAAAGTGATTATCAACATAAATAATTGTGAACAAATCTAATGCAGCAACGGTAGATGAATTGTGATTAATAGCCTTCATCAATTGACTCATGAACTGAGTCAGCTGTCACCCAAAAGCCATTAAAAATAAAATTACTGTACAATTAAAAATAAATTACTGTGTGCTGGAGTGTCTTTTCCTTATCAGTGGAGCATTTAATGTGACTCACCACGCACACTCCACCTTTCCGACTGCTCCTTCTTTACTCGCACTCGCGCGTTGACAGGAGCGCTTCATGTTAAACTCTCAACAGGTGGAAGTACTTATGCTGGTAATAACATTTTTATTACAGTCTCTAAATGAGAGTGGTGGACACTGAACGGGCAAAACGCTACACACGCACGCACTCACGCACGCACAGCGCCGACGAACCCGCTGCACTCCAGGACGTGCAGTCGGATGTGCGTGACTGCGTTCGCTCCATATGAACGTCGAGCTCGCCAGAGCGCATGCGCAGTCGATGTCGCTTCTTTTTTGAAGGGAGCCGTTTGCTTGCTTTCAAGTCACGCTTGAGCTTAAATGCGCTGCTGCGGGATCGTTTGTGTGCTTTGGTATCAGCACGGATCTCCGGTTGGCTTGAAAGACGAACACTCGGCGAGCCAGAAGGCGCTTTTGGGGACGCGCAGACAGCAGACACGGATTTTCCCTCAACTACTTAGTCATGACGTCACAAGGATGGACTGATGATAACGTTCGAAGCACGCTACTGTGCAGGAGACTGCAATGGCAGTATTAGACTGTTAGCGGGGCTATGAGAGGCAATGTTGTCACTCAGTTGCAATAACATTGTGTACACGCACACATCGGATGATGAGGAATAAAATACGCTATTGTAGATGACCGTCATAGGGGAAAAAGAAAAGAAAAGGAGTGGCAATAAATGAAAGGGGAGATGCTATGCTAACCGTTAGCTTATCTTTTTAGCGTGGGTGACATTTCAGTTTGTGATTTTGAATTATAATTGTTTAATATATTTTTGAATGTGAATGTACATTTTTATGTAATTTAGAAAATTTGAATTTCAATTTGATTTTAAATATAAATTTTGAATTTCAATTTTGGATTTTAAAGTTTTAAGACAGCATGATATCACACACAAAAGTATAAAAAATTAAAATTAAAAAGTATGCACAGCATAATACAATATGTAAACACACCTATCTCCCATATATAATATAAAAGGTTAGGGCTGGAGCTTAAAGGCTTATAAATGCCCTCACCATGCTCACAATCTTAATTTCAGAGAAAAAAATAAAATACTTAATAATTTCCAATTACTCTTTCAGCAAAAAACAACAACAAAAACACACACATTCTGACCATAGAATCTATTATGTAATGACTGATCTCAACAAGAACCAAAACAATATTCTAAGTCACAGCAGATCAAAGGGGGGGGGGGGGGGGGGGTAAATCACGGTTAACAAGACAATCAGTTAAAAACTGATATTCAGGTCTTTGCTCACTTTGATCGGTTTTGATTGATGTTTGTATCCCACTCAAGGGATAAGACAGCGTGCTATTGTTCTTCTCTATCTTCATTGTCTTTGCTGAGGGTTTTAATTAATGCCAACAATAAAGATGGAGCTGTTTAATATTTAAACCGTATTATGTAAACATGCACGCTTTTTGACCATGAATATGTTTTTCTTTCTCAGTATCGTTAGCCTAATAGCATAATTGGCTAAGTCGTTTTTGACATACTGACAACATCTAAAAAAAAATAAATAGCAACGTGCTGGCTTAAAAATTATGTTTTTTTCCAATTGATCCTCAGGTCATGGCAATTTGCAAAAGTTGAATCCAGGTAACTGGACTGAATGTTGACTTTGGCAATTATGCTATTAGTCTAACAATATCGTAATGATACGCATAAGCATTATAATTTGATCTCTATCATCGCGCTGAAACATTTTCGTATCCTCAATCAACCCGCGCGGCGTAACAATGCTTCAATCCCTCGTTGTCGTTATTTGGATCTGATCAAAAAGAAAAAGGTGAGGCACGCGGTTAGCAGGAATGTGGCAATACTTCACCTTGGGCGTCGCACGCGCTGTGCGCTACGACCCGACGCTAACAGGCACCCGCATGCTGAAAACCGCCTCCTTGTGTTTGCTTGTCGGACAAATAATCGCTGCAATTACTCAATGCTGATAAAATTCTTGCCAAATGTGTTACAACAACAAAAGCAAAAGTTAACTAACTAATAAGTGCTCTCTCGCTTGAGCTGTGAAGCAGTCTCGCTTTTTGAGTTGAGTTTGGCTGACAATCTGTGTGATGTAATCCCCCCCCCCCCCCCCAAAAAAATTTTTACACTAACATGTCAGACATTAATTAAGCGAGGAAGCATTTTAAGCTAATCGGAGTTTTACGACGACGTTGGATGCCACCTCTGACGGTGCTCAGCTCACTTCATCCAGTAGCGGCCACCAACAGGCAGCCGGCCGAAGGCATCCTGCATCCTGCAGTCGGAATCTGTTCCCGGCATGTTGCGTTTGATCTCCGTCTGGGGTTATTTTATAGATGCCTCCGTCTCACTCTGGAAGCCAATTAAAACTTGCCAGATGTTTGTCTCCAACTGCGGTCCGCTGCGAGGAGGGGCTGCATCCTCGTCAGAGGTTAATATATGGAAACTAGGGCTGGGTAAAAAAAAAAAAAAAAAAAAAAAATCTAATCATTGGTATCGAATAGATTTTCTTTTTAAAGCCCGATATCGATACATAAAACCATGACTCGATTATATTCATCTTTTTTTCCCATAAATTCTTCAGAAAATAGAATTTGAAGGCAAAATATTTTTATTTAGTTTTCTTGAAATTTACTTTTCACATGAATTGAAAAGTATTTTCCTACATTTATGAAATACCTGACAATTCAGAAACTTTTTAATTTATATTGACAATTATTGAATTTGAATTATAAAAATATTTTTGATCTCATCCTTGCTCATTTCAATGTTTGTGTAACACTTAAGTGATTACAACACATGTTAAAATGTACTTTGATATTTAATATTTGTGGAGTTTTTTATCATGTCCTTGACATTGATCAATATCAGATTGAAGTGAAGTGAATCGAATTGGAAAAAAAATGAAATTGAATCAATTGAGGAAATTAGAAGCGATACCCATCCCTAATGGAACCTAAAAGTTTCGTTTGGTTTCAATGCTGGTTCATCCAAATATGTCTTCACCAGACTGGCTGAAAGTGGATCAGTGACATCATCGATTCACTGACTTTGACTCACCTTTCATCACGTTATGGTTGACGATACAATAACTTTCGTTGTTCAACATCGAACACACGCACATGCAGAGGAACACACCAAAGGAGCTAACCCTAAATCATCTTCTCCTGCTGTCATTTTGTCTTCCTCTTCCATTTCCTGACTCCGCCCCCTTTTCAGCTCCACCAGCCACTCCCTCACAAAGGCCGCGTTAGCAAAAATCACTGACCCCCGCTGGGCCTGGGGTTCGGGGGTGTCGGCCGCCCTCCGGTGCCCCCATCTCCCCCTTCTGCCCCGGTGTTCCGTCCTTCCACACGGCGGGGGGTGGGGTGGGCGCGGCTGCCCTCTCCGCTCCGCTGTCCGGCCCTTCTTCGGCGCCGGTGCCTGGGTGCGGGTGGTCCCCGGGGGCTGGGGGTCGGGGGTTGGGGGGCTGCCGGTTGGTCGGGGTGGGGTCGGGGGGGGGGCGGCTTTGTTGGGGGGGGGGGCGGTGGTGGGGGTTGCGGGGTGGGGGGGTGCTGGGGGTGGGGGGTGTCTGGGGGATTGGGGGCATGGGGGCGGCTGGGGCTGGGTTGGGGTGGGTGGCGGGGGGTGGATGGGGGGCGGGGGGGTGGTGGGGGGGGCGGGGGTTGGGGGCCGGTGGGGTGCCTGGTGGGCCTGCAGTGCCCCGTCCTGCTGCGTTGGGCCGGGGGCGCGGGCCGTGTTGGGGCGGGGGGCGCTCCTGCTCCTGGGTTTGCTCTCCGGCCGGTGGCCCTGGTGGGGCCCGGGGGTCGTCCTTTGGCGCTGCCGCGGCCTGGGGGGCCCTGAGGTGTTGCGCTTGCTCTGTTCCGGCGGGGGTCGACGGCTCCCCTCTTTGGTGGAGATTTTCATGCATGCCAGATCCACCACACCAGCATCTACCGAAACTCAGACACAATCTGTTTCCTCCTCAGGTTATTGAATCGGTGGAGGCTGGTGTCTCGGATCTCACGCGGCTTCGTCTGTCCTTCCTTCCTTTTCTCGGTCTCTCCGTTGGTCTCTTGAGGCCTCCCTGACTTTATGTTTTTTGGATTTGTTGGGGTCTGGATGTTTCTTGGGCTGGGGAGGAGTTCTGGTGGGGGGTGTCTGGTCGGTGCTGGATTTCACCTTCCTTGGTTTTCTTCGGTCCCCTCGGGTCTCCTGGTGTTCGATTTAGGTGAACGGTATAAGATTTTTTTTTTCTAATAGGTTTTCTGGTGAGCTAACAAACACACGCACGCACGCACGCACACACACATACTCACCCACACACACAAAAAAAAAAAAAAAAAAGGTATGTATGTATGTATGTATATATGTGTATATATATATATATATATATTTTAAAAAAAAAGAAAAAAAAAAAAAAAAAAAAAAAAGAGCAATGATGATGACATTTCCGAATGAACAATACTGAGCTCTAAAAAAAGAAGAAAAAAAGAAAAAAAAAAAAAAAAAAAAAAAAAAAAAATCACTGACGATTGTTCAGTAATGCGTCGTAATTGCAGAAAAGGACAAATACAGGATTTTACTCCTATTGCTTAAAATGACTGCTCCATGCAAACTAACAGACTAAACTAGCTCACATAAAATGTATTTGAACCTCCTTATGTTGTTGCAATACACCAGAGGGATCTGTGAGCTAAATTGCTAGGATGAGGCAGCCATTAGCAAAATAAATGGTGTTTGTAGCGACGGTTGAAATAAAGGGAAGCTTTACATTTTTAATTCCTTTTTTGGGGGGGTGGGGGGGGCTCGAGGTTATTTTTCTATCCGTATCTAAGCTATTAGAAATAAATTTTTCCATAATCTGTTCCCGACACATTCATTGATACACGGGACGTGACTTCATTTGACTTGAACAAAATGTTCCCAGTGAGCCTTTGTGGAGTGGATGAACACTTCACATGATGACACTTGTGCAGACAGCGTCCTGATTTCGTTACCTGTTAAATGTCTGATGAATTTTCCTTTCAACTTCTTGCCAATGGATTATTCCAAATCATGAGAGGTGATTAAAAAATAATAATAATAACATAAATAAAATAGGGCTTAGCTCTCGTGAGATGTGTGTGTCGAGTGTTGGCTGCGTACCTGCTGTGTGATTAATGGATAGATATGCCCAGATAAATAGATAAACCAGTGGCCTGCAAACTGCAAAAAAATAGAAGACATTTATATTTTTTTATATATTTGTTTAGATTTTTTTTGTTGATAAAACACTCTTTAAATGAATTAATTGTTAAATAAAAAAATGAATAATTAAATATTTAGAAAAAAAATGTCAGAGTCAAAATGTTAAAGTTGTCAGAAAAACAGAGAGGAAAGGTGGATGAAGAAGGTTTGTTTTAAATATATAAAAATGTCCAAAAAGGAAGAGGAAAAGTAGAAAACTGCCATAAAATTGAATTTTAAAAAACAGCAGAAAACAAACCATTCAAAAAGTAGCCATAAAATGTCCAAAAGCAAAAGACGAAGTCTCGAAAATTACCCTCAAATGTCCACAAAATTGCCAAAAATGTCAGAAAATTGATAGCAGAAATGCAAAAAAAATGTCAAAACGATGTCCAAAAAAGACTAGAGGCAGAAAATGACCACAAAATGTCCATTAAATTGCCAAAACATGTCAGAAAATTGAATTTAAAAAAAGGCAGAAAAGAAAACATAAAAAAAATATAGCCATAAAATGTCCAAAAGCAAAAGATGAAATCCCGAAAATTACCTTCAAATGTCCACAAAATTGCTAAAAATGTAAGAAAATTGATCGCAGAAAGGCAGAAAAAAACGTTTTAAAAAAAAGTCCCAAAAAAAAAAGGAAGAAGAGGGTGCAGAAAATTACCATATGTCATTAAAATTGCCCCCAAAATTTTGGGGACAGAAAAGTCTAAAAATGTACGAAAAATGAAGAATGAGAAATTTACAACAACAACTAAAAAAAGGTCAAAGAAAATGAATCTCTACGTATTGGATGCTGCTCTCATATTTTCATGTTCTAGTGCAACTCTAATTAGCTCTCGTGCACCCCGGGAAAAAAACACATTGTTTCGTTCATCACAATGTTCAAATGCTTTGCGGCTAAAAAAAACGGATTTTTGTTGATCTATTTGGCCTAAAAAGGCTCTTTTGACAGCAAAAATGGCTGACCCTTGCCCTAAACTAAACTCACATTTTATCTTCTCATTTACATTTGTATTACAATCATAATGCCGCTGCGAGCGCACCATCAAACGGGCGCAATGTGGATGCAATTACGAGAGCGACAGTAGGTCACTCGGACTCTTTCAAGTCAAAGCGGGCTGGAGACTTTTTTTTATGATTACAGACTTTGCCGTGTGTTTAAGTCCAGCGTGTTTGTGATTCTGGGGTTTGAATGTGCCCCTGCAAAACTTCAGCAAATACTGCAATTTGAACCCGCTGCCACTACTGCAAAAGCCATTACACTGGTGTTTACAAAAAAAAGGTTTCCAGACGCGCGTAAGCGCCGATCACAATGTCTTTTCAACACTTCCAGTAAGAGATGTTTATTCAAAAAGGCCGCGGCGGTTGCTCTGTGTTATCTTGACACACATTTATCGGCATTTTCCATTCCGTTTTGTTTATTGGCTAGAATTAAAAGGTTCCTTGCAACGGGTGTTCTCAGACGCCTCCCATTTTGGACCAGTTTGACGAGTGATAGCATCAAAAAATACATCCCGAGGCTTCGCTTACCAAGAGGTTTTTTTCTGCTGTTTTGGAAAAGTTGCGTGCGCATTATGAAATCATTGCCAGCTCCATTTTTACAAAAAAATGCCAGTTTTTTTCAGCTGTTGCCGAGCACACGACAGATATTTTTCAAGACCAACAAAATATTGTTACTTACTCATTGTTACTTTTTTGGGTTGTTTTGCAAAAAAATAAATAATATGTCATTTTGTACAAAACAAGCCAGAAAGTTGTGTCAGATACTCGACTTGGGTCAATTTGACGCAACTTTCTGAGTTGTTTTATACAAAATGTCCCAATATTTTACTCAAAGTTGGGTCAAAAGTAACCCAATTATGGGTTGTTTTTTTTTTTTTTTTTAATGGACCTATCCACTTTATGGGTCAATTGAACCCAACTTTCTGATCCATTTTTGATCCATAATTGGGTTACTTTTTGACCCAACTATTTTTAAAGTGGGGCGGCACGGTGGCTGACGTACGCGAGATCGAGTCTGGGCTTCGGCCTTCCTGGGTGGAGTTTCGGTTTCCTCCCACATTCCAAAGACATGAATGGCAGGTGAATTGAACGCTCCAAATTGTCCATAGGTGTGATTGTGGATGGTTGTCCTTCTCAGTGTGCCCTGCGATTGGCTGGCATCCAGTTGGCATCCAGTTCAGGGTGTACCCCGCCTACTGCCCGAAGCCAGCTGGGATAGGCTCCAGCAACCCCCGCCCCCCTTGTGAGGACAAGTGATAAAGAAAATGGATGGATGGATGTTTTTAGAGTGTGGGACCAAATGAGGAAGTCCTTTTGCATTTCAGTGGTTATGTCGGTGATTAACGCCTCTCTCCTCTTTCCCAGGTGGTTCTGGATCACATGAGGAGGAAATGCAAGTGTCACGGCACGTCAGGAAGCTGCCAGCTGAAAACCTGCTGGCAGGTCACCCCCGAATTCCGGGTGGTCGGCTCCATCCTCAAAGAGCGCTTCCACATCGCCACCCTCATCAAGGCCCACAACCGCAACACCGGCCAGCTGGATCACTCGCACCACAACAACAACAACAACCACAACCATCACAGTAACCACCACCACCACCACCACCACCATCACCACCACCACCAACACCACCACGCGCACCGCCGGAGGCCCGGCGTCAACGACCTGGTCTACTTTGAAAAGTCGCCCGATTTCTGCGAGCGGGACCTGGGCTCGGACTCGGCGGGGACGCAGGGCCGCATCTGCAACAAGACCAGCCCGGGCATGGACAACTGCGAGAGTCTGTGCTGCGGCCGAGGCCACAACATCCTGCAGCAGACGCGCAGCGAGCGCTGCAACTGCAAGTTCCACTGGTGCTGCTACGTGGTGTGCGAAGAGTGCAGGATAACCGAGTGGGTCAGCGTGTGCAAATGAACAACTGCGCCCCCCCCCCCCCCCATCCAGAACAATGACAAACACTTTCAATCAAAGACCCCGATTAGAAACGAGAGCGGGGCCGAGGCCCGTCTTATATGCACCCCACTCCATCTTCACCGCCGGCTTCCGAGGAGCCCGAAGGCGGGAAGTGTGCCAAGAGCTCCAGTCGGCAGACGATCGATTTGCATGTCGGGAGTCGAGCGCGCGCGCGCATGCGCGACATTGCCCAAAAGCTGTCACAAACTGCGCGAGCGTACGCGTTTTTTTGCATTTTGTCCGATACGATCGGGTATCTGAAAGCAAGAAATGCAACGCAACACAAAAAAAAGCACCGCACTCGCGATCAAATAATACGACTGTTATATGAAATGTATGCTTCGCCGGCAGTATTTACAACATACACACGCTACATAATATTTCTGCTATTTCCATACCGCGCACACACAGGGGGAACAAACAGACGGGAATTTGTTGGAGCATGCCCGCAGCGCGAAGAAGCTTCAGGGCACTTCACTCATCAATGTCACGTTTTTGTGCGTTTGTGGGTGAGACTTGGATTTGGTCATTCGAGCAATCGTTGTACATCTCAAAGCAAACCGAAGCTCACTGTCAAGCAATGTCACATGTCAATCAAATATCGCATAATGACATGTTTTAGTCACAAAATGAGAGATGCTTCAAGCCTACAGTGACTAAAAAAGATCCCATGCCACAACAACGAGGCACTCTATTGTAGCCATGCCAGCCCAAAGCCCTGGTCCACATCACATCCTGGCTGCCCGGTCTTACGTTTTCCCTTCCTGATCCACATTTCCCTGTCCAAACTTCCTTCCATCTTTCTCACCATGATGCGCACGCACCTACGGCAGACAACGAGGCGCTCTAAAGCAGCCAGGCCAAGCCAAAGTCAACATCACATCCTGGCTGCCTGATCTAATTTTTTTCCCCCCTTCCTAGTTCACACAATCCCGTCCACAGACCGACTATCAAGTCAGACTGCCCACTCCTGGCACTTCCTTCCATCTTTTTCACCATGATGCGCACGCACCTACGGCAGACAACAAGGCGCTCTAAAGTAGCCACACTAGCCCAAAAACCTTGTCCACGTGCTGGATGTCAAGTTAGGCTTGTATTTGAACTCTTCCGCCTTTGTTTGTGGAATGTGCGTGCACTCACGGGTGACAACGAGGCACTCTAAAGCAGCCAGGCCAGCCCAAAGTCAACACCACATCCTGACAGCCCGTTTTCATTTTTCTCCCTTCCTAGTCCACACATTGGCTGTCAAGTCAGATTTTCTCCTCCTGGCACTTCCTTTCAACTTAAGGCAAACAACGAGGCACTCTAAAGCACCAGTTCGAAACTCTTGTCCACATGCTGAATGTCAAGTCGGACTTACGCTACACACTAGCTGTCAAGTCAGACTCCACCCACACACCCCATCCCTTATTTCCCTTTCTGGCACATCCATCTTTCTCTCCATGTTGTGCATGCACTTGTGGCAGGTAATTAGGCACTCTAAAGCAATCACTCGAACCCGAAACACCTGTCCACATGCTGAATATCAAGTTGGACTTTTTCATTTTGCCTCCTCACTCTTTCATCTTGGTTTGCGTGACATGCGTGCACTCATGGCCAATAATGAGGCGTTCAAAATCAGCCACGCCAGTGTTTTATCAAAACGGAAGAGGTATTTTCTGGGTGTAGGCGTAGCTAGCTTGTTAACTGCATGTGAAAGTTGTGTCGGATAACTGCATATGTGAACGAAGGCGCTCGTGTGCTTATAGAGTGGGGGAGGCGTAAATTGATGATGTTGGAATCCAAAGTGCGCGTTCAAAAAAAAAAAAAAAAAGGAAAACTGAACAAGAGAAACATTTGAAAACTATTTTTCAGCAACTCTCTTCAAACATGTTTACCATATTTAGCCACAAATCTCTGAATTCACTTTAAGACAGTCGAGCGCCAGATCTGATAATCTGATTGCTGCTGCTGCTTCCTGGGTTTGCTCCTATCGGACCAAAGCAACTGGAACCATTTCCTCCTCTTTTTACTCGAGGACGCCGTCATCAAAGTCGGACTAATCGGCTGCGGATAGAACCCGTTTATACCAGTCACGCTTTGCCACGCGATCCGTAAAGGTCGGCTGTCATTTCCAGCATTGTACATAAAGTGGAGTCACGCTGTGTCCGTATCGTCACCACACGAACACGATTCAGTATCACGTGCTAAAAATAGCCAAGGCGACAAGAGTGTTTCCTGTTTTGTGTGTAGCGCTGCGGCCTTTGACACGCACACCTTGTAAGCGTAGCCACTGTGCACCCGCGGATATTCCGAGGTCAGGTTCCATGCCACTATGTCGACGAGAACTGAAAAATGAGCACGTGTTGACGTGTTGGCTCCTGATCGGAAAATGTCGTCTGTTTCCAAGTTATGCTTCGTGCCTGTGTTGAAAGCCGAGAAAAGAAAAGAGAAAAAAAAATCTGGAATCTTTCTTGTGTTCCATTGATTTTAAGTCAGTTTGCACAAGCACAACTGTAACTCTGGGAGATATTATAGTAAGATGTATTTTTTTTGTGTTAAATGTACAGTATGTGTGTAACCTAAGTTATTTTATTTTTGTGGATAAGTTAATATTTTTTTGTAAAACAATAAAGATTGTCCTCGGTAAAATTCGTATTTGAATGACATGAAATAATAAAAGAGATGCAACGAGTTTCTTTTGTCACAAGTCAGCTGCTGCCTGTAAACAGAGTGCAAATCCTCCGAAAAATTAAGCTACGTGCGTTGTGGGATTGCGTTCACGTCAAGATGGAGCCATGTGGATTTTACAGAAATGTGTGGTTCACGTCACAAAAAAGTGTGCACATTTCACTTGTGTTGAGCGTCTTTCACTTTACACACACACACATTCAAATTGGATCCAGCCCATTACCCATTTTTTACGTACGCCACTATTGTTTTCCTACTGTGACAAAAGTGCAAATGGTTGAAATGAAAAATGTCCGCAAGCTTCCTTTCTGTGTATGCTATGTAAAGTTTTGTCCATGAAGTATTTAAGATATTTTTATTTTCCTACTCTTTGATTTCAGTGTGTACATAGAAATATGAAAATGGTGAAACCAAATGTGTGTATTTGACACAACTCTATCGTTGCTTGTGACCCTCCCGATATGGGAACATACTGTATGTATTGATGTATATATATAGTGCCTCTCTGAAAGCTGAGTTAATAAATGTCAAATCTGCTGTTGAAAAAAACGCTGCAGAGGATTTATTTTTGCGCGCGTGTTGCCGTACTTGTTTGCCATAATGACTTCAATCTGCCCAAAGTGAAAGCGCTCGCCAATCGTGGCGCGCAAGGAAGCCCAATCGAGAAAGTTAGAAGCTCGATGGCAAAAAAAAAACGGTCAAATCGACTGCAGTTTTCAAAACCATTCTTATGATTTTAGTCTTAAGTTGACGGTCTTAAAACCACATGAAAACGCTTCGTCGAACATGATCAGCGGTGCTCGCCCCTCCCCTTTCTCACGCAATGGAATCTTCAGCATAGGGATTCGAGCAAGGTGGTTATGAGGAAGAGGAAGCAGAATTATATGGAGAAGAGAAGACAGCCATTATTCTATACAATTCGATATCGACAAAAGATCCACGCATAATCGACAACCACTGAAGAAAAAAAAAATTTTTTTTTTTAGACCTAAAATATTCTTTAAAAACTGCGATTGGCTGGCAACCAGTTCAGGGTGTGCCTGAAGCCAGCTGAGATAGGCTCCAGCAACCCTCGCGACCCTTGTGAGGACAAGCGGTTAAGAAAATGGATGGATGGATATTATTTAAAAACACTAATAAATATTTACTATACGTTTTTTACAGAAAAACTGGAGGGGAATGCAAAAAAACCCATAAAAAAAAAACGTATAATTCTAATAATAAAGTCAGTTTTTGAGAAAATTAAAGGCTTTTAGGTGCGGAAAATATGATACTTAACTGAACCAGACCGTGACTTCTAGTTTTCATTACCCAACATTATCTGCAGCACAAAACTTCACCTCAACCGCCGCCTACCTGCGGTAGGTCATGTGAGGCCAGCAACAATTTTAGGGAACGTCTTGGCGGTTCTTCTTCTTCTACTTTCTTTTGGTGGTTGATTCTCAGTTTAGCATTTTTATTAGGCTAGAAATGCAAATGTTTCCTCATAAAACTGCGATGCAAAAGTCTCGCAAGTGATCGACAACCATAAAGAGACAAAAATCTATAACTTCAACATTAGCATTAGCATTAGCATCACCACGTTTCACATTGCCTGACTTTTTTGCTGTTGTTGTTGGGGCCCCAGATAGCACGTCTATGTGGTCAAGTATCAACTTTCTTGTACTAGTTGCTGCTTGCGTGCAGAGAGGAATCCTGTTGAGCGTCCCTGACTCATTTATATCTCTTGCGCCTCGAGGGAAGCGATGAAGTCACTGAATCAAGTGTACCAATTCTCCAGATACACTTTCAAAGCAAACAGATAAAAAAAAAAAAGGAAAAACGAAAAGAACTTTTTCCCAGTCAGGCGATTCTATTCTTATCCAAACATACTGTTGAGAGTTAGGGAAAAGGAAAAAGCTTCCCTTCTTCCGCACCTCTCGCTCCCGGCTCCTTCTCTGCTGCAGCACCATCTGTACATCGAGTGTAGCATGCGTCGTGCATCTTTCAGTGTAATGAAAGTTTGATAGAAGTGAACACGGTCCTCATCTCATCTTGCTGAATAGTTTATGTGAGGATGAAGGTGTGGTGACAACCCTGTGCGTGATTGTTTGTACAAGAATTCGTGTTTCCTTTGTGGGCATGTGATTTTAAACGAATTACTGAGCGTACGCATTATACGTCGCAAACTAAAGTGAGGTGCACACACACACATACCGATAATTGTGTCAAATGTGAGCGTTTTTTCCCTTTTTTCGCTATCCAAGTCAGCAAGGACCAGATTCTCGGATGTTTCTGAAATTTTATCATGTAGTGTGGGATGTGTTAATGATTTTTTTTCCATCTCTAATATGCTAACTATCTTAGCTAATGCTTAGCCTAACCGTTTGTATGTTTACAGGTAAGCTACGAGTTAGCCTAACTGTTAGCTATATTATGTTAACAGATCAGCTAAGAGTTATCCTAACTTTTGGGAATAAATGTTGGGAACAGTTAGCCTAACTGTTAGCTTATCTGTTAACTACATTGATGTTGTAAACGCGGGGTGTGTTAATGATTTTTTTCCATCTTTAATACGCTAACTATCTTAGCTAATGCTTAGCCTAACCGTTTGTATGTTTACAGGTAAGCTACGAGTTAGCCTAACTGTTAGCTATATTATGTTAACAGATCAGCTAAGAGTTATCCTAACTTTTGGGAACAAATGTTGGGAACAGTTAGGCTAACTGTTAGCTTATCTGTTAACTACATTGATGTTGTAAACGCTTCTAGTCTTATTCGCTGTGCTAAATGCAAGGTTATTTAATAGTTACCAAAAATAAATAAATTAAAGAAAAATGTGTTAAGAACTAAAATAAAAAAAAGAAAATGCTTTCAAAACACAAAAATTACATTTAGAAACTTAGCTAAAACTATAATTCTGGTGAAAATTTCCTTTGTCAATCAATGTCATACATGAGCTTTTGTAGTTCATTAAACAAAAAAAATATATATATATATATTTATTTTAATTTTATTTTTTTGTATTGCTGTAAGGCAATAACAGCCACAAACCAAGTCAATATAAACAAACAACTAAACTAAAAAACTAACTATAATAAAACAATTCCAATTTTTTTTTATTCAAACACTTGCTAATCCCCGAACTGTGAAATGAGTCACAACTGTAGAATTGTAAATCTAGTATCACTTCTCTGTTTCCCAGTCTGAGTCTGTCTAATAGTCACATTTCCATCCTGAATGGATTAGGACAAATACTTTTGAGAAAGTAATTGTTCATCCTCACGAGAATAGCTCCTGCACCCGTGACTGCTGGAGCACCAGGCCCGGGCTTGCGTGTTTCGTTTATTTGAGCAGCGGCTCCCGAAGGGACTACTGACTTGAGCTGTAACAACATTATGGCAGTGAATGAGATTTATATATATATATATTTTTCGTTTTATAATCCCATGGCATGAATTTGCAAATCTGCATCATCTTGAAAACTGTCTGAAATCTTCTTGCTCCTCACTGACTTCTACTCTACATTAAAAATAAAAAATAAAAACTTTGCATGCCATCAAAGGGGTTTGTTTGTACCTATCATACCAAACTGTCAGTCATTAATTGCAACCTGTGCCTGAGTATTGCACCCACAGTGTATTTAATAAAGACATAAAATCTAACGATGCCTTCAAGCGGCATGACCACAGTCTATTCAGTACATTTGTAGTAATGTAAGGCAGACAGACATTTGACAGCGATGGCAAGACGAATGGCATACTTGTATTCAACTCAAATGTCAAGCTGTCAACACGTTGGCTACCTACAATTGTTCACATGCAAGCCCAACCAGGAGCAATCAGGAAAGCATGCGGAAAGGTGACAATTTCAATTTCATTAAATGTCGTGAAAGAATTCAACCATTTGTGCATCGCAACTAATATATTTAAAGAGATACTTGACTCATTGAGCCATTTCCAGCGGTAAAAAGTTAGTATTTTGTTCAGAATGAATTTGATAACTACATTATTTTTTTTGTATACAATTAATACCATTAAAAAAGAATTTTTCCATTTGCTGTCGACTGAAGATGACATCACCTGTGCTAAGGAAGTAGGCAACGACCAATCATGGCTGAGTTTGCTGACCAAAACCAGAAAACAGGTAAGCCATGATTGGTGATATCATCGTCAACTACATTATTTTTTTGTATACAATTAATACCATTGAAAAAATAATTTTTCCATTTGCTGTCGACTGAAGATGACATCACCTGTGCTAAGGAAGTAGGTAACGATCAATCATGGCTGAGTTTGCTGACCAAAACCAGAAAACAGGTGAGCCATGATTGGTGATATCATCGTCAACTACATTATTTTTTTGTATACAATTAATACCATTAAAAAAAAAAAATCCATTTGCTGTCGACTGAAGATGACATCACCTGTGCTAAGGAAGTAGGTAACGACCAATCATGGCTGAGTTTGCTGACCAAAACCAGAAAACAGGTGAGCCATGATTGGTGGTATCATCGTCAGTCGACAGCAAGTGGAAAATTTGGTTTTTAAAGGTATTAATTGTATACAAAAAAATAATATAGTTTTCAAATTCATTCTGGACAAAATACAAACTTTTTAATGCTGAAAATGGCTCCAGGAATCAAGTATCCCCTTAAGCTTCCTCTCATGTGTACAACTTGACCATCAGGGGGCAGTACACATAAATACAGACACCAACAAAGAAGAGTTTCACAACTACTGTAAGTGACTCAGGAAGTAGTTTTTCGCAGAGGATAAGGAATATATATATACCCGTGTTGATGCCACAATGCTACTCATTAGCTCGTTTATGGCATTTTGCATTGTCTGTTAGCATTCAGCGAAGCAAACTTTTCTGAGGCACAGCTTTGTGGTTGTTCCAACATACAGCAGTCATGTCAAAAATGTTACGAGCAAAAAAATGATCCCAACGACGGCTTGTATCTCGGGAAAACTTGCACGTCGGGTCACTCTTATCTCAAAGCACCGCTACGAGCTAATTTAACAATATTGCACTGCCGACTATTTGTTTACAAGCAATTAAAAAAAAAAAAAAAATAATAATAATAATAATAATTTTCCAGCGTATCCTCTTCAATGCCACGCAATCTGGTCAGCGCCTCAACAGCCTCACAACTATATCATCCGTTTCACTTTCTTGGCGACAAGTCCCGCATCCGGGTCGGAACATTGTCGCGGCTTGTAGAAACTTGCCGCTAAGACTTCTCGTCTAAAGATAGGCAGCGTGCGTCGATGACTAATTCATCGCTGTTATACCTTGTCGAGAGTTGCTTCATTCCCCGCATTAAAATTCAATGCGGGGCAGGCAGCGGGAAAACATGCAAAGCAGGTCGGCATTATCTCATAGGGCCTCTCGTGTAGCGCAGCGAGTGCTTTCAGCTTCTTTACAAATACTTGATCTGCGCTAACGCTACAGTTTGATCCGTGTTATTAATTCATGGCCTCTCCCACCAGGGAGGGATCGAAGAGGAAACGGGGATCATTTTTTTTTTGGCGCCAGTTCTCTTATTAATTATTGACGAGAGGCCAACAAGTACATGCTTTTAACACCATTTGCAACATGTTCTGCTTGACCTAAGACGACATTTGCTCCACTAGATCCGAGTTCTACTTTTTTTTTTTGAAGCCTGGCGGGGAATGTGGCGGTGGAGAGGAAATGCTTTTTCTGAAATATTGATCGACGTAGGTCAAAGCTATAAATGGAAAAGGGCCGGCGGGCCTCGGTCCAAGAAGCAGTGCTGATCCACAGCATGTAAAGGACTTGAAATGTTTCCTGTCTGATTAATTTTGCCAATGAAAACTTTAACTTTGATACTTTGAACTTGACGGCAACAGTTGGCCAACGTAGCAGATTCGTTCCTGTTGGACAACTTTCATGATGTACAGTTTTTACGATGGGGAAAAAAAAAAAGGTTGACTCGGGTTGACATGACCTGGTTAATATCTTGGGAAAATACATTACGAAATACAATAATCCGATTTTCTGATAACTGATTTTTGAGAACAGTACAATTCCATTAGTTTCCAATCTGACCCGGGCCTTTTTCAGATGTGAATGTAAATCCGATATGTATTTGATGCGGCTGCAGTCTGGATGCTCCATTAAATGTCAACAAAAGGCGACAAATGTTACAATCGTTCGATGAAACAAACGGTGCCGAAAACAGTCCATGGCCAAAAGAAGGAAAAACGTGATCACGTTTTAGGGGAACTGCTCAGTTCAAGCACAAAATTCTTGAAATTGCCACAAATACGCAGGGATGTTCAAAGTCACGTTTGTTATTTGTAATGTAATCAAATAGCAACACATTTTTGCACAAGCCTTCGAAAGCAATGATGATGATGGCGCACACACATTTCTGTCAGCAGAATCATTCCGCCGTAAAAAACAATATTTGTCAGATGATACTTGACAGTTCATTAATTTTCCATCACACGATGATAAAGTCGATTGGGCGGTCGTGATTTGTACTGTTATCTTTCTTTCAGCAACTCTTCAAACTTTCTGCAAAAATGTCCGCCTCCGGAGGAGCGCAGTCTGGATCACCGATCGCAACACCCACACCGACACCCTCAATTGCTGTCATTATTGTAATAATTATAATTATCGGCATTATTGTTTTATAGTATGACAATTTTCTCCTTTTGTCAGTCTGGACGGGTGGAGGCAAATGGCCGCCCACTTTGCGGTACAGCTAATGTTTTCACACTTATAAAAATGAGTTGCTCTTGGGGTAATTGTTACATGAGGGTAGGGCATGGACTTGCTGTATATGCTGCGTGCCTTAAATTTTTTTTTTTTTTTATGATTTGGGACACTTCATTGACTTGACTTGATTTAACTTGACTTGACTATAGAGCAGGAATCGTTCCAAATAACTGCAAATTAAAGGATTATGAGTACTGTTCCAACACAAGACATCCATCCGACCAAGTTTCAGACCGGAGAGATACATTTATTCCTCTGTCTGAGATGACTCGCGCAGCTCCGATTACTAATTTTGCCAGTCGCGCGCAGCTCCGATTACTAATTTTGCCAGTCGCGCGCAGCTCCGATTACTAATTTTGCCAAGTCATGAAGCACGACATTATCATATATTACCCCATTGGGAAATTACGGAATTTCATTTTCAGCATACATTTTCTTAAGTGTCGCAAATGAGCTATTGCAAACTTTCTAAGAAGATTTTTGCTGACGGGAGCAAATGTGCGACGAAGCGTCTTTGGGTGTGTGAGTTGAGGCGATTAGCTTGAATTTAATCAGTAGCAAGTTCTTTGCGCCGAGGCAGAGACATACAGTAGATGTGTCCGCAGGCCATTTCTGCTCCCTCACCTCGAGTTCATTGCTTAGGCCGTCTCTGCACAGACCTGCCGTCCTGAGCTTACTCTTCATTCCTTACATACTTCCCTCCTTTCCTTTCCTCCTCTCCCGCTTCCCACCAACCCGCAGGGCCACGCCGGCTACGGCGGGGCTGGGTAGATACCTTTTCCCAAAAAGGGCCATGTGAGAACGTGGAACGGTCACCGAAAGGCCACGCCGACATGCTAACTTGGTTTCCCTGTTTAAATAAATGTATTTATTGAGAGTATTCAATTGTATTGTTTGTAAAAGATGCTATTGCGTACGTATGGTATATGTTGTCATTATGTAAGGTGAACAAAACTATAGGTGTCGCTTTGCCAAATTACAGTTGAGTTTTCACAACCTCACCTTGTCATGGATCTTTAAATTTTTCTAATTTTACATCACAGATTTCTAGCATTTGTTCACTGAAATGACACACAAAGTGGGAGTAATTCGCACTCTCCTTTATCTCAAGAAGAGAAACCACAACACAAACTTCAGGAGCGGAAAACCTCATTGGCCCATGACTTGCTTCTCGTGTCTAAATGGAAATTCCACGCTGCGAATTTTATGCAAAGGTGGGCAAAGTCACTACACATCAACATCTTGACAGTATTCCTTGTACAGATGGCAAGCAAGTCTCACTTTAATGTGGCTTGAATGCATCCGAGAGCGACTGATGTAAGAGGGCTTCACTTCCCTAAACCGCACTGTGATTTTTCTGAATAAATAAATAGTACAAGTACAGCTTTTCCCCAGTGGAAGGAACGACTAAGAATAAAATGACACTGAGTGTAGTAGATTTTATTTTTTTCCCTCGTTGTTATTTCATCTTTTTCAATAGTGCGGATGTATATAATTCTGTTGCGGCTGAGTTTACAAATAAATGGGATCAGAATTTCAATTCTGTTTTACAAGATGTTGGACTCTGCACGGAGCTCAGCACCGTTTGTGAGCATTTGAACAAATGCCAAAAACTGTAATTGCCCAATGAGGATCATTTCCAAGTCTGACTTTCACAGTTTTAGTGATGGACTGTAATTACAGTTTGTGTGCTTGAGTGGAAAAGTGAACCGTAATCATGCCTTGTCACTACAGCTGAAAAGTGCCTTTAAATAAAAACAACATACATTAATGGCTCAAAAAATGACTGTTGTGCTCTGCTGTGCATTGACGGCAATGAGATCGCATCGTAGCCATCATTCCGATACACCACGGCTTCCAAGAAAAAAAAAAATGTCTGGCCTGGGGGTCCGGCCTTCATCGAAGGGGCCCAACATGCGACATGGGGCCGTCTTTTGGTGGAACCAAATCCCACAGGAGGAACCAGCCGAGGGACCGAGCTCTGGTTCCTCAGACATACAACGCTAAATATAGTCACGCTTACTTACATCCATTGAGAGGGGCTGGACTGTGTCATACAGTAGAGTTGCTACTGGGAAAAGCCGGGGAGTATGTGTGGGCTTATTAGTCATCCTTGGTGAACGGGAGGATAATTTCCCTGCAATTTTGGGTTAAGGGAACTTGTTCCGACCATATTTTACGCTTATGCCCCAAAAAGCAGTTGTGGATACTTCTGTCATTTTTGGTAGGAACACTGCCACACAAAAAACTACAAATGTGCTGAATGCTTTATGACATACGTTAAAAGCTATCCCGAATTAAAGGACAGTCAAGGATCAATATTGGCCTGGATTACACTTCTTTTTTTTTTTTTTTAAACGATGCAATGCGCTTGTCCTCATAGGAAATGTGGTCTTCCTTCAGACATAACAATACCACTTTTGACCATATGGCGTCGCCATAATCAACATAAACTGAAAGTTCTTTAGTGTTGCTTTAAAAAGGAACCCCGACTGTCATGACAGCTTTGCTCTATATTATTTATTTGGTTACTAACATAACTAAGAAATTCATAAAAATAAAAAAAATCATTTTGTAGAAACTTTATTTGGACGTACGCCGCTTGTTATTTACGTCACAACACATTCAGTGTGCAGTGACGTAGAATGGCGGCTATAAAGAAAGCAAGGTAAGCCCCCGTAGCGTTCCTAAAGGGACGATCAAAACTCTGGTGATGGTGAATGACGAGAGCACAGTGTAGGGGAGGGTGACTCTTCCGATCGCATGTTGTTTCTTTAGGAACGCTACGAGGCTTAACTTGCTTTCTTTATAGGCGTTTCACATTGCGGGGCAGAAAGTCGCCGCAATTCTACGTCACTACGCACGGAATGCGTTGCGACGTAAATAACAATGGCGGCGTACGGTCCAAATAAAGTTTCTACAAAATGTATTAAACTGGAAATGATTTTTGAAAAATGAATCTCACAGTAAAATAATACTAATACTATAAGCAAACTTGTCATGACAGTCAGGGATCCTTTTAAAGGGGGCACAGTATGAACCTGGAAAATGATGGATGAAAATCTGACGCCTTCTTAAAATAATCGCCTATGTAATTTTTTTCAGATTGTTCAGGAAACAGAAAAAACATTTGCATCATGAGGAGATGATTTAAGCCAAAAATCATTCGTGCAAAAAATGACTTAGGAAATGACTTTTAAGAGGGTGACAATATGCAGATGTGAGTGTCAATGTGAGTTAGACGTCACAAAATACACCGATAGGTGTCCAACGGCTCTTTTCCCTTTTATTGTGGCGCAATGAAAATCTCGCATGGACACGAAAAGGACGCAGGGGATCCGCGTGTGTGATTGGTGGCCGGTGTGGTCAAACGTATCAGAAACAAAACATTTGGATCATCAGATCTGCGGTGTCAATCCAATCTTTTGACACCTGAGGTGAACACCTGAACACCATCTGCTTCGATCTATCGGATCATCAACTCTTGCCATTGGAAGAACGCCCGAGGAAAGTAGCCTGATCATTTGTGATCTACGGACGGATGGATGATTGCGAGTCAAGCATTTGTTTGAATGGCACGAGCTCAAACTTTCAGTTTGACTGCAACGCTCGGCAGGTGTATTAAAACGTTTGAGACCAAGGGCCCAGTGAGCCGCCACTTTTCAAGCCCCCTCCCCACCCCAATCGCCCATCTCCGTCCATCTGTTGATTCCTCCATCCACCTCACCGCTCAGTTAGGACATCCAGTGCAGCACAAGCCTCTAATCTGCACGCCTGTGCAGCTGCTGCTTTGTGGCTTACAGGCAGCAGGGCACTTATTATTGTACACACCAGCACACACACACACACACACACACACACAAGTGAACACACATTGGGGGAAAAAAGTCCTCTAATGTGGTAGGCCAGCTGCCAGTAGCGTGCCTTCCCCTCACCAGTGTGACCCAAACACTGTTGAGGCTCCCGGTGCTGCTCCTTCACTTTGGGGACTTTCCAGGGGAGGCGTGAGAAAGTGACACAAGGTAGCGATAGCGGCAGGACACTGAAGGACATCTCGAGCTAGAGAAATAAAGTCCGAATGAAGGTGAGGTAAAAAGGAACAAATTGAGACAAAGATGTGGACCAATAGTCCAAATATTACGATGACCGCCGTATATTAACCATGTTACGCTGAGTTTTCATAAACAGCTATCGACCCATTGTGAGTTTAATCATCCAAAAGTGTCAGAAATGAGGGAGAAAAAATATATAAAATTGTATTTGTTGATTACGCTCAAACGAAGGAGAAGAAGCTCCATGCATGCCAAAAAAAAAATACCCATACTTATTGACCCACAGATTTACTACAAGAGGTGAAACCGTACTCTACCTTTATTTTCATGCCCAGCGCAAGTCTAGTGCAAAAAGCAGTCAAAAGTTGTCTTCCTTTCGATAGACTTTGCACAGGCAGAATTTGGGCGTAAAGGGGGCGTTTACACCGTTGTGGGGGTGGAATGCAGCCAACTCCTGGCCAAGCGAAGCGGCTCCCCCTTGTTACCATTAAAATCAGAGCGGCGCAAGCGCTGGCATGCTTGACATTGCGGAAGAAAATCGACTCGCTGGGGTCTTAGAGATGAGACGGAGCACCAAATCGATCTGCCTGCCGCCTCACTTAAGTCAACCAAAATTACGTTACACAATCTGCGCCACCATTTTCAGGTCTTTTTGTCACCAAAATGTGAGATGCCACGGCAGCCGGAATACACAGAGGTGGAGCACATCTACAAAATTCACGAACATGCTAAAATAGACTTGCCCCGACACGAAAATTTAATTGCGCCCGTTTCTATGCTTTCTGTTCCCAAATCGTCATCTGTGTTGCAGGTCTCGGCATCGCCGTCCACCAGAACGCCTACAGAGGCGCAATGTGGCCCTCAAACACAGCAGACTCGACTTCCTCCAGCAGGAAAATGAAGATGTGCCCGTTTTTTACACCAAGCACGCGAGTGGCCTTTTTCCGAAAATACGGCCCTAAGAGTTCAATTTACGTGAAACACGGCAGGAAACAAAGGGAGGAAACATTTGCGGTCACGAAAAGGCAAATTATTTGTGAGCCTCACATTTAATCAATGTTTATCTAAAAGACTGAACAGATGTGATGCCCGTCTGCCTAAAAATGTCCACATTTTAGCCTCCAAGAACTCCACTTTGACCGTGAGAAAACTTGTTGCGATTGACTACTTTTTACGTTTACTTTATTTATACCACTCTAAAAAAAAAAAAAACAGTACTATTAACTGCGCACAATTTTTTGTCAACTTGACATCTATGCTAGGAATGGCAGACGGATGAACGGACGGACGGACGGATGGAACGAAAACGTGAATTCCGGATTGCAAATGTGTGGCGCCACCAGGCCAGCGAGCACATCTGCCGGTGAGGTCAGAAATCTCTTCCCATCGCAGTAACGTGAGGATGATGGATGCGGCACCCACAGAGGTTTTCGCTGTGGTTTTCGGCCTCCAGAACTAAAATCCAGACTAAGTCCATCTCTCTCTCTGATGTCTCCTTTGCTCTCTTTGGCAGGACCAGGTCAGGAGCAGAGCAACATTTGCGATTGCCGGGAATTGGTAGTGGCACGCGGTCCAAAAATTGGAGCAAAGTCACTCATTTGTAGTCCAAACTCAAATTCAATCATCATCATCATCACCAACTACAATTTTCATATTCATTAAAATCCTGTGCCAAAAAAACAAAATTGACTTTATATCAGCAAGTACTCAATATATAAGTACTTATAATTGGTCTTTAAAAAAAAATAAAAAAAAATAAAAATGATATTGTGGATTCAGTCACAATTCCAAATATTTGTGTTGGACCACAAGAACTACGAAAACCTACTCAATTGAGCAGGCTTGACTTGATGTTTTGTCAGTTTTTTGGGGAAAATTAACTGCCTTCAAAGTGCGCGTGCGGGCGGGCACGATACCGTATATATTTTCAGGCTGTTCAAGATGGCCATAATGTGCTCTACGCATCAGCTTTGATCGAGGGGGAGATTAAGTAACCTGTGATGAGGGCTGACGCTAAATGATAGGGTGAGAAGGCCTACTCCCATCAAATGAATGGATAGTTGTCGCCTTTGAGGACTCGCATGGGATTATTAGTTCATTGGCCAAGCCTATCGACTCAGATACGAAGATCTTCGTTACGTAACCGACTCCCGAGACTTTCCTGTCTCCATTGCCTCGGGTAAGAGCGGCGTAATATATCCGGTACTGAAAGTTATTCTTCGTATTTGTTTTGAAGTCACCAAAAGTTGTTAAATGTCTGCGTTGTTTATTTTTTTATTTATTTTTTCTCTTTTGGTCCAATCTTATATCCATCTACATTGCTGCTAGCCTCATCCTAGCTAGCATTTAGCTAGTTTGTCTCTCAGGTCCGGCGTCCAAGTCCCTTTCGGTTGTTGCTAGCATGGCATTGTTCCTGTTGCTAGCACAATGTTAGCCAGCCAAATATCCCCGTAGCTACTTCCGGATATCTGCTCGAATGAAGCGCACGCTTTCACGTAGACGCGTCGCACGCCCGCCGAGACGTAAGCGCCACCCTGACCACAATATGCTATGGCACACGTTAACCCGAATGGGAGAATTCTGATTCGCCATTTGTTTTCCACCACCAAGTTTGAGTCCTCGCCCTAACGTGTGAGATCTGTCACAGATCATCTTTTCAAGATTGAAATCCTTTTGTTTGTACCAAAAAAAATCTGAAGTTGTTTTTGTTCTGGATGACATTTAGAGATTTGTAAGAACGGGAACTTTGCTGATTTAAAAAAATCATGTCGGATTATCGGCTCGCTCGCTTTCCTAATTTTGATTGGCTTTTTCTAGATTATCAATCAATTTTACTGGACTAATACAACATTTTTTGTAAACTAAAAGACTAACAGACAGATTCATATGATGCATTCAAAATATTTGGTATCAAGATGTGTTATCATAAAGAGTTATTTATAATCCATCCCAGGTTGTTTTGTTTGAGGCCAAATCTTTTTTTTTTTTTTTTTTTTGTCTTTCTTGCAAAACTCCCTGCAGTTGTTGACGTTCACAAACCCTTTCACTTGATATCAAATGTTACTGGAACCAGAGCCTCGACTTACGGTAAGGGTCTGCGGGGTGTTTGTGTTGAGTCACCGTTGTTGGGCTATGGTCGTCGCAAAGTGAGGTCGAAGGTCAAATGAGGTCCCACTTGCCTGGACGGGAGTGACCTTACTTCCTGTAGTTGTAAACGTCATGTGCGGTGGTGCAATGGGAAGACGGCGATTGCAGCTTCTAGAGATGGAGAAAATATAAGTTCATTTGGACTATTTAACAAGCGGGAACGTGGACATAATGACACAATTGTATCCAGATGATGCAGATGGAAGGGGGGGCCGGGGGTGGATGGGGGGGGGGGGGGGGGTATCATTTCTCACTGGAAAGTTTACACACTCAGTCGCAAGACCTGACAAATTGGCCTAAAGATGTTGTTTGAGATCTTGACTCAATATTGCCCTTTTGTTAACGTAACAAATCTCTGCAACTTTATCTGGGTGTCCAACAGGTTCTCAGCACAATGACTAATACGACCTCTGTTTCCAAAGGGATTTGGAACTATTGCCAACTGTAAGGCGTAGCGCAGAGTGCAGGTTGTATTTTGACCTTTCTACAAAATCATTTGAAGAAATTGGAGCTGGGAAATGTTAAGAGTAGAAATAAAAGTATACATAAGACTGTGTAAAACTGTTCAATTGAATTTTTGTGTTAAAAATTCTGCCTTTATTGTTGGGATGTTAATTCGTTTTATTTTGTAATCGTTGAATTTCTTTTGTTTTTGGTCGTGTTCCCGGTAGGGCGGTTGCATGGTTACTCAGCTGGATGTTATTGGCCACATAAAGCCTCAATTAACACCCTGTCACAATCATCGGCTCATTTATTGCTTAAATTACAGAGGGGAAAGAATACCGGTTACGGGTTTATAACCTCTCAAATAGGTATGACCCCTTGCGGGGTCAAACCGTGTCATCATCACTCTTCAGAAAATGACTTCAGGGTTGAGGGATCTAAAGTGGCTTGACCACCAATTGGATTCAAAGCTACACTTCTTCTTTGGTTTCTAGTTCTTGTTCTGTTCTTCTGGTGGCTGGCAAATACTTTTGCTGCATTACTGCAAGTGGTAAGAAGGTGGCAGTAATGACAGAAGGTTAACACAAATCGGGTTTTTCATCACGCGGTCAAAATGGTCAACTATATTAAAAACAGCAAAGCGTTGCGAAGATTTACATTTTACATAACAGTAATCAACATTTTAAGCATGTAGCTTAAGAAACCAAAAAAAAAAAGAATCTCCAATTTTTTGCTTCAAAACTCACAAATAGGCCAACTGTATCCCGATACAGTAGATGAACACCAAAACAAGCTAATTAAAGGAAAAGTTTATCGTATATTTTGGATCAAATGCAAGCGGCATTCTTTCTTGCGCATTTTTTAACATTTCAAGCGTTTCGAAGATGAACCACAACCACAAGAACATCAACCAGGATCAAGCAACAAAATGTCATAGCTAAAAAGGCATTACTGGTTTGATTCCATATGCTTATGGTCAGCCGAACTGTTGTGTGTGTGTGTGTGTGTGTGTGTGTGTGTGTGTGTGTGTGTGTGTGTGTGTGTGTGTGTGTGTGTGTGTGTGTGTGTGTGTGTGTGTGTGTGTGTGTGTGTGTGGTTGCTGAGTGTATTTGCATATAGAGCCAAGCATATTTGCCGGAGTTCATGCTGTGTTTGTGAGTAGTAGCGCAGTGAGGAAGGCGAGCTTGTGTTTGCGTGTTGACTGCTGCGGGTGCGCAGGGTGGGGTTGGAGACCCTGATGTGGTCGCGACTGTGTGCTACTTCATTCAAACACATGGGGACGGAAGCATCGGGCTCCGTGCATCATCAACAATGTCTGGGAATCCTCAACGCCCCGTCGTGGTACAATGCGAGTCTGAGCGGCCCATACCGCTCATTATGGATTTGAGTGTCATGGTCATTGCGCCTGGGAACATTTGCTTCAGATGCTAGAAACAGCTGCTAGCTTCAAACCAAAATGGTACACCGCTATCGCTAGCAATCCTTCGGGGAATGTCGAGTATTTCTTTTATTGTGGACGTGCGTTTCACATCGACTCTGATTCTCTGATGTTGCTTCTATTGTGACTGAAGATGTAGCGTTAAACTGTTGTTCACCGTTTTGAGTTTTCCTAGCTAAAACAGCGCCACGTGATGCACTTTGAAGTCGGCCATTAGTTCCGCCCCACACTATTCAAGAACTTCAGTGCCTTCATTCGTACGGGTGGTTATCAATTGAAATTACGAGTTATTTAGCTAAAAAAAAAAATTGACCCATTTTGACCACAACAGCATGTAGCTAGGCCGCTAGCTCGCTTTGCTAACACCCCAAAAATGCACCTTCACTTTATGCCACAGTTTACAGAACAATTTGAGGTTGTTATTTAAATCCCCAAGTGTTTTTCATTTTTTGTGCTGTTCAGGTTAAAAAAAATTGACCCATTTTGACCACAACAGCATGTAGCTAGGCAGCTAGCTAGCTTTGCTAACACCCAAAAAATGCACCTTCACTTTATGCCACAGTTTACAGAACAATTTGAGGTTGTTATTTAAATCCCCAAGTGTTTTTCATTTTTTGTGCTGTTCAGGTTAAAAAAAATTGACCCATTTTGACCACAACAGCATGTAGCTAGGCAGCTAGCTCGCTTTGCTAACACCCAAAAAATGCACCTTCACTTTATGCCACAGTTTACAGAACAATTTAAGGTTGTTATTTAAATCCCCAAGTGTTTTTCATTTTTGTGCTGTTCAGGTTAAAATTGTTTTACCCATTTTGACCACAACAGCATGTAGCTAGGCAGCTAGCTAGCTTTGCTAACACCCAAAAAATGCACATTCACTTTATGCCACAGTTTACAAAACAATTTAAGGTTGTTATTTAAATCCCCAAGTGTTTTTCATTTTTGTGCTGTTCAGGTTGATCACAAAGCATTGTGGGTATGTAGCTGACGAGCAGGAAGGATGTGCTCAAATTTCTGTCATGTAGTTTGAGCCACAGGTTGAATAACGGGTGCTTAATTATTACAGGAATTAACTTTCCCTGAGGTGTTTGTTAAATATGGGCCGACACACACAACACCAAAGTGAGGCAGTGACGTCGTATTAAGCCCACAACACGCAGAAACCTGTTAGCTTGCAAGCTAGCTGGTGGCTAGTAGCTCGTTCTGCAAAAACTCTGGGCTATATTCCAGCCTCCGCAGGCCCTAAAGTAGAAATATTTTTTGCAACAAAAGAAAGCAACCAAATATGTACAATCATATTTGATTTACAGTTGAGTTGTTGTTGACACTTGAGCGGAGCACGATTTTATTGTAAGGCTTAAAAGTCATGAGGATGAGAATATATACATCTGTGACCTCCCTAACACAATGCATGTCAGATGATCAAAATCTCATCATCACACAGTATATGAAAATAAACATGAAAAGTACGATTCAAAAGTGAGTCGTGAGCGCATGAAAAGCGCTATAATGACTGTCGAGTTCCTAGAGAAATGTGAGTCACAGCGAAGCGGAAGGATGCGTGCCAACTGAGGTCATGAATTCCCGCACAATCGTAAAAACATGGCCAGATTTGTTTTTAATGTCGCAAACAGTGGACATGTCTGGAGAAAAAAAAGGAGATCTGGTCAACGTTGGCCTCACAGACGTTAGCCCATTATGGCATTTTGCATGATGTTAGCATAATGCTAGTGGACTTTTGTTGGAATAAATAGTGATTTAGTGATGGTTTAGGGGTTTTTTTTGTGTGTGTGTGTGTTTTTAAAAATAAAATGTTCTCTTGGTTCATGTGTTTTACAGTAAACCTTATGGAAATTATTAATATTGTAACTGCCTGCACTGTAGTGTCCTGTGCTAAATTGTAGTTCGAGTACACTCACTAGTTATCTGTTTTTATTTACAAAGCATAGTAGCTACCATTTCTGTGTAATTTTATAGTTTTTATATGATTTTTTTTTCTTCTTCTTGGAGTTGTCCAGTGTTCGCTACCTCTAGAATACCTTCATAAAATAACCTGGAAACCTGAAATATATTTGACAACATTCATTTTGTAAAAATAGGGATCTGCTTTTACATTTGAACTTTCTCTCCAATGTCAGCGAAATGCTTTACGAGATGCTCCACGAACGCACGTGAAAGAGTTTTACAGGCCGTCCGTGACTTAACTGGTCCCGGCTCTTGCGGAGTTCACACCCCTGCATGTACAGTTTCCAAAATAACTTACTTATCTGATATCTATTTCACAACACGCAGCTCTGTAAATTGTGGCCAGAGCACATGTCGCGGTTCTCCGCGCAGTTCCGTGGCCGTTCCCCCAGCGATCCCCTTGAGCGGGTCTCACCGGCGGTTGGCTCCGGAGCAGCTGCGCGCAAGTCGCCGCCAAAACTTCTGGCCGCTCGATTGTTCAGCTTCCAAAACTCAACCAACCTCGGCAAATAGTGCGCAGCTTTTCCAGCGATCCCAGGCTCCCGGGATCAAACATCCTCACTCGCAGGCAGCCCCAGCGGGGCAGGCAGGCAAGCGGGCGGGCGGGCGGGAGGGCGGGCGGGCGGCGGTCACCGCAGCGCTGGCCCCGGGGCCAGAGGAAACACCCTCCCTGTGGCTTCCCTCTCCTGACAAATATTAAAGAGCTGGCTTTTCCCCTGTAGCCGTTTCTCCTCAATATTTGCATGCTACTTTTGCACTGATGTTAATAAAAAAAAGAAAACTATCTTTACGCCAGTCATTTTTCTTTTTTTTTTTGCAAATGTAGGTTAATTAAACACATTGTTTCCTGTCTACTTGTCTTTGCCTCCCCGTCCGTCCGTCCGCCTTGCCTCGGTCTCCCTCTCCCTGGCAGGCTAACAGGATTAGTGGACGTGTCTTCAAAGGCGAGGCCCAACATGCTTATTACAAACACGGGGATAATTGCACCGAGGGCAAAGACCTAACAACCTAAAATCACAGGACACTTTGCCGACCGACGGATCACTTCATTGTTACCTTTTAGCCGAAGCCTTTAGTTTTCTCCGGGACATTACACGGCCCATAAAACACTTGCGTGTAGGCACTCCCACCTTTTCTTCTCTCTGCAGAAAAAGCATACAAATTACATCTTTCAGTTATGGAACACTTTGGTGAAGAAGCGTATAAACACATTTAGGGAGGGGGAAAAGTGCCTTTTGGTCAATAGTCTATAATGAACGTGAAGGGAAGGCGAAGAGTGACGTATAAGAAGGTTCCTTTGTGTTTTCTCATGTGAAGTCCCACTATTTAGCAGATTTGTTCCCACTTTCAGCCAATAGGTGGCGGCACACTGTAGTGTTTAACACTGTGTACTTTTGAAAGAAGAAAAGAAAACAGGAAGTATTTCAAGATCAGGCGTGTTTTTGCGAAGAGATTAGAAAGATTACTGAATGGCGCAATCCTCTCCCATCCTGCATTTTATGCCGACACAAAGTTTCATTTTATAATGTATATGCAAATTGACCTACAAGACGTTCAAGTCTCGTGTTGGAGATTGTTTTACAGGCATGTGACAATGAGTGACAGGGTACAAATACATTTCACATTTGAGCTAACTGCTTGCAATAAGTGTCAATTTCCTAAAAAAAAAAAAACTTCAGGTAAACAGGCTGTGGTTATATTGGCAAGAGTGGCAAGACATTGAGTAATTTTTCCACAACTACAAGGAATAATATTGCACAACGGTGTTATTAAAGTGTTATCTAGACTCTTTAGAGTGATTGTGGTCTCTCAGGTGCCATGATTATTATAAACTCTGACTTGTGCTGAAAAAGGACCTGAGAAGGCTCCTTTTTATACACTCGAGGTGCAGCAGTGTGTCACTCAAGGAGGTTCGGACAAGATTTTGGGAGTCAGTGGGAGTTTTTGTGCACAATTTGTGAGGTCAGAGGTCAAAGATGTTTGATATCCGTGGTCACCCTAAAGGTTTTTGATTGAGTCGAAGTCGCCTTTTGGGTGCAGTCAACGGAACTCGCTGACATCCGTTTTCTATATCCTATAGGGTCAAAGGTGAAATGGATCTCAAATCTATTTTTATGCAATTACTCGAATAAGAAAAGGATGATCGGGAGTATAGTTGATTCTAAAAATAGAGTCGATAACCCTGTGTTTAGTAGTGATGGGAAAATGAAGCTTCATGAAGCACTTGTGATATTTTTTGACTCCCCTAGATGGTGCTCTTGGTTTAAATATAAAGGCTCGTGCAAAGGAAATTGATTACATTTCCACTGCATCTAGAGGAGTCAAAAAATATTACAAGTGCTTCATGAAGCTTCATTTTCCCATCACTAGTGTTAAGAGATCAGAACATATCACTTTCAGTCAAACTGGCTGCCAGTCAACTGTAAAAAAAATAAAAATAAAGATGAAGGTCTTTCAAATTATTTTTAAATCAAACGTACTGTACATGTTAATGTTAGATAGCTACTTTTATTATTTTGCTTTGCGTTTAAATGTCTTTTACTCTTTTGTTTGTAAATGCTTTTAAATGTTATATTTTCAATGATGTGAAGCACATCAAGCTGTCTCGTGTATGAAATGCGCTACATAAATAAAGCTGCCTTGCCTTTATAAGCGTACGGGAAAGGTTCATAAGAGTGTGGGGAGTGTCATAAAGCTACAACATACGTATAAATAATGACGGTATAAAATTGCACGGGAACATTTGTGTTGCCGTAATGGGCTTTAACGGCATAGTGAACTACGGTTAGCTGCTTAAACACACTATAGGCCACAGCAGTGTAAAAACTGATCCCGTAGTATTTACTTTTACTAGAAATGATCTGAGAGAGAGAGAGAGAGAGAGAGAGAGAGAGAGAGAGAGAGAGAGAGAGAGAGAGAGAGAGAGAGAGAGAGAGAGAGAGAGAGAGAGAGAGAGAGAGAGACTGCAAAGGACACCGCAAAGTTTGAAAATTGAGCTCATGTTCTTCTCTTGTGGGAGAACACATCTGGAGAGCAGGTGTCGAAAGCCAGTCGTGGTTTCGAAAGAAGGAGCTAGGAAATTGCGCCCTCCTTAGGTCGTTGGGAAGCAGTGCGCCTCAAGCTTGGAGGGGGGGGGGGTATGAGTGTTGCATGATGACAGCTTTGTCTTGTTTCTTCATAAATAAAGCAAATGCACACAGACAATCAGCTTTAAATAAGTATTTTAGGAGGATGGAGTGGAGTGCATGTTATCAAAAGTCTGCACACCCCTGTGAATGCAAGGTTTTTGTTGTGACTTATAAAGCTGTACAATCACAAAAAAAAAACTATTGTTATCTTTTTGAGAGGGTAAGTATATACTGGCTGTGCTCAGTATGAGCCAGTCACATTCAAACTCGTGTTAAATGGCAGTTCCGCCATTTTAAGTGCCTACAATTAATTCAACCTAAATAAAGTTCAGATGTAGGGTTTTCGTGATTATTTTTGCTTTCTAGTTGAAGTTTTTGGGGGTATTGCTAACATTAATGGTTGAAAAAGTTTTGAAATTATTTATTTTGGTCTCATCACAAAAATCCTGCCATTTGAACAGGGGTGTGTAGACTTTTTATGATTCGCCGTGAATATGAAATGTAGTCATTTGATGAAATATCCAAAATCGATTTCATTTGTTGTTAACAGCCATGCGGTGCGAATTCAACACAAAGTCAAACCCACGCCGATGACCTCCAGTTGAAAACCGAAAGCATGAACGCACATCAGCGTGTTAACCTGCGCTCGTATGAGCGCGTGCGTTTCTATGGCCGCTTTTTTTTTTTATCTCCTAAAAAGGCCTTAAGCCCTTCATTGCACATCACAGGGATTATCCTCAAACCGGCGTCATTTTAGCGCCAATTACTTCTCGGCATTTCTGCTCAAACCAAATGTTCGCACTGAGAGCACAGATAATTGCTCGTGTTTGTTCGTGTATTACTTTGAATAAAAAAATGGCGTACAATGCGCTTTGTGTGACCTTGCCGTAATCAAACTGCATACTCTGACATTTTGACGCATCTGTGGTTAGTTAACGAAAACAAACGAAAAAAAACAAAAATTAAAAAAAATATTTTGCTAACGAAATAAAATAAAATGCTTTGTAAAAAAACTAAAACTAACTGAAACTACATTTAATGTTTACAAAACTAACTGAAACTAACTAATTATAGCGAAGTATAAAGTAATAAATGCGTTACTTTTTTTCATTTTACCACAGCGTTAAATGTTACACATAAGAAATACACATTTTAAAACAACCAACAAAAACAAAAACTAATACTAAAACTAAACTAAAATTAAGCCGTTTTTAAATAACTAAGACTAATAAAAAGTAATAGAATCGCCCTGAAAATAATCACAACTAACTCAATTACAAAACAAAACTCAAAACGAAATTAAAACTAACTCAAATGAAAATTCCAAAACTATAATAACCGTGGTTGAAACCAGAATTGAGTGTCCAATCCTGCTCTTCCTACCAGTTTCCACCTCTGTATCTTATTCAAGTTCTCTCACACTGTCCGCTCTCTCGAGTTAAAGCCGTTTCACGTGACTCCCAACAAGGCCCCGTATAACATTCTTAACTCATTCACTGCCATTGACGGCTATGAACGTCAAAAATGCATTTAACGATTTAATTTAGTTTTCCCACTTTTTTGTTAACAAGAGTATGAAAACCTAGAATTTTTCATTGTACATTTAGAACAGATATAAAATGTGTGATTAATCATGAGTTAACTAGTGAAGTCATGCGATTAATTACGATTAAAAATTTTATTGCCCGACGCCCCAAGTTTTTAATGACCTTTTTTTTTTTATTCATTCACTGCCATTGACGGCTATAAACGTCAAAAATTAATTTGAACAATTTCTATGTATGAGTATGAAAACCTAGAATTTGTTTTTATTGTACATTTAGAACAGATATAACATTTGCGATTAATCGTGAGTTAACTAGTGAAGTCATGCGATTAATTAAAATTTTATAAAATGATTGCCTGTCCCCCCTAATTTTTTATAGTCTTTTTTTTTTTTTTATATATATATAATGAATTTAGGGCAGTGAATGAGTTAAGGTCAGACTTAAAATTGAAGTCAACTGTCAAATGTCGTTGTTTCGGGGTTGTGTGGCAATTGAGCCGCACGCATTGGACAGCTCCGATGACGACGACGATGACGATGACGATGTTACTGGAAGTCCGGCGTGTTCTGAGCCAAGCCTCGCTCCGCCTGGCCTTGCGGCTTCTGTTGTTTTTGTCAGTGGAGCCTGAGCGCTGGGGAAACTACTGTCTGCCTCCATGAGGGAAAAACAGAGCGGCGAGATTGGCCATTTCAGTGCTGCCACATGAACGACGTCTCTCGTGGCGCCTTCCAGGCTTTGAGGAAATTGTTGGTGTTGCGTCCCAAATGACAAAGAATCATTAACAGTTGGGGGGGTTCAGTGTAGTCAGTGGACACGCCCACAGCGTTTGAGAGTGGAGATTTTTCACTACTTCATTAATCAAAATTCAATTACAATTTTAATTATTACACTCCACAATGACAAAATCAGCATAATCGTAAAAAAAAAAAATCTTTAAATTTTAAAATAACTAATTTAATAAATGTTTCATCCAAAAAATTAATAATTACAGCGTTTCAAAGTATTTTATTTGTCATAATATTTTTTACGTTTAAACATACCCCAAAAAAAAAGATGATCATCCTAATCGTGATTTCAATTATTACCAAAATAATCTCGATTAAAATTTTCTTTATAATCGAGCATATATTGTTGAGCAATGGTGGAAATTTACTAACCTTGTCACACGCATGCGTCGTCATGTGTAGCTTGGCCACGCCCCCCTCCTCCCCCTTCACACACATGCGCAAACCGTCAGGGAGATGAAGGCTCACGATTGAGCCGCTTAACCAAAGATGATTTGACAACACTGCGCAACTTAACCCAGAAACCACGTCGAGCACGATAATTAGCCTTGACGTGGCCTGATATTATCATATCGGTACCTCATTCATTCATTCCGACGACGTGAAAAAAAAATAAATAAAAAAAGTAATGTTTGGGTTCAATGGAGGACAAATGTGACCCATGAAAGCTGCGGGTCATGGGAAGTTGCAGCTCTTGGCTTGGGCGAATAGGAAGGCTGCAAACGGGTCCTGCGTGGAGGATGTTTGTGAAATGGCCGCCACCGCTGACACCACAGCAAAGAGCGCCACTCAAGTCAGCAAGCGCCGTACGTCCCGGCCTACGTCACGGCAAGCACATCAGCAGCAGTTTGCGAGTGTGTGCGTGCGCTTATGAGGCAAAAGGGGAAGCAAACGGAGCATGTTGGCGGTTTGATTTGGTTTGATGACTTTTGAAGATGGCAACTCGGGTTCGCTCTGTGCTTTATTGCGTTGGATGTCTAATGAGCAACTGCTTTTTTTTTCTTTTTTTTTTGAGCAAGAAACTGGTAGCACTATGAGACCATCTACTACGGTAACAGACTGTACTTAAAAAAAATAATAATTTTGTTTGTTATATTTGTCAACATTAAACTTTAAGACTGAAAACAGAAGTGATGCAAAATTAGCAAAATTATTTTGTTTATCTCTTTTTTTCATTAAATTAAAAAAAAAAAGATTTAGTAGCCTATTATAATTGCACTCCATTACAAACGAGCCATGCTATCAACATAGCAGCCATCAACTTGTTTTAATGCTAATGCTAGCTCAATGCTAACACACAATGGAAAAATGGCAGACGAGCTAGCGAAACTAGCGTGAATGTTGCTGTAATTGTGACGGGTGGAAATGAGCTTTCTGCCAAATTTGAGGCAAGCATCTCTTCATTTACTTTGATATGAAATGATGTGTATAAACTTAAATTTATACTAATAATAATAACCCCTTAAACTCACATTTGAACACAAATGGTAGCAACACATGCAGACAGCATGCAACATACTCACAGATCTTTTTTATCCTCTGTGCAAAAACGACATCAGTAAGCTGTCGTATTTCCTTATTTATATTACTGCCTCCTAGTGGCCAAAGTGCATACGACGGAGGGAGTGGCACAATACCCGTTGAATTATCGCGATGCTCAAACTGTTCAACTTCAATTGTAATTGATTGTTATTACGTCATCGCTTGATGCAGATTTTCTGAAATTGTCTTTTTCCCGCCCACTTTTTCAGTAAGGCAAGACGAGGAACGAATGAACCACATATCAAGGCACCGCTGCACTCAAAAGCTTCAAAAACCTGCAAATCGACTTCGTACTTTGTATTAGTTCCTCCCCACTGCCGCTCTCCTGACGCCATATTTGTCTCTTGCTTTTGCTAGCTCTCATTGATTTAGGTGGCAAGAAAACATGTGGAAGTGCTCGGTCACCGTTCAAGATGGGGGAAGAGGCGCAACAGCGACTGCGAGCGCTTGTGGCGCCGAACCACGAGGCACACACATGGGCGCAGAGACGCACACGCTACACGCGTGCAAATGTTTGACCTGATACCGTGGAAACGGCCCACGTTTGGTCGCCTCGCTCTTTAATTGTGGCCGAATGGCTTTCAGATGTTCCCGCGCGACTGATGACTCGGGGCCCCCGCTCGGGCCCCGTCATGTCCTCCCAAACCACATCAAGTGGGGGAGGCCTGACGCGGAACGATAGCGGGGTTGAAGTCCACTTCGGGGGTGCAAAGACAACAGCCACATGAGCAGCTGTTTTGATGCTTGTTGTGGAACACAAAAGGATGGATTTGAAATTGGACGTTCTCAGTTGTGATGTAGTGGTTAACATAGCTGCCCTTCACGCATTTTGTTTATGTAGTGGTTGTGAACTGTGTGGGGGAGTGAGTGTCGATGTGAAACAGCTTATGAATTTAATTTGATTTGATTTAAGCTAATGAAATAATAATAATTATTATTATTATTATTATAGTCAGCATTATGGTGTACTGAGTGCAGATGTTCAATATTTTGTATTACTGTACTTTTTTTAATGTTTTAAAACATATTTTATTTTTTTCTCCTTCTAAAGCTAAATAAAATGATAAAAAATATATATTTACTGTAAAAATAAACTGTGTAGTGTCCTACTTTTTTATTAATTTTATTTTCATTTTATGCATTTATTTATTTACAGCGGTTTGTTGACCATTCTTGGGTACTGAGTGCACATATGATTTTTTTAATGTTTTTTTTTTCATTATTTTAACTTGATTCTATTTTGATAGCATGATTTTGAAGTTTTTTATTTTACATTTTAGCAAGTGTTTTTATTTGAATTGTTTCTTCTGTTTTTACATTTTGGATTTATTTAAAAAAAACGTTTTGTTTTTTTTACTATTTTAATGTTTTTTTATTAAATATTGTTTAAAAAAATCAAGATTATGACATAGTGAAAACATGAAAGATTTTATACTTTACATTTTGTTTAATTGTACAATATTCAGTATACTGTGCTGCATAATATGAGTAATGACAACCAATTTTAGTGCTGTATTGATAATTACGAGGCATTGAGTGCAGACGTGAAATATCTTTTTTTATTTAAATTAGAATTTTGACGTCATTAATTTTATTTTGTAACAACTCCCAGTACAGCAAAATCTCAACCACTAATACAGATTCAAACGATTTTCTTCCATACGTTTCAAATGTTACAATACTTCATTCAAAATGTACAATATTTCCTTTTCCTACAGTAGCCGCATTTTTTTTCCTTTTACCTGCCATGTTTGGATTTGTGATGGGATTTGGGAAATAACTACTTTGGCAACTTCTTAATCTCCCTAATGAAAAGTGTCCCGCACATATTCTGCGCACCTGTTAAAGTGATGGGATCGCGTGTGGGCGTGGCAAAGCCGCATTCCGGTAATAGAGCCTTTTGGTTGCTTTGATTTGTTTTCCTTGGCAGACTGCTCACCCCCTGGGTGAGGACTCTGCTGGGGCACATGCATGCGGCATGTGTTCCAGAGAGGGGGGCACCGAGACGAAGGCGGACATTTGGGGATGCTGTACTGCCCCCTGCCGCCCAATATCAAAATTCACTCTCATAGTAGGCCCAAGTGCAAACAAGTGTAGGTGATATTTTTTGTAAGATACAGCAACATGATGCAGTGTGAAGAGCATGAATACTGCTTGAAAATAAAACAAAATTCTAAGTGGAAAAAAATAACTTCATGAAAACCTAGACTTTTTTTTTATAATCTTTATTTTTTTAAGATTATTAAAAAATGAGCGTCAGGTGATTACAATTAATAGCATGACTTCAATAGTTAACCCACAATTAATCACAAATTTTATATCTGTTCTAAATGTACAATTTTTTTTTCTAGGTTTTCATACTTCTTGTTAACAAAAGTGGAAAAAAATATGAAACTAATAGAAATAGTTCAAATGAATTTTTGACGTCTCTAGCGGTCAATGGCAGTGAATGAGTTAATAACTACAATACTTCAATGAATCAATTTAAATGTATTGCACTAAAGTGACAAAATTGTATCTAGGTGTTTAAAAACAATTCAGAAAGAATGAAAATGTACTCAACTCGAAAGTTTAATAGAATTTAACTGTAAACAGGAAGTGATACTTTCATGTACCACTAGAGGGAGCCTATGTACCAAAACAATTGGAGAACCACTCATTTATCGATAACATCTTAATTTACACTAATTACTCACATTCAAATAGTAAATAATCATTTGACATGCATGCAAGTTTAGTTGTGTTTGTCTACTTGAAGGCAGCATGGTTTAGTGGTTAGCACGTGTCTCACGGCAAAGTAGTCCAGGGTTCGAATAGAAAATGGGTTGATGTCAGCTGTACATTGAGCTATTTCTAAATCAGGAAGCAGAGGAAGAAAAGGGGTTTGAGAAGGATGAAGGTTGAGGGAAACCAGCTGGCCCCCAGACGCAGGACTGCGGCGCAGCCCCTAATCTCACAGCTCAGGCAAAATAAAACAGCCAGCAGCTGGACGGGATTGTAAAGGATGTCTTAACAGATATTGAAATCATTTCATCTCTGTCTGTTTTTTTTTTTTCAAGTTTAGCTTTTAATCTTGTTGCGCAATGACAGATAAATCCCGATTCTAATTCAATATGTTATGCTGATCAAGATTTCTGAAATCAAATCGAATGCAAACGGTTACTCGAAATCACAGTACAGCACTGAATGGAATCGAGTGAGCGCTTCAAAGTGAAGACAAGCGCGCCCTCTTGTGGCAGTTAAAGGAACGTGCACAAATGCCTCGCAAACAAAAGACTGTTCATTTACTACATTTAAACTTGATTTCCATTTGAATGCTCATATATATATAGCAATATGAAATAAAAACATAAGCGATAACAATAGTACATATTTATCGAGTGCTTTTATAAGGTTTTGTCAGGAATAAAAGTATGAAATGAGAGACAGGAATAAATAAGTAGCTGAGAGACAATTTCTAAAAAAAAAATAATAATAAAAAAAAAAGTGGAGCAGGTGCATTTGAGGCTCAAGTTAAAACATGCATACAAGTAATTACATTTGAGGCCATTTCCGGGAGAAAAAATAAACTGGTTTAAGTTACTTTAAAGGTCACTACGTGTGTCTTTACAGCAACTTGATGTGCATGCACATGTGTGCAAGTGATGACTGCTTGAGTGTGTCCTCATCTGCCTTCGGGTTGCTCCAGATAAGCGCATCAAAGCTTTTCTATAGCTTATCGCCCCTTGTTCTAATTATAGCAGTGAGTCTGCCAGGACAGGACAAGACTGCAGGCTGCAGTAACATGAGAGGAAAGACCTGCAATCCAATCACGACAATGTAAAAAAATAAATAAACAGTAAGAGAGATCATTACTTTGATCAGGTGACTGTTTAAACGAATCCATTTTAACTCCGGCCTTTGTCAGAGAGACCTTAAGGTCTGAAGATCCTAAGATCTTGGAAAGATGTACTCATTGTCTGATGTGAGGCTACAATGCTACACTGCCGGCAAAACTCGAAAAGGAAACATCAGTGGGCCTAATACAATTCCATGATTGCAGCTGGTTGGATTTGACTGCCCTCTACTGATTATAGCTGGTCACTGCCAATTGATTTACATAGCAGAAACAGCTTACCTCATTCACTGCCATTGACAGCTATATATGTCCAAAAATCATTCTATTTTTTTAAAACATTTTTTCCCATTTTTGCTAACAAGAGTATGAAAACCTAGATTTTCTTTGTACATTTAGAATTGATATAAAATTTGTGATTAATCGTGATTTACCTAGTGAAGTCATGTGATTAATTACGATTACAAATTTTAATTGCCCGATGCCCCTAATTTTTAATAACCTTTTCTTTAAAAAAATAATAATAATAATTTTTATTTTATTTTTTTTAAAGAAAAATATATTAAAAATTAGGGGCGTCGGGCGATTACAATTTTTCAACGTAATTAATTGCATGACTTCACTAGTTAACTCACGATTAATCACACATTTTATCTGTTCTAATACAAAAAAAAAATCTAGGTTTTTATACTTTTGTTAACAAAAGTGTGAAAAAAAATGTTAAACTAGAAATTGTTCAAATGAATTTTTGACGTCTATAGCCGTCAATGGCAGTGAATGAGTTAAAGAACTTCAAGATGAGGATAAGGTCTTTACTTAGCGCTAATGTTTAGATAAGACGATGGATGACAGATTGTGTTCAAGGCCAATTTCTTTTTTCTGAGAGAAGAATAAAGCGAAGCCTTCAGTGGCACTGACAGGCCACCGGGTGGCAGACTTGCAGCAGGAAAAGCACAACGTGAACGCTGCTGAACAGCCTCAGGGATATCAGCGAATATATATGCGCGCCACAGCTAAAACGATCATCTTTCCATTTCCATTCAGCTCAGTCAGCAATGCGTGTGGATAATGCAGACATTATCATGTAGGTGAGAAGACTGGCTTGTCAGCATGTGCTCGAATGACTGCATGCATACATTGTTTCAATTGTGGGGGCGGAGCACATAGCGGAGGCATATCAGTGCGCCAGAAACTATATGTCTGACATCATGGATCACTTAATTGATTATTTACGGTGGATCGCTGTCGTTATTTATCAATAGGTTGACTTTAATATAATTAGACACGTTTATACAGAGCTTAAATCCATTAAGAGGCTTCACGTTCATGTAAACGAGGCACTGATCAATTAGATATATAGCGCGATAGCAGCTCGTGTTCAGTGGCAGTTCCGGGCACGTGCGCCACGTGTGGCCACACGGCAGCAACGCACATGAAGCACAAATAATCCTTAGTTATTGAATTATTTTTCTATATTTCATCTTTTTTATCTATATGTTCACCTTCATTTTTTTTTATTTACAGTACTTTTTAGTCTTTCAGTCCAGATACGTTAAAAATGGCACTTTACATACTATATATTTTTTAATCTGATAAAATGGAATATGTAATTATATTTATTTATTTATTTATTTATTTATTTATTTATTTATTTATTTATTTTTCATTTATTTATTTATTTATTAATTTTATTTTTATTATTTTTTATTTTTTGCCGTTTCGCTCAGACCTAAACCCATAGGAGTAAACAGTACAGTGACGTGTCCTATATGTCGAGTTTGTAATGACTCAAGTTCAGCTATGGTATAGCGAAACAAGCACTCACGCCTGTTATGAGGTGCGAGTGAAGTGCGACTTAACATTCTTGATGACCTCTCATGTGCTGGCAAGGTGACGAAACCAAAAAGGTGAGGTCTGGCACGCAGCATCTGCTATTCGAGCTAGAATGTTTTCGTTTGTTCCGCTCGAAGCTTCCTAAAATATTTTGTTGCAGCTTCCTCATGAACAAATAATTACGTTGTGCTTCCGCTCTACCTTTTTTCATTGTGATGTTTGAATAGTCCACCTTGATGCTTCATCTCAAGGCCACATTGAGAATATGCATTATGCTCGCTCACATCCCTCTGTCGCTTTTTGTCTGACTGATGAAAGAGTCGTCTGTCCTCTGTTCCCAGGTTGGTGCGTGTTTGATGTGCCAACACGTACAGCTCAATCAAACGGGCTCGTGTGAAACGGATGGCACGGCACCGTTATGGGACATTTTGGGGTTTTACCATCTACAGTGCTTGTTTCCTTGTTTTAGTTTTTGCCATTTAAGAAGGTGGCCAGAGAGGATGATTAGCACGGTTGCTAATTGACCCAAGTATCTTTGAGAAGAAAAGTTCTTCAAACATCCTAACTCCGTTACTCACCATTCCAATTTGGTCCTGTAGCACCATCTGCTGTCGGCTGAACTAAACTACAAAGTGCCTTCGGGCTCTCCTTGCGAACGTCATGGCTGACCCGTTTTCTGGGTTTGGTCACATGATGTTTGCAATGTGAGCCTGAAGGCACTTTGAGCTGTGAGTTAAACTTTTTATTTATTCATGTTTTAAAACTGATATTGCATACCTGAAAGTTCATATTTTGTCCATATGTTCATAATGAAATAATAGATTAGAAATTACTCACCAGGTAACTCATTCACTGAAGCCACCCCCTTCACTCCCGGCTGTTTTACTGGATTTTGGACAGATTTTGCAAGGCCCACGTAATATTGTGTTTTATTGCTATAAAAACTTGGAACCTACCAAAAGGAAGATTAGAGTCTCTTCTTTCATCAGGAATTTTTATTTTTTTTTAGATCTGTTTCCGTTCTGCAGCAATTAGCATTGGAATATAGCTAAGTTTAATTATTATTCATGTTTAAAACACTGGGCAAAATAGCTTTTTACAACATGGACCTGGGGATCTCTTATACTCTGCAGCCACCTGCTGGCCGTTTTTGTAATAACTACCATTGCTTTAAGCTTTCTCTTCAGTTCAGAGACTGCATCAAAGCCTTCTGTATGCAACTAGCACACATTTTAATAATATTTTCTTGAAAAAAAAATTATTTAAATTTTGAATGTTTTTTTAAAGAAAAAATTACTAAAAATTAGGGGCGTCGGGCAATTACAATTTTTAAACGTAATTAATCGCACGACTTCACTAGTTAACTCGCGATTTTTTAAAATTTTTACGTTTAATGTTTTTTAAAAGAAAAAAATATTAAAATTAAACAAAAATTAATTGCATAATAAATAAATAAAATTAATCACAAATTTTACATCTGTTCTAATACAAAAAAAATCAATGTTTGCATACTTTTGTTTGGGAAAAAATGTAAAACTAATAGAAATAGTTCAAATTAATTTTTTACATCTATAGCCGTCAATGGCAGTGAATTAGTTAAAATAGAACGTATATTTATGTAATTTTGGGAGCAAATCAGTTAATTACTTGGACCAAATTTTTCCTTTTACTTGAGTCATTATCTTGTAAGTAAAAGTGCTCCTACTCGAGTAGTATTTTTGACTACTCTACCCACCTGTGCTTGTTAATGGGTTAATGTCACACAACAGTCCAGCAGTCAGGCTGGTGATGTCACCCAATCGTCCGACAAATCAGATGACGTCACCATCTGTACAGCTGTGATGTCACCGACTGCCCCAAACAAGCTGAGCTTTGACAGAAAGCCTTTTAAAAAACATTTGAGAGGCCTTGATTTAACAACGGGTTAAATTGGCTTCAGAATCCAAACTGACGGCATTTGCACTAAAACACAAACTGCAGAGCGCTCGCTTAAAACGTGCGATCCAAAGAATCTCGGTTCAATGTCCAGCTTGTGGGACCCGATATTCAATCCGAGGCAGTTTGCCTCCAATGTCAAGAAAAAGGTCAACAATCTTTCAGCCGTGTCCAAAGTCAAGCAGATTGACTTAATATACGACCCAAAGAAGTTCACGTCAAACGTGAAGTCAAAGGTGAAGCAAGTGACCCTGTTTTCCTACGTGAATAAAAACGTACCAATATCCCAATGGACGGCGGTTGCATCCACTTATAGGACACAAATGTGGAACTGGCTTCAGAATCTACAGAAAAGTATGTCCCCTTAACATCCAAGCTCGAGCGTGGAACAATCGCCAACCTCAGGGAACTTGCTTCTCATTTGGTTTCAGTGTACGACACTTGCAATCAAAGTGAAGGCAAAATGCAGGAAGGAAGATGGAGTATCTTTAGGAACTCATCTTTGACTATTGCTCTACAAACACATTCTGATCTTACTTCATTGGACAGTTTGGGACCAAATGAGGCTACCTCGGCTTGCAAATTTTTTTTTGAGTTTGCTGACGGGGTGGACAATGACAGGATGGACATTTTTCGGCTCATTTTAGCATTGTATGACCACATGGAGGACCTTCACTTATCAACATGATTCACTGAGCAAGTTGACTGTGACCTGTTTAATAAATACATTTTGAATTTCAGATTATTTTCGTTTATATGACAGAGTGGACATGCTGAGTTTAATTAACATCCAATTCACCAACATTCACCCCCAAAATAATCTCAAATCTGAAAGTTTCCATTTTTGGTCAAGCGACCACACTTTATTTTTGTAAATTAACTCCAAGCAGTGTACATGCAAAAAGCTAAATTTGTGAACTTGCTGGCAAGGTAGTTAATGACAGGGCGGACATTTTTGTGTAATGTTAGCATTTAATAACCACATGGTGGCCATTCACTTAACAAGATTCAGTTAAGCTAATTTGAATTTCTGACAAGTTTTTATATCTATTGATGTTTCATTACGACAGAGTGGACAAGTAACATGTTATACATGCCATACCATGATGACAATTATGAAACAAAAGTAAAAAATAAATTAATTAAAGTATCCTGCAACTAGCCAAAATGCCGGTAGTGACGTCATTGAAAACATCAGAGGATTTCTTAAAGGGCCCATTTACCCCATTATGGCAGGGTGGACAACAATTTCAGTGCAAAATAGTTTTGATAATAAAAATATAATACACATGATCACAATGACTATTTTTCAAACAACATGCTGTGTACAATAAAAACATACAAACAGATCTATCTTCTTTTTTTTTTCTTTTATTGCTTCTTGGATTTAGGCTGAGCTAACATGTTTCCAGCATGCAGCCTGTTTTGTTTTGTTGAATTAATTTAAGTGGAACTCCGTTTTAAGATGTGTCTATTTCCAGATGGTCTGAACGGAAAGTGTCACTGGCAACATCATTTCGCAGAGTTGCCTGTTCTTCCAAAGCTAATTGGATTGGCGTTCCCTGAGACTCGTATGCACTCCTGTAACCTGCATGTCCGATTAAAAGGCGGAACCTCCTACACGGAATCCCGATTGGAAGAAGCCATTCAAGATTTTGACTGAAAGGCATGCCCTGACAGAATTGCTTAAGATTAATATAGTCAACAATTATAAACATGGACAACAACTGCATACTTCTTCCTAACAATGGGAAAAGTGGTGTGCAATAGTAATCATGTAAAAAAAATAATAATAATAATGTGAAAGTAATTACTACAGTTGTCAATTCAACTCGCAACTGTGCCTGATGAAGTGACTAGACAATGTTTATACTGCAATTGGGTACTTTTTAGCACCCGTTCTTAGTGGTTCAACCAACCATCATCAAATGAGAACCTAGGTCATGAATTATAACTGCATGGTGCTATATAGCCCACAGTAAAATCGTGGGTGCTGTATAGAACTGTCACCTTTCAAAAACAACAACAGGTGTACATTGGTGCTATATAGAACCAGGTGCAATAAACATCCGAGGCACCTTTATTTTTCAAAGTATATTAACGGCAGTTTCATTTTATTTGTATCCTTAAAGTCATCCTATTATTAGAAGAGTAGTCAGGTAATTAGTTTCAGGGCAAAGATAGAGCAGGAGCTGAAAGAGTGCAGGTCACGAACGCTGTATTTAGGCTATCAATGGCACTTGAGTCCAACTGGGTGATTGGATCCGTCAGCGGCTCTCCGATTGGCTGCCCGCCGCGTCAATCAAACGGCCGCGCGAGCTGGTTGGTGCGGACCCAGACTGATCGCGGCGCGCGCAAGCATCGTGATGCAGTCTTCGTCAAACGTTCTTCAAGTGGACTTTACACATCGCTTCGGAAGCGACGTCGAGCGTGTTCATGGATTCCACCACGTCGTCGTCGTGATTAATTAATTTTGTTCGTCCTCCCCCCCACGCCGCAGCGGAAGCATCTCCCTCTCCCCAGTGACCTCCGCGGCTCTCTCCTCCGCAGCCATGGGCACCGTGCTCTCCATCTCCCCCGCCAGCAAGAAGGCGATAGACAGCGAAGTGTCGTGCGACGCCACCTGCAAGGGCGACAAGAGCCTCAAGCGGCCGTCCATGTTCGTGTCGCTGTCGTGGAAGAAGCTCGTGTCCAGCTCGGCTAAGAAAAGCGCCAAGAAGGTGACCCCGAACCCGAACCCGAACCCGAACCCGACGTGCGCTCAGGTAGCCCAACGCAACCACGACAACATCCGGAAAAGCCTTCAGAGCGAGGAGCGCAAGCAGCGAGCGCCCATCCCGGTGCCGGTACCCACGGTGCCCACGCAGAACAACAACAACAAGCCGGTACCGGTACCACCGGCGGCGGCGGCGGTGCAGAAGCAAGGCAGCAGCCCGTCTGTGGCGTCCCCGCGGCGGATAGTGATCCAAGCTTCCACCGGGGAGCTGCTGCGCTGCCTGGGGGACTTCGTGTGCCGCCGCTGCTACAAGCTGAAGGAGTTGAACAGCGGCGAGGTGATCCTGTGGTTCCGCAACATCGACCGGACTCTGCTGCTGCAGGGCTGGCAGGACCAGGGCTTCATCACGCCGGCCAACGTGGTCTTCGTGTACCTGCTGTGCGAGGCCACGCTGGAGGAGAGCGTGAGCAGCCCCGCCGAGCTGCAGGGCGCCTTCCAGACCTGCTTGTACCTGGCCTACTCCTACATGGGCAACGAGATCTCCTACCCGCTCAAGCCCTTCATGATCGAGGCCAACAAGGACGTGTTCTGGGAGACCTCGCTGGGCATCATCGAGCGGCTCAGCGGCAAAATGCTGCAGCTCAACGCGGACCCGCATTTTTTCACGGAGGTCTTCCAGGACCTGAAGAGCCAGCGGGACTGCAGCGAGGCCAACCTGGACCGCTGACGCAACTTGCGGGCTCACGGGAAAAATACGGCAAATTGAAACATCGCAGAAGGGCGGCTTTGAATGTAAAAAAAAAAAAAAGGCCAATCGTAAAGGCTGGATATCGCTAAAGATAGCAACGCGGCATTAGTGCGTTTAGACAAGCAGGAGAATTAACGACTCGTGCATGCCATCGATGGTGTATAATTGTCCTCCCTTTTTGTTTTGTTTTGTTTTGTTTCACGTTTCAAACGACATTGGAATGCTAATGCCATTCGTAATTAGGGCGCAGAGAGTGCCGGAGGTCCAAAATAGCGCAAACGCTGAGCTGTCCAAGGTACTGACCTCTGCATTCGCACACAGCCCCAACCACCCCCCCGCCCCACTGCTACAGTGGCGCCTTGAGATACGAGCTTCATTTGCGGCATCGCCACGCTCCCAACTCAAAAACATCCACTTCTCAAATCATCGTTTCCCCGATGAAATGTGTTTAAATATCCATCGCCTAAAGGGTTATAACAGTGCTACCGTGGATGCTAAGTGTTAGCCCGGCGATTATGTTCTCAAGTATGTGTTAGCATTAAGCTAGTTTGCGAGTTGAGTTCACTGCCAACATACAGCGCCATCTACATTTTGTTGCTCGCAAGTAAAAAAAAAAAAAAAAAGTGTATCTCAAGGGGCCACAACACAGTGATTTAAAAAAAAAAAGCTTTTAGCACTGTATTCTTATTAAATAATTTTCAGTTGGCAATCTGGAGGACAATACACATATTGATATTTCCTTTTGGATATTAGAATAGAATCTTAAAATGTTAAAGAGCCACACAACTGCATGGCTATTTTCATACATAGTAGACATTTTAAAGATGATAAGAGGAGGATTTCATCCAAACAAGCTAGTCAAGGTATGTTTTATATTGCAGTTGATTGTCTTTATATACAGTGGAGCCTTGAGATAAAAGTTTAATTTGTTCCATGACCGCACTCTCATCTCAAATCAAATCATCGTTCCCCATTGAACAAAAAAAACAACAACTGGAAATCTAATAACATTTGCACTCCATAAATCTTCTTCTGTGTCGTTTTTGTGGTTGGCCAGATTAATGGCACAATAGCGCCACCAACTGAATTGTCCTTGCACTACAAGGACACCAACCTAAATTGTTGGCATCAGAATATTTATTATAAATGTGGTGCCGCCATCCAGTTGTGGGGGACTGTCAAATTTTTGCTCGTAAAATCGGCCAAGAATCTCAACAAACTTGTAAATCAAGGCACTCGTATCTTAAGGCACCACTGTATTGAGAGGAATGTATTTTTGTTGTTTTCCAAGAAAATACTTGGACAATCTCATACGTGCCAACTGTTACATTGTCTTTGCCTGCTACGATATCGTTTACCTCGTTCATGTGTTATTTGATTTGTGGGCCAAGCGCAACAAAAACACACAAGAATGTTTTTTTGTTTTTTTGGAGACTGACAATATGTAAATAGTGAATGTGAGTCTTGACTGTTGTATCATTGTGTCAGTTTATACAGTATGAATTTATCACATGGACCTGAAAGCGACTTTATACACGGACAACAAACGGTAGCTTGGTATCGTCATCGTGTATTACCTCATCATCATTTGTATGATGTCGTGTTGTGGAGTGGAATGTCATGCTGCTATTTTTTGCACACCCGTCAACAAAACTTGGATGTTTTTGCACATGATTCATGGTCACGTACCAAAAATTCCGCCCAGGCGCTGGATTATTTGCCGTTCGTTTATGAAATTTGCAGTTACGGATTCAGGACGATCAGATGTGAACTCCGTATTTTGTACAGCTCGTTTTCCAATCCGACTGGAAAATGTTAGTACACGCTGGTAGTGAACCGCAAGTCAATTCTTTCTCGCTACATGTTTATACAGTAAATGGTCAGTGCAGTCATTGTTTATGGTGACCAGGGTGAAATAAATCCTTTCAAAGATTTTCTCTCGCATGTTTCTTTCGTGACGGTGTGCACCCTGGACTGGTCTCGAGTACATTTGCACGGTGTACCATTCACACCTACGGACCATTTGGAGCTTCCTTCGCTAAGACAAAGTGGACGCCACATGCGTCACTATTAGGCAGGAAAACAATGTTAATCATTCAAGCCAATCAGGGAAAGGGGGAGGGGGGGTAATCACACTACTGTCAAAGTTACTATTAAATACAGTGAATATATATATTGATTGTGTATGAATGTTTCACTAGTGTATAAAAGCATTTCAGTAGTTTGTGTGAGAGCATTTCAGTAGTGTGTGATAGGGAAAAAGAAATATCAGTAGTGTGTGAGAGTGTTTCAGTTGTGTGTAGTGGAGCATTTCGATAGAGTGTGGGAGAATTCCAGTGGTATGTGTGAGAGCATTACTGTGGTGTGTTGCGTGAGTGGAAAAATCAATGTGTGAGAGTGTCAGTTTTGTGCATTGGAACATTTCAGTAGTGTGTAAGAGGATTTTGGTAGTGTGTGAGATTTTTAAGTAAGTGTGAGAGCATTTCAATAGTGTTTGTGAGAGTAGTTTGGTAGAGCTTTTTAACATTCTGCAGGTGTGAGTTCTTCAGTTATGTGTGTGAGAGCAAACCAATCGTGACCGAGTGTGTGTGTAAGAACATTTCAGTACCGAGTATACGAGCAAAAACACTATCAGTAGTGTGTGTGAGTGAAAAAAAAATCATGAATGTGTGAGAATGTTTTAGTTGTGTGTGTGAGTAAAGATGTTATATTTGTTTTTTTAAAGCATTTCAATAGAGTGTGAGAGTGTTTAAGTTGTGGGAATGAGAGGAGAAACATAATGAAGGAAGTGACAGCGTTTCAAGTGTGAGAATGAGAGGTTTCTCGTATGAATGGCTTGTAGGGTCGTGTTGTTGTGAATGGGGAGGTCTGGCCCATGTGGGCTGGCGGCTTCCTTCATTTGATTGGCTCCGTTCTGCTGCAGTCTCAAAACTCTTACACCCTCCCTCTCTCACACGTTTTTCTGTTCACAGGGGCTGCTGGTTTCTATTCACAGGGCAAAAATAGAAGTTGCGACAAGTGAAAATAAACAGCACGAGAAAGTAGAGAACGGCAAAACGCCAGTTTCACCAAAATTCTGCACGATTCAGTCCGTAGAATCCGCGACGTAAATGCGTGCCGAATACTTCTCGAAGGCTGCACGTCTCGCCTTGTTTCTCAAATGTGCTGTGACTTCATTGCAGATCCTGCAGTAGTCTTATGTAAGAGGCTGCCTCCACTATTAGCATTCAGCTCAGGTCTGTCTGTCTTTCTTTCTATCTGTCTGTCTGTCTGTCTGTCCTCTCGCTCGCTGCATTTTTCAGCTGCCGAGTCGCTATAGTAACGGCCAGAAGTGAATGAGAGCCAGACAAAGTGTGAGCAGCTCGGAGCCGACAGCAAGTTGATCCAGTGCGCAACCTGCGTGTCGATAAACACCTCCGGAGATAAACATTCCGTCATTACCAGATGCGGCGAATGTCGCGAGTGTGAAATGGGATCAGAGACGCGAGCATTTTCCTCATGCCAACAAAAGAAGGCAAACGTCACCTTGAGGGCAGACTCAAATACAACAGAGAGATGAGATGGAAATTGCGGGCGCCAAAACGCTAAAACACCACATTTTTTTGTTTGAAAAGGGCAAATATCGGTCGACTAATCTGTCAGGACTTAATTATTATAACTACTAGCATTTTTCTACCACTCATATGATGACTACTACTTGTAGCGCAACTACTATTACCACTACTACTACTACTACTACTACTTATTACTACAGACGCCACTTGTATCACAACCACAACCGGTGCAACAACCAACACCACCACAACAACTACTACTAATAATACTACTACTAACTACTACGGCTATCACATCTACTGCCACTAATACTACTTCTAACAACCAGTATTAATACTACTACTACCATGGCTACTGGTATTAATACGTCTTGTATTACCACTAGTTCTATTAATACCACTATCATTACAACAACATCTAGTAATACTAGTACTACCACTCCTGCTACTATTTTTACCGTTAGCTCTAATAATTATACAACTGCTGCTACTATGAATACAGCGAGTGGTGATACTTTTAAAATGACTACTGGCACGATAATAGATTACTACTACAACTACTACTATTACTACTAACACCACTAACACATCTAGTAATACGACTATTACCAGTACCACCCCACTACTGCTATTACACCACTACTAGTGCCACCTCCACTGCGACATGTGATATATGTACAACCACTAACTCTACCACCGCCACATGACCACTACTACAACTACCACCACCATTACCACTACTACTTTTACCACTACTTCTACCACTTTTTATAGCCTTTAGCTCTTCCAGGCCGAATACTACGACTCCTACATGTACTAGACTAGCACTAGTACCATCATCATCATCATCATCATCATCACTACTACTACTTCTACTAAAGAACACTAAAAGCAAATAAATGCGATTTACTCTTCCACATATTTGCAAGTAAAAAGTCAAGGTTATTTGGGATCACACATAAATAATTTTTATACCAAGGTCAGTGAAGTCTTCTGAGCAATAAAGAACTGATTGCTACATTCATATACGGTATATTATGAAAAGCAGTAAAGTGTATTTATGTCTCCCTCGTCACAAGAGCGGGGGGGGAAAAAAAGAGCCAGCAAACGTAAACAAAGTATAAACAGACGACACCTCATTGGGATTATTTCTATTTTGCCGTCTTGCCCGCTAATCTCTTCAACGGGATTACTGCGGTGTTGACCCGTTTGCTTGAAAGTGCTGAGGTGAACTCGGGCTTCACCGACCAACTTCCTTTTTTTTATTTCATTTTCAAGTTATTTTCTTTGTCCATCGCCCCATTTTTGCATAATGTTACATAACTTCCGTCTCATTTGAATTGAGACATACATTATGTTACGCAACATGCTCCAATTCGTTTCATTCAACCGCACACCTACAAACTGCCCTTTGGTGTCTTTTTTTTCTTTGAATTTGCCGATGAATCATTTCGCAGTGCATCAATCTGCATCCCCATTCATTCATTCTTTTCTTTTTTCTTTTTTTTGTCTTATATAACAGACCAAATCCAGTCATGGATTTTGTTAAGCAAGACGACGAGCGCTGTCATTTTCAGCCCATTTGGGACCCTTTGCTACATTTGCTCTCATACTGCAGCAAAATGTGTCTTGCATAGCCTGGAGGCTGTCCCAGATGTAACAAACGCACACTTTGATTTCTCGCTTCACTTTCAAACTCCACCTCTCCCTCCCTGGTGTTCACGAGTCTATTTCCGTAGCGTGTCGGTGCGCCGTTCTAATTAGTTAGCATTCTCTCCAGATGGGCGAGTGACTCATTGACTGCAGTGTTGACTTGACACTCAGCCACGCGAAGCCCACGGAGCGTCCCCCGGCCTGTTTCCGACGAGAATGGCGCTCGCACACTCAAGACCTAGTTTTGCTTTCACGTAACGTGTGAATCATGATTAGTCAGAGGAGGAAAATGTGAATGAAAAGTATAATTATGATTATTATTATGTCAAGGTCAAAAGGTAGTTATTGTGTGTCTATATGGGATTGCTTTTTTATGGTAAAAAAAAAAAAAAAGAGTTGTTTTTTTTAAAAGCTATGAGCGGTTGCTTAGCCGTTTTTTGTCTCGAGAAATGGACACAAATTTGAGACACACAAGTGCACTTCAGACCGCCACCCCTAGATGGCATTAACAAACTTCACAGCATGTGACCGCCATCAATTCTCATTGGTATCCTTGCAGTGGAAAAACAGTAACAGTTGGTGGCGCTAACGCACCATCAAGCTGGTTTGCCAATAAACCTCACAGAAAAAAGAACTAGAACGGACAAAACATTCAGTACAGCCGTGTTTTGTGCCACATAAAATCCAACAAATCTGTTGTAGTACCGAGACTGACCTGTGAGAGGCAGCATGGTGCCACTGGGCATCAAAACGGACAGAAAAAAAATTAAGAAGAAACTGAACCCAAATAGAAGAAGCTAGGCTAACTGTTAGCTTGTTTGGTAACTACACCATGGTTGTAAACGCCTTTCTTTGTCATTTCTACCATGATGATTGACTAGTAAGATATTATCTAGGATACAACATGCAACCACCAATGAACAAGGCAAACTAGACACTGTAAAGAAAGGCCAAAAAAGAATGACTCTGTGTTAATGTGCTAAGTCAAGCAGTGCTAAGTAGCACTGCTAAGTGCTAACTGTTTCTGTAGTAGTAATTTTGCTCTGCATAGTCAGCACAGTCAGTCATGTCAAGATACCATTTGTACAAATAAATGTATTAATGGATACGTAGATCTTACCAGAAATACATCTGAATTGGATTGCCGTTGTTTCAGAGGTGCTGAGTAAAATTTCCAGATCCAACCAGCAAACTGCTAGTGAGCCAAACCAAAACCTTTTATAGCAAAGGTAACAAGGGTCGTACCATGTTTGAGTGTGGGGTACGGGTACCGTACCGTTTTGCTCAACTTTTCCTTCAAATTATATTTTATAGGCTACAATAATTCATGTTGCAATAAAGTCATAGTAGATTTACATAGTCATCCAAGTATGTTTTACACGTTTATTATAACGATGCGATGATGATGGTTTAGAACAAGGGTGTCCAAACTGCTGCCCGGGGGCCATTTGTGGCCCGCCATTCATTTTTCAGCTGCCCGTGGCATATATGAAAAATGGCATTTGATACGGCCTGCAAAGCTAGTTAAATAAATAAATGAATAAATAAATGAATAGGGTGGAGGTGAGCAGAATGAAAAGGGGGAGTGTATATATACACATACATAAATAAATAAAGAAAGAAAGAAAGAAATAAAGAAATAAATACATACATACATACATATATGCATGCATTCTTACATACATACATATATACATAAATAAATGAATAAATAAATAAATCTCTCTCTCCCTCTTGCTCTCTCTCTCTCTCTCTCTCTCTCTCTCTCTCTCTCTCTCTCTCTCTCTCTCTCTCTCTCTCTCTCTCTCTCTCTCTCTCTCTCTCTCTCTCTCTGCGGCTTGCAAGGAAACCACCCACCAAGTGTTATGCAAGGGTGCTGATGAGGAGAGTTGCTTAGCAGCAACAGTTTAGGTGAGATTAGCGGCATGCGTGGTGCAGCCTTGCAATTAGGACCGCTTTGCTATTATTAACTCAACCTGTAGTCAACCTCAACCTTGTCGCCATGATAGTCTCTTTATTCAGCTGGAACACGTGTAAGTTACATTGGAGTCATTTCACTGAGTGTGGTTTTTTTTTTTTTTTTTTTGCTTCATTGTACTGCAAGTGTCGCATGCGCACTGCAGACATTTTGGGGTTAATCTGTCATTTGCAAATGCATCCAGCCTCTATATCTGTCCTGTGGGCACCTTGTTATGTAATACAACTTCCGGTGATGAAGTTACAGCGCTACCATCTGGTTGCAAGGTGGACATTGCGAATCACTGCAAGGCTTTGTCAGTAGTACAATAAAATAAAAGCAAAAGTTAATTTCAAGTCAAAATAAGAGTAAAGAACTACAATTTGTATTTTTTTTATCTGAAATTGTAGTGTAATGACAATATTGGGAATAAAATGAGAAAAAGAAGAATATATTAATAGATTAATTAAAAAAAATAGAAAGAAATAATATAGTAAAATAAAAAGAGAGCAAACATCTTTAAGAATCATGCAATCATCAGGTGCGAAAAATGAGAAAAATAACTTATTACTATTAGTAAAAGTTTTAAAAATAGCTGACACCCGTCAAATGGCTTTGCAGTGACAAGAACAGGAAAAACGACGTTTTTCAAGTTACGAACGTACACTGAGGACCACCTGGACTATTAAATACGTCACGTGAGGTGTTTATTGTCGCGTATTGGCCGCACGATGGCGCCAGTACTCTACTAATGCAGCACAGTTATTTATTTGTATGCAATTGGCACAGAAAACATACAGATACAGGTATGAAACAGAAAAAAATACCATTTTATTCTCCTTTCAGACTACAATAAGGTATATTTTATACAAACAATCCCTATTGGTGATTTGGTCAGCCCCCACATGAATGCTTGTGGAATTTCCCCAAGAATTAATCAGGTATCTACGTCATCCATTCAAACTTTTTTTTTTATTATTATTATTAGTAGTAGTAGTAGTACTAAAATAGGGCATGTCTAATCATTATCTCAACAGACAGTGTACAGTGCTTGATAAATTGATTAGAATGTTGAGAGCATCATGAAGTGCTTTAATGTAGCCTCATAAAGGAGATATTTCAAACTGAATTCAGATTTTGTAAACAAATTTAAAATAAAAAATAAAAAAATCACACAAAAATAAACCAGACATGAATCAGACGTAATATTAACAAGGGAAGCTATTATTATTATTATTACAGTACAATTTGACACCTTAATAAATTAATATTGTGCTTAGTACTGGTTGTGGGGGTTCAAGATCTTCATTTACATTTGGTAAACAGCGGTGCTGTTAATTTTGGGTTCATTTGACATAAAGGTTCAAGTTAAGTTGTATTTAACTTTTAAGTACAATAAAACTGTTTATTTTTAAACTTGTAGGTTCAATCTTTATTGGTATTTAATATAAATTCCACACACACATAAGTAGATTGTTAATATTGAAACTGTGTAATGTTACAATGATTTGAAACAAACTTGAACTTCGTTTTGTTTAACTGATATAGGCCTAATGTATTTTCAAGTTGGTCATGATGGATGGCACTTGGTGTGTTTTACTCCTCTTTTTTTTCATCCACTGCAAGTACAGTCAGATGTATTTAAAGTTCATGTTTAAAAATACATTTGCGTTTCAATATTTTCAAACTTGAATTGGTTAATTAAAGGTGGAGCAGAGACTACAGTTTTCAAACTGCAAGCTTTCAACGTATGCTTCGTTTCACTTCTTTAAACTGCAAACTCCACATTAATTTAATAAGCAACATTTTAATCTACATTTAAGTAGTGTTACATTTATTTGAATATATTTAAGTGCTTTGTTATGTTATTGTTCCAATTGTGCGTACGTTTATATTGGGTGAGTATTTTAACGTTTCCAAACAGTTGGGTAAAAAAAAAAAACAGCCCAAATATGGGTCAAAAGGGGACCAACCACTACTTGGGCCAAAAAAACAATGTTTAGTTTTTTGTTTTTTTGATTTGTACAAAACAACTCAACAAATTGGATTGTTTTGTTTATAAATGCTCAGATTAGCGGTCTAGTCCGTTTTTATTTCACCCAACTGTAATTGTAGTATTTGGAGAGATAACTTTTTTTTTTTCTTCCTCGGTGGCACCAAACTGGCGTTAAATTTTTGCCAACCACCCGGCAGCGCGCATCTCCGTTTCCGTTGGACCCCGGAAGCGCGATCCTTTACCTGCGTGACGTCATTAGGAAGCGACGACGCGGGCAGTCAGTTGTAGTGATTATTAATGTTGCTGAGCGTGTTGATATTGTTGACGCAGCCGATGTGGCTCGGGGAGACGGTGGCGAAGGGGCCGGGGGTCTGCAGGCTGTGGCCCGGGTGGTGGTGATGGTGGTGGTGGTGGTGGTAAAGGGCGGCCGACGGCGAACTGGCGGCCCAGTAGGAGAAGCCCGACGGGCCGACGGCGGGCGCCACGTGCAGGTTGAGTTTGGAGATGCCCGAGAAGGGGAGGGGCGAGAAGTTGCCCTGGAACTTGTAGATGGCCTGCTCGGTGGGCTGGCACACTTGGGCCAGGCCGTGGAAGTCGAACTTGTAGGCGTAGCGCTTGCCGTGCACTTTGGTCATGATGTTCTTGTCGTAGTAGTAGCGCAGCGCCCGGCTCAGCTTGTCGTAGTTCATGTTGGGTTTGCTCTTGCGCTCGCCCCAGCGCCGCGCCACCTCGTCGGGGTCGATCAGCTTGAACTCGCCGTTGGTGCCCTCCCACGCGATGCACGACACGTTGCTGCTGTCCGACAGCAGCTCCAGCAGGAACTGCCACAACTGAATCTGCCCGCTGCCTGGAAGGGAAGAAAGAGCGCGAGCGTGAACGCGACTGGACCGGCCGCGCCGCGGGATGGTTCTAAGTTGATGTGATAATAATTGTCATAATAACTGTATACAACAAAAAAATAATAGTCATGATGATGAGGATGACGATAATGACAATTATAGCAATAGAAATAATGTTTAAATTCATGAGGAAATTATTACATAATAATTAATAATAATAGCAATAATTGTAAAAATAGCAATAACGATCGATGATGATGAGGATAAATAATGATAAAAAAATTGATGAGGAGGAGGATGTAGGCTAATGAAGCATTATGCATTTTATTATTTACTTTTCAATTACTGGCGCTATCAATTTAATAAATGATTTAATGATTTGCCTAATTGCATTTTATTTTATCTGAATTGTCTTCAGCCAAAATTTTAGTCTTACGTTTTTAAATACATTTTCGTGTTTTTTTTCTGGCCGTGTTAGTTTAACCATAATTTATTAATGACATTAGTAATTATATTTTATTTGTTCTTAGGATAAATATAGCTTTCTATTCTTAGAATTGAACTATTGATATAAAATGTTCTTTTTCATTTCTATTGTTCACTTTCTGCCCCGTTTTCCCAAAGCGAAATATGATCCAAAATAAATCTCAGAGATTTTCACTGAGCTTAACATTTTGCAGATATATTCCATTTTATTTTATCATACAATATCTGAAACATTTATTCATTGATAGTTTTATTTATTTTTATTGTTACTATTATTCCTAGTAGTAGTGAAAGTATTTTTTTTTGTCTGACAGCTTTTTCCAAGCGCGAAATACGATCAGAATAAATTACAAACGTTATTTAAGGATTTTATAAAATGTTAATAATTGTAACAATATTCATTTAAACAGGACCATCGTGGCCTCTTACCTTCTGCGTGTGCCATTGTTTTCGTTATTTTTTGTTTTCTGACTGGTGAAAGTCAAAAGTAATATCTGCGCAGTAATAATGAAACCAAATAATAATTATTGAACACGCAAAATGGGACGAAAGCTGATGATATAGACTAAACTCACAACATGACATAAAATTTATTCGGAGCATAGGCTATTTCTATTCTAATATTTAGACTATAAATCAATTACCTTTTTGTGCTCCAGTATTGATCGGACCCCAGGATGCTGCTTTGTTGTCTTTCAGCAAATTTTCTGTCGGATCTGAAATCAGAAACGAAAAAGGACAAATTCCATGAAATCACTCTTGACCCTTCATTCGATTTTCGCTTTCACTCATGACTAAAAACGCCTCGAAAAAGCAACCCAAAGTATGTCCTAACAAAAAAAATTGCAATTGGTGGCGAAATGTGAAAAGAAGACTTTCGCGGTCCGAAGTGCTGCGTGTGGTGGTCGTGGTGCCGAGTGAGGTCTGGCGTTGGCCCGGGCGGGTTCGGGCTGTGAGCAGCCAGGAAACGCGTCCAGGAAGACGGATTTCCGATTTCCGACAAAAGAGCGGACGAGCTCGCAGATTGAAAAAAGAAGGCGACGACGGAGGCAAAAACGTCGCTCGCCCGCCCGAAAGCTTTTCTATATTCCCCCCCAAACAAAAAAAAAAAATCTTTCTGGGGGGCCAGAAAGGACGCACCTGAGAGGAACATGTTGAACACGAGCTTTCCACCGCACTCTCTCCTCATTGTGCTCACTTGTGCACAAAAGGCTTGGATTTCATTTGCTTGCTGCTGGCGCAGGAAAAGCGCATTTTCATTAAACTTTATCTCCCAACTGTGATCTGGAATAAACGCGAGTGGACAGATTGAAGTTTCCAGGCAACTGTCGCTGGCCCCCCATCTCGGAGACAATATTCAGACAGCAATTTCCTCTGCTGCATTGCTTTAATTAAAAGAGCAATTTACCTCTGTCAGCCCGCCTCGGCGCCCACAATAAAAGAAGGGGGGGGGGGGGGGGAAGCGCACACGGGGCGATCGAAATTGGGCCCTTATCAATCCGCCATCGCAGTTTAATAAAGTCGCCGCGTTAAGATCTGAGTTTCTATGGTGAATTGAAGTGTTTGACATGGAAACCAGTTCACGTCTTGCTTGATTTTACGCCTCTTTTGCTCTCTGCAAACAGACAGGACTGCAGTTTGGCCGGTATTTACCTTGGAAAACACGCTCGGGTGGACCTCAGGCAACAAACCTGCTGCTGCTGCTCAATTGATGCGTGTCACCTGAGAGAATAAAAAAAAATGGGGAAAAAAAGCATACATAATAATAGGATGCAGATGGACAGTGTTAAACAGAAACAGGAATCCTCAAAAGTCGTTTTTTAATTTTTTTTATTGTAAATAATAAATAAAAACAATGCTTAAATACGGGGAAAAAATATACTATACATGTTACATGCATGTTTTGGAATAGAAAATCACTTAACAAAAATCATTGCAAATGTATAGTACTTGAAAAATGCATTGTACCGAATTAAAATAAATAAATAAATAAATCAAGCCACAGTAAAATGCAGTTTGAACATTTAAATGAGGGATCCTTTTGCTTACCACTAGAGGGCGCTCACATAACACCAATGGTATAGCCTTACTCATAAATCAGCAAGAAGTATTTATTTTTGTGAGAATCATTGTATTTGTATCAACATTAAAAATTTCAAAACATAAAACTGCAGGCGGGGAGTTAAATGGCGGCCGGGGGTGTCTTGTCACATTTTTAACTCATCACGTTCCAATGAAAACTTCCCATGTTTTAATCATGTGATAACGGTTTGTGATCATTTCCACGATTTAACGCGAAACTTATTGCGCTTAAATGTGAAACGTTTTACATTGATGACATCAAGTTACAGCATAAAACCATGTTTTAATGTGAAACTTATTCCGTTCCAATGTCATAATTTATCACATTAAATTGCGAAAATTATCACATTAAAATATAATAATTTTATGAAATTTTTCACAATTTAACGTGAAACTTAAAGAATATATTTGTCATGATCATTTATCACTTTACAATGAAAACATGCCATGTTTCCATGCGAACTGATAGGCTATCATGTTAAAACGTGAAAATGACATTCAAATGTAATCATTTTTACGTTTTTAACATGATTTTTTTTTTTTTGCGCTTTACCGTGAAACTTTAACACATTTTTACCCGAAACTCTCATGTTAAAATATGATCATTTACCCGTTTTAACGTGAGAAACATGTCACATTTGAGATAAATGATCACATTAAAACATCAAACATCAAAAGTCAAAGTGTAATTATGGTCCACCTGTGTCGTCCGAGTGCTCTGCAAATCATTCATCAAGTATTGAGTGAGCAAGCACATTCGTTTTTGCATCAACATTGTACAAACAGCCCTCGTGTGTTTCTTTTTCTTCCCCCCCCCCCCCCCCCCCCTTCCCACTCCCACAAGTGCTGAAGGCCCGGCAGCCTTCAGCACGAGTCCAGGACGGCGCCCTGTCCGCGGTGCTGACGGTTTGTCTCCCGCATCCCAGACTTGCTTTAGCTGCCTGTGTCCAAGTACACGTCGCAGGCAACTTAAAACAAGCCTCGAAGGCTGGACAGCATCCGCTTGATCACGTGATCCATCGCCTTCCAGCGTGGAAAGAAATCCACCCAGCGTCGCAAAAATCTGCCCCCCCCCCGCTAGAAAGAAGCAAGAGTTAGCGTGAGCGTAGCTTGCTTTGGTCTATAACGACGCGGTTCCGCAGACAGTTGTGTACCGTCCGAGTCCCTTAAATGTCCCCGGCAAACTCACCTTTGCCAATTTGCGGTCCGAGTGGCACCTGCGCCTGAACACCTGAGCGGCGTCAGTCCTCGTCGAGTGACAAGCAGAGCAGCCTTTAATCCGTCCTGCGGAGGAATGTATATTTGACGAAGGTGTGCACTGTGCACACAGTTACACATTTATTAAAATATCCTGTTTTTTGGGGTGTGGGACTGGGAGTTGATGCAGGCTGGTGGGTGTGTAACACGGACTCGCACGTCCTGGACGGTGGGAGGGGTGTGTGCATTCGTGTGCGTGTGCGTGTGTGTGTGTGTGTGTGGAGGCAAACACACTCCAGGATGCAAGTGTGTGACTGTAAAATAAATATGATTCTGCCACATTAGAATAGCCAAACAAAGGATCAACTTTTCATTCCAGTTTCCGTTTTGAACTTGAAGAATTAAAAGAAGGGCTCATGTCACGCACAAAAAAAAAATGCCTTCGCTGTCTTCATTGAAATCACGCGGGGTGTCATGAAAAATGAATCTAGCACAATAACAAAACCGTGAGGTCGGAAAACAGTTGGTGACACAATAAGTTGGCTCGTTTTGTTGAAAACAACCCAGAAAGTTTGATCAAAATGGCCCAAGTAGTGAATCCGACACTTTTTGACCTTTTGACCCGACCATTTTTTTGACAGCATACACCAGCAGGAGAAGTGCCTTACAATGTGTTTTACATTTTTAAAACTGCTGGGTCAAAAACAACCCAATTTGGGTCAAAAATTGGACCAACTGCTAAATTGGGTCAATTTGACCCAATTTTATGGGTTGTTTTGAACAGAACAACTCATTTTTGGGACAGTAAAATTGACCCAAGCTACTGGGTTGGTCCAACTTTTGACCCAGCAGTCTTAAGGGTGTATAAAACCCCTATAAGATGCTGGGTTAAAAATAACTCAATTTTGGTATTAAAATAATAATAATAAGAAGAAAAAAGAACAGACCCAACCAAACCACTTGATCCAATTTTTGACCAAAATTGCGCTATTTTTGACCCATTGGTCAAAAGTTGGGTCCAAAGTAACCCAAAGTGGGTGAAATAGCTGACCCAAAGTTGGGTCCAAAAGGGAGCAAGCCAATGGCAGGTTATTTATATACTCTAAAAACAGCTAAATCAAAAATAACTCAAATTGGGTAAAAAAAAAAAAGGACCACTAATTGAGCCGATTTGATCCAATTATTTGGGTTATTTTGTGCAAAACAACCCAAAAATACGGGGTGGTTTTCTATAAAACAACCTAAAAAAAATGGTTTGTTTCGAATCTCTCCATCACACTCCAGTGTTCCATTGTGGGCAAAGATTGTGGATCTGTCCTTCACAAGTCGCATTGACTAATTAGTAGGCATTAGAATGCAAATTAAAAGTGCTGGAGCACAAACAAAAAACAGGCTGCGAATTTCACAACAGCTACTACGAGAGATAATACATGAAATATTAGCGTTATTTCGTTTTCATACACTACAAACCGAAGCAAAACGACTCAAATGCAATGCGAAATAGTTCCTTTTGCAGTAAGTAGGAATTGTGTCATAGCAAACTTGGCTACGCTAGCTAGCTAGAGGCAAACATAGGACACACCCTTGTGCTGCCCCGAGGTCTGCATGGCGAGACTGAAGCAGACTTTGAAGAAGCGAGTGAGCTGCTTATTATCTTAAATGAGTGTCTATGTCATATTATTGTGAGACACAGTTTGAAAATTAACACTGCGATATAATGGAAAGTAACAAAATTACTTGTGCTGTACTGCAACTATTAAAAAAAAACGTTCTTAAATGTTTTCAACTTTTAAGGTTAAATAGTTTTACTTTAAGATGTACGGTTTGAACATTAAATTCAGTGATTCTTTGGCAAACCACTAGAGGGAGCCAATGTGTTGCAGTTAAACGTAGTAGCACGCTATAAACAAAAATATATCACTATTCCAAACGCAGTTAATGACATCACTATTGCATAATTATTTAGAACGTCCTGTATTAAAATCAGCTGGTGGGCCTTCCGTAATAAAAAATTAACAAATAAATCATACTTGATACAAACTAGAGTCTTTCAATATGAGTAATACATATTTTACAAAATGAATGAAAATGAAACGATGTCCATTTTTATGTTGTGATGTGTGAGAGGGCTCCCTCTAGTGGTAGACGAAAGAATCACTGTTTAAGTACAGTTTGTTGTTGTTGTTGTTTTTTATCTCAATGTACAGTTTCTTAAGTCTTTTTTTTTTTTTATGTAACGTGTTTATTTTTTAAGCACGGTATTCATCTTCAAACCGTGAAGCCCAATATGCAATTGTCACGAAACAAGTAGTTCTGCATTTAACTGTGTAGGTGATGAGTTGAAACGTCAAAAGCACATTTTGGAATAGAACTCCTTTGGAAGAAAAGCCTTTATTTCCTATTTCCATAAACATGCCTGAGCATGGTGAAAGAAGCAGGCACTCAGATATCCATACGTGTAGAGCCACAGCGAGATAGAAAGACCGAGTCCATCTACTGTTCCGGGTCGGAGATGAGAGATGAAAGTTTTTCGGCTCGGGCCGAGCCTAGTGCTGGATCCTCCGGATGGACTGCACCTGGTTGGTGTGAGCCTGGGTGCTGTACTCGTTGTAGTTTCTGTACTCGCCTTGGTGTCTGTCTCTCTCCAGGATGTACTGGTAGCCTCGGTAACCGGGGAACTGGTACGCCACCCAGCTGCCACAGACACAAGGTTTCATTATGCACTACGAAGACCGGCCTAGTGGTCGTAAAAAGGACATCGCGGGCACGTAGCGTAGCAGTTGGGCTAAAAAGTTTTTTTTTTTTTAAAGTAGTACCAATGGTTCTATTTTCGTGGCCGGAGGAGTGAAGCCTTTTCACACTGCACTTAGCTCAGTAGGAAAGAGTGGCTTGGCAACACAAAATGACCGGGTGCCAGCTTGCCCATATTTGGAAGTGCTGACATAACAGCCTACCAGGAAGTAAAAACGGAGATTTTACTTCGCACCTTGACAATATTCATCTTTCATAGTTTGCGAAAGAAAGCCCTGATTTGCTCATTTCAACAAAGAGGAAGAGGAGATGAACTCATCGGGAACTTGGCTAGTTCAATCATGCCTTTACCTGTAAATAAGTCCGCCGAAATAACACTAAATAAGCCGAGCAATGCTCCATTATGTGGTCCCTCCCCCTCACCACATACACAACGAATGGGTTTAATGACGGCTGCTAAGTGCAGTGTGAAAAGGGCTTTCATTGGCTCAGAGGACTCTTAGAACAGGTGTTAGTCATTTTGCAGATGCGCACAAGCCATCTTATATAAAATATAAAATAAAATAAAACGCAATTTTTTGTCGTTGTGGGAGTGAACTACTGATTTTGAACGACTGGATCGTCGACAGCCCGTGCACGCCCCCCGCGAAAAAGCCGTTGAAGTCACTGACGAGTCGTTGCTAACTTACGCTCCGGAGTTGACTTTGATGGAAGGCACCTCTTTGGAGCACCAACCCATGGCCTGTAGGGAGGGGTAGTCGTCGCACATCTCAAACTTGCGGCCCTGGAAGTCCTCGCCGTCGTACAGAGTCACCTTGCTGTCGCTGTGGTTCTGCGAGAGACGAGGTTTTCGGCGCACGACAGTCACAACTTCGTTTCATTGGCGTAGATAATAAATACAGTGCACATGAAGGATGGAATAAATATATAAATAAATAAATGCATATACATGCGCATAAATAACCACATCAATAATAAATAATAAATAAACAAATACATGAAAATAAACCTATAAATAAATACATAAATACGTAAATAATTTTTTTTTTTAAATATGTAAAAAATACAATAAAAATCAATTTGTAAAAAAATACAATAAAAATAAAAATAAATACATAAATACGTAAATACTTCTTTTTTTTTTTAAATATGTAAAAAATACAATAAAAATAAATTTGTAAAAAATACAATAAAAATAAAAATAAATACATACATAAAATAAAATAAATAACTAAATATAAGAAAATAAATAAGTAAAATAAATAATATAACACCCCTAATATACTTATATATCCAAGGCTTTAAGATATGTGTGTTTGTATTGGTCGAGGAAGTCAAATATCCAAATTGAGCCATGAAAAGAAGAAGAGCACTCACGGCACACTTGATGGGTCTGAAGGACAGAATGTGCTCGGTTCTGTAGCTGCTGTTTCCGCTCCAGGCCTCGTAGCGGGGGTAGTCGCCCTTCTCCAGGATAAACTGCTGCCCCTGGAACTCGGGGTACTCGTACCCCACCCAGCTGCAAGCGGACCGAGAGATGACGGACGCTCGTTAGGATGCATAACTCTACGTCGACTTGGACAAAATGGCCGCGTAAGGGCGCACAATGGCCTGTAATGAACGCAGCATGCAGCTGCGTTTTGTGAAAGGCGGCACAAAGCAAACATTTAATTCTGCCTGCTGCAGCTGAAGGCGCGTTCGTTATCTGATCGGCAGTCAGTCGGCCATTATGGATCCCGGCCAGCAGATGCACGCGGCCGGCTCATGTGACAGACAGGTCACGCTTGATGCATGCTAACAACAAATGCAATAATATGCAAGTGTAATTGCTGCCACATCAGGAGGAAAAAATCAAATTGGACATTATGTACAGTGGATATAAAAAGTCTACACACCCCTGTTCAAATGCCAGGTGTTTGTGATATGACAAATGAGACTAACTTTTTCCACTATGAATGTGACCTATAATTATTTAATTTCAATTTTGTTTTTTCCACGATCAATCCAGAAGGTTGCGTAACAAATGATTGGCATTTTTGAACTGTTCATAATTCCTTCCACCTTTACTACCAGCTGAATAAGAACCACTCAAAAATAAAGTTCAGTTGTTCTAGTACGTGTTTTTTTTTATTACATTTGCTTTTTGTTTTTAGGGACAATCTGAAGGTTTATGCAAAATCATGACTGGCATTCTTGAACCGTTTCTAATTCTTGCCACCTTAACTATGGTTCCCATTTCTGAATGAAGAGAGCCCCAAATAAAGTTTGGCTGTTCTAATAGGCTTTCACTTACATTTTCTTTTTGTTTTCAAGGAGAGTCCTCAAGAATTTGTGCAAAAAAAAAAAAAGACTGGCATGTTTTAGATGTTCATAATTCCATCTACCTTCAGGCTTCCAGTTCCAGCTGAATAAAAACAGCTCCAAATAAACTTCAGCTGTTCTGGTAGGCTTTTTATTACTTTTTTTTTTTTTTGCTTTCTACAAAATCATGAAGGTTTTATCCTAAAACTGACGAGCATTTTTGAACTGTTCATAATTCCTTCCACCTTAACTAAAAGGCTATTGCCAGCTAAATAAAAACAGCCACAAATAAAGTTCATATGTTCCTGTAGGCTTTTCATAACATTGTATATTTACTTTCTAGGAGAATCAATAAGGTTTTGTGCAAAAACTGACTGGCATCTTGAAAGGCTCATAATTCCTTCCTCATCCCCAAAGCATGACACTTCCGCCACCGTGTTTACTGTAAATATGGCCAAAAAGCCCAAAAACTTAATTGGATCATAACAAAATCTCCCAACACATATAATTGGTATGTTGTGATCCAATTGCTCTCAAAAAACCCTCACATTTGAACAGGGGTGTGTCGACTTTTATAATCATGGATGTGAGGATAGGCGGTTCGGATTAATGGATGACTGCATGTATGAGAATGCGTTGAAATGATTTGGACTTTGAAAGAACCCGGATGGAGGTGTTCTACTTACGGTCCGTTCTCCACCTTGATGGAGCGGATCTTGTTGAAGCCGCGCTCCATGATGTTCTGGCACTCCAGCATGAACTCGCAGCGCTTGCCCTGGAAGTTCTCCTCCTCCCAAATGGTGATCTTGAACTGACCCATCTGCTCCAACTGCTGAGTGTTCATGGCTGCTCCTGCTGCTGCTACCGTCGCACTTCACTGTCTGAGCGAGGAGAATTAAATGGAGTTGATGAACACTCTTCTTGCATTTGCTGCATTAAAAAAATGTTTAACAATCAACTGCATATTTTAGAATTCGAAATAAAATAAATGATAATTTTCCAAATAGGTATATTACATTTTAAAAGAAGAGTTTTATTTCCTTACATTTCATTTTGACCTACTGCATGTTTTATCATACAAAAAAAAAAACTATTTTGAAATATATGCATAGTAAAAAATAAAAAATGAACGATGTAGTCCACCATTTTTTGCATGTTTGAACTGGTCCATTTTAAGAACTGTGTGTTTGATCATCTAAAAAAAGAAAATTTGGAAAGAAAAAAAATAAAAACCTTTTTTTTTTATATTTACAGTATATAGAGGAAATTCAGCCTAACATTTATCCCCTTTTTTTTTAAACACTTTTAAATGGGTCAATTTTATTTGTAACTATTTTTTGTACACTAAAAATGTTTGTATCATTTGAAAAAAGGAAATTCAAAGATATTTTAAAACTACAGTAAGTCTAACGAATAAAAAGTTCTATTAATTTTGCCACTTTTAAATGCATGATAACTAATGAATGACTTTTATCTTCTTCTTTTTTTACACAGTTTTGTAAGGGTCAGTTTAGGAAATTTAACTTTATGTCGATGACATGGTTTGCCAGATTCAATATTTATATTACATCAAAGATTATTATTTTTTAACAGAATCTAAAATTAAAAGTAAATAAGATCACTTCTACATAATCGTCAAACTATATGACATTAAAAAGCTCCAGTATATAATAATGTAAAATTAAGTAATAAAGTTGCTCATTTAGTTGAAAATGAAAATGTTCCCCCACTTTTATTTAGCACTATGATCAAAAACATTATTTTTTATTTACATTTACCTGCCATGCCTCTAAACTAATAATTAGCATTTTGCTAGCCCTGATTTCATTTGTTAGTGGAAATGATTAACATACTTACAGACGGTACTGAAGTGGGACAGATCCAGTATAATCAATGACGGGGTAGAGACCCTCGCTTGCGCTTTTATAGGGTCGGGCCCCCCCTGGACCGTCGACCCGGCAGCCTTGCACACTCAGCAGCCCGGCGGGCCCGGCTGAAAGGATGGCATTAGCCGCGTGCTTTGTGGAGGCTTCGCGGCGCCATTGTCCTCAGAGCCCGCAAGCCACTTAGTCATCACTATGGCAGCCGAGGCCCACAACACTAACGAACTGACGTGACACTTTGATTGCCACCAAAATGATAATAGACACATTCTGGGAGCTGATCCTCTCTGGTGTTTTCGCTCTCTCGCGCGCACACACACACACACACACAAACTGGCAGGACACTGGAGATGCACAAGAAGAGGCGTTCTGAACCTTTAAAAAAGACAAGTCGTATAGTTTTACATTTGGAACAATTTAAGAATGGGCCAAAAATGAATCAATCACAAAATATGAATACACAGGTCAATTATGTAGCTTCTGCCATCTAGTGGAAGAGTATTTCATTGTTCTGCATGTCATTATATGTCATTGGTGTAGATAGGTCACCAAACATAACAAGCACCACCTAAAAATAAATAATACTGCTATTAAATACAGGGGAAAAATATATATATCAACAATAAGTTTCAAAATATTCCGGCAAAAAGATACCATAAAGTTTAAAAAAAAGTATTCATGCAAATGTTTAACTGAAATACAACTGACCTGGAAATGGGCAGTGATGCTTTCATATTCCACTAGAGGGAGCCACACTTCGAGATTCCTTGATGTAAAGTACGCCACAAAATATCACGAGCCGATATATTTCCTTGTCATTATGGATTAAGATGTTAAAAATCAGTTTGCGTGTACCTTGCTTTACGTCATATGTCTTTGTTATTTTGACAACTTTTCCGCTACTCGTACGTTTTGGTCACCAGCCTACATAACGACAATTACCGGGGCGAAAATTGTGAATAAATAATAAATAGTTCTTAGAGACCAAATTTAAATGAGTTGGGCAGTGATTCTTTCGTGTACCACTAGAGGGAGCCCATGTACCACTACACTTTGGGTAGTGAATAATTTTCCAAGTTGAATAATTTCCTGTGCGCCACATATGATGGCCATTAAAACTAGAGCAGTTTTCCCTAACCTTTATAGCGCCAAGGCACATATTTTACATTTGAAAAAGATCTCATGGTAAGCCACCAAACAAAAATGTCACAAAAAGGGATTACACAGGTTGACTACTGTATGTACCGTCTGCCACTATATGTCACTGGCATCGATAGATGAACAAAGATAACAGCCTAACTCACCTTATGATGCTGTACTGTTGCAAACGCATACTATATTTTGTTACATTATTACCAAACAGGGTCAAATCAAAAGTCAGCATTATTTGGTTGTCAAGGCAGACTATATATATATTTGACACAACTCTTATATTTAGTATTATGGAAATGCTCAAAAAAGGTTGTGCTACACCACTGCAAAAAAAAAAAATCAGTTTATATAGACTATACTTTAAAGGGTGGGGGGGTTTATAAACGTGCCCAAAAAGTACCATAGTATTTCATCGTGATATCAGGGCATCACGTATATGAAAAGAAAACCCCAAAAGAAAGAAATGAAACTACGTGGCAGTGGGAAGAAATAAGGCTTGCGGCGAAGTGTACAACGTGGTTAAATGTGCCTCACAGTCAGGAGATCAGTGTTTGAATCCACAAACCTCTCGAGAGGGAGGGGGGGGATGGTTTTTAGAAAGACCTTTATCCATCATTAGTCTGACATCTAGTGGTCAAATGTATATTGCAGTCATAGTGGACACTGGAACTTGGGTAATGTGTGTGCGTGAGAAAAGCACTTTTGTAAGGCGTCCATTGTAGCTGAACATGTTTGTGTGTGTGTGTGTTCGTGTGGAGCAGGTGAGGGTTCGGCAGGTGAAGCTTATGTGGACGCAGATGTCACACGCGTGTTCCAAAGCTGAAGGCGCTGAAGCCTTTGTGCTCGACTACGAGTACACAATGAGCACTTTCACAATGTAATAGGATTCAGTATTCACAAAGTGCTGCTGCTACTCATCGATTAGCAAATTAATCAATAAATATTTTTTTGATAATCCAGTAATTGCCTTGATATGATGTTTAATTTAGAATCAGAATTTCAGCCAGTCTCAACCCCAAAAAAATTCTCAGGTGCCTGTAGGCCTCCATGAAAGCAGACTGAATCCAAATAAGACAGTTGCAAACATCTGCTTTTGCAAAACAATAATCAATACACTTTACAGACAAAAAAGAAAAAAAGGTATATTTCCTGCACTGTCAATTTGAAAAAATGTCCATCTTAAAAATAACATACATGTTTATATTATTTAATTATTTTTTATTTTTTTTATTTTTTTATGAACAGTTCAAAATGCCAGTCAGTTTTTAGTTAAAAAAAAAAAAATACTTTTTACGCATGCAAAAACTTTATGAATCCCCGAGAACAGAGGAGGGCAAACTCGGTCCTCGAGGGTCGGAGTCCCGCAGGTTTTGGAGGTTTCCCTTTTCCGACACAAGCTGATTCCAATCAAGAGGATCGTTATCAGGCTCACGCAGAGATTGCTGATGAGCTGATCATATATCAGCTGTGTTGGAGAAGGGAAAACATCCAAAACCTGCAGGACTCCGGCCCTCGAGGACCGAGTGTGCCCACCCCTGCCTATAGAAGGTGAAATGAAATTATCCTGGAAAAGCCTACTAGAAGATCTGAACTTTATTTGGGACAGTTTTTATTCAGCTGGAACTTATGAGCAGTTCAAAAATGTCACTATATACATATAAATTGTAATTTCCTGTTAAATCCATCAATGTGCGTTTGGATGCAACAAGCACTCTCGTTTAAAATCCTCTCTTCTATTGCTGTTCTATTTTTTTCTTCTTCTTTTTTTAAGATCCCTGTAACGGTGCAACGACGTCAATGATGTCATTGGCGAAAGGTTTTGTGCGAGTTGTGCTTGAGATGGCGTGCATTAAAAGTGCCGAGCGAGCTCTTGTTTCCCAATCACTATGAATGAACACAACTATTTGAATAGTCAGTGAACGCACCTGCACACACATACGAGAGTGTTTGCATACGCACGCGCGCGCGCGCACGCGCGCACACGCCGCACTGAATGCCCTTCTTCGGGTGGAAGGTTGCCACGGAAACTAATCCAGGTAAGGATGACGCGAAGTCGGACATCTGCTCTTCCGACATCCGAGCGCGGACGTCCCGCAAAGCAGCTGCACAACAATTTGTCACCTTTTGCCGCGCCTCGTTTTTAACTCCTCAGCGGACGTACGACGCAATACGGATTATGATGTGATGCGTGTATTATTGAATTGTGTTGACAGGCACGTAAACACATGAAAATGTAAATGTCGGTGTGGTGTGCAAACGCACATGCAGGGAAGGGAAGGAAGGAAGGAAGGAAGGAAGGAAGGAGCACAGCCATTGACCCAGTGGCATTATTCACCTTCTCTTTGCTTGCGTAACAAACAATTATCTTATAATTATTTTTATCTTCTTAGGGTCATCCAGTAAAAGGAATTGCTAGTACGTAATTGGCGATTCGATCGAAGGACTTCAAGGAGTGCCATGACTAAAATCATACAAGGATAATAATAGTTAGCATCACTTACTGTATTACAAAAAATATATATATATTCTACGGGTACCAATATTGTACTATTAATACCAATTGTACTTTCTGATAACAAAACGAATTCTCATACCACTAATACTACTATGAATGGTCGAGTATGGATACCAGGTTTCGGTATCGGGCAGATATACCAGGCCTTATTTCAAGGTATCAGCACTCGGTCGCCCTCTTGTGGCCGTTTTATGATCAGGACCTGGAAAGCTCGAGAACTAGGAATTAGAAGAATAAACATCTGCCATTAATTTCATGCAATTTTAAGTTAAAATTCTATGTTATGATACATAAGACTTTTTTTTTTTAATGATTTATAATTGTTTTGTTTTGTTTGGTGTTTTTTGGGGGGGGGGGGGTTAGTGGTATCCGTACTTGGTAATGGTATCAGTGACTATTCAAAAGTGGAGAACTAAAAAGTGCTTATCAAACATAACTAATAAGGCTAATTCTACTCATACTAAAACTAATTCCATTATTGCTCCTAATATTGTTATTAAATCTACCAACTCTACTAATTCTAGTGCGACTGATTCTAACTAATACGAATTCTACTGACACTAACACTAATTTAATACTACTAATTATTCCAGTAATAGGCTGCCATTAATACTAATATTACTCATTCTAATGCACTGATTACACTTTTACTAATATAACTAGTACTACTAAATTAATTCTAAAAAATAAAATATACTAATAATACTACCAACAACACAAATAGTAAAAAATAATAATAATTTAAAAAAAGAAGTCCAGATACATTTTTATGAATTCTGATTGAAGTCCAAATGATCAATACAAAATACATGACCAGTATTTAACCAAACTTCTCCACCAATCATAATTATCGGAAATAAAAGCAACCTTGCGTTCATTTCAGCAGCTGCAACCGGCACAACAAAAAAGCTACTAGTTGGCCAACCCGGAGAGGAACAAGCCTCGGGCATTTGCATGACTCTTGATTATCAGTAACTGTCAGAGGAAAAAACATGTACGCACACACACACACACGCATGCACACACCCGCACACACGCACACACACGCTCACACACGCACACACATAGCCTCTGGGAGCTACTCAGCCAACCATTTAGAGATAGTCGAGCGCGGCAGTTTGGCAGGCTCCACAAATGCAATCATGTCGCTGGTGTCCAGAAACAGACAGCGGAGTCTTGATGCTGCTGAGACAAAAGAACAACTCAACATGGTGACTTGCGTCTACTGGAGATTTGCTCCATGCGACCCTTTATTGGGGTCACGGCAATTCATGATGTGAATGATTGCGCTGGGTTTGAATGGAGCAAAGATGAGGGCAGAAGGTTCAAGCTGCCCTTCGGTGAACATTGTGAAGGATTACACCTCACATCTTGGTCAAACTAAATAATAACAAAATAAACGAATTGGTGCTCGTTTAGAGTCGTAAAAATCTTCCACACAAAAAAAAAGAAAAGAACCAAGACTTCCAAAGTTGACTACCCTTCATTTTTGGATTCCGCTCAAATCCTAAAGGGGGAAAACTGCCTACACGTCAAAGTAACAAGAGTTCAAACCAGATGAGACCGTAGTGCACTCGAAAAACAGTTGGGTCAAAAATAACCCCAAATTGGGTCAAGATTGGAATAACCCAATTTTTTATGTTATTTAACCCAAAAAGTTGTGTCAAATTAAATGAATCACCCACAAATCAAACCAATTTGATTGTTTTGTGGGTTATTCATTAGAAACAACTTTTTGGGTTAGTTTAAGAACCCAAGTGAATTGGGTAAAAAATGAACCAATCCAATTTTTTGCGGTATTTAACCCCAGAAATTGGGTCCATTGAAATTAATAATCCACAAATCAACCACATTTTGGTTAGTTGAATAACCCAATTGAATTGGGTCAAAAATGAATCGACCCATCATTTTGAGGTAGTCAGTTCCAAATGTTGGGTCAAATTAAATTAATAGCCCACAAATCAACCACATTTTTGGGTTGGTTAATGGGTAAGTCATTTGACCCAACTTTTTGGGTTAGTTTAACAACCCAATTGAATTGGGTCAAAAATGAACCGATCCAACTTTTTGAGGTATTTAGTCCCAAATATTGGGTCAAATTACATTAATAGCCCACAAATCAACCCAAGCTTTGGGTTGGTTTATGGGTTATTCATTTGACCCAAAGGTTTGGGGTTAATTGAATAACCCAAAATGTTGGGTCAGTCCCTTTTTGACCCAATTTAGGTTCATTTTGACCCAATTGTTTTTAGAGTGTGGGTAGGTTTATGTGTGCGCGTGGTTGTTTATGTAGTGTTACAAACAAGACCACAGTGTAGTAGAATATGACTATTGTGTTCTTTTCAGAGTTGGGAGGGGCCAAGCATCCACACGGAAACGAAATGCCGACGAGCTACTTTAGCATCAGTTGGTAAGAGTTTCACAATGCCGCTCGCAGGACCAGTTCGGTTGCAAGTCGGCAAGGTAACCGTGCAAGGTAACCAGGATACTGACAAGTGTGCGCTCTCCCTTCCTCTCTGTTTAAACAAATATTGACTTGCCGAGGCAAATAAGCTCTCAGGTGAAGAACGACGGGAAAGACGGCCTTTTTCTAATGACGAGCCGGTTAAAGGTGATTAACTTTCATGAGAAAATTATCTTGACAAAAGGGTTTGGGAGTTGGAGGTTTGGGAGGGGTGCAGCGGATGACAGGGTCACCATTGGTGGTTTTTGCAACATATTGTATGTACAGCGGCGAGGACATGTATGCTAATGCTACACAAACATCACACAAATTGACTTTTAGGATTATGCCGGAGACTCAAGCGCAAGCATGACTCTTCAACATTTTTACAGAAGACAAAACTGAACGGAACAGTAGTCCGAGGCTGACTGGGTTCAATTGATAGATTCTTATACTGTAGCAGGAAAGCGGTAGTTCAATGAATATGTTTTCAAATGAGATGGCTGGAAAAGATAAAGGCGTTACACTTTGTAAAAGTAATACTGTAATTACTTTGGAGTCAGCCAGTCCTCCCTCAAACGTCTCCAATTGGTTCAAAATGCTTGCCTTTTAACTGGAACACGTAAGAGGGAGCATAAAAGTCCAACTACATTTGTATTTTTTATTTTTTTAAACCTAACCTCTCTGAGCCGCTCCATCCCTACACTCAAGTTGTTGTTGTTTGTTTTTGGCAAAATGCAAACAATTCAGCAAAAAGTATGAATAATTGATCAACTTGTAAAATACTGATATCTGACTCGTTGACTACTACATGACTCTAATCTTGGCTAGCTTGTTAGCCTAGTAGTTAGCATGTCTCCCTTACAGTTCTGAGGTTTTGGGTTCCAATCTCAGCACAGTGACCTCATCCACCCCTTAAATAACACAATCACGTGGCAAAAGTAATCTACAAAAAAACGCTATATAGCTACGCATGGTGTTAAAGAAGCAGCAGAGGCATTTCACATATTTGAGGATACCATTATCACTAAAGCTATAGAAATAGCTAGCTTTAGCTTCTAATACATCACCTGCAAACAACCCCGAACTTCGACCTTGACACTATATTAGCATATATATAAAAAACTTAAAATAAAATACAAGGTACTCACCAGAGATGTTGACGCAGACTTCCTTTCTTTGATCCTGCCTTTCTGCGTAAGCTAGCTATTGCGCTTGCTAAGTACGATCTTCCTAAGAAGGCACACATGTCATGAAGGTTCTTCCTTTTGTAAATTGGCACAACTGTGCCCTTGTTAACTCGCAACCCCAGATTCGAACGTATTTCAGCAGGAAATGCATCTTGGCACGTTTCCTATCCAAGGCTTCACAAGTATCCACCCGATGCATCGTTGGTTTAAGCTAGCTGCCGCCGTTTTTGTTTTGTTTTGTTTTGTTTTGTCATGTTTTGTCATGTCTACAGGTTTTGTGTTTGTGCCTGTTCTTGTCAGCCATGTTGGTCGTGTCGACCAATCGGCTCCCTGCATTCAACTACTCTCTTGTCCTGGTGTGTCTTGTTGCGTCGTTAGTTTGCTTGTATTTAGTTCACCGTGTTTGTTCAATCCGTGTTTGTTCACTGTTGCCATTTTTCGTCACGTTATGTTATGATTCCTTTTGTTTTGTGTTTGTTCCCTTTGTTACTTGTTTTTTTTTTGGGGGGGGGGGTTAATCTTTTGATTCATCCATCCATCCATTTGAACTACTTATCCTGCCTTTTTTCCATCTATTATAAAGGAATCCTTTTTTTTTTATATACTCCGGCCATGCAGCTTCCCTGCATTTGGATGCTCCACATTTTGCCAACTCCCAACATGCAAATGAGTGCTTGTCCCAATTCAGGTGAAAAAGTGAGTGTAGCGCTCTGCCGAAAGTGTGACCAATTCAATCAAATGTGTTCAGGATATGCACTGAGCAATTTGGTTCAGAAAACAGGGTTTAGTGTTTTAGAAATGGGAAAAAATACTGCAAATGGAGATGCTGACACCTGTGTGGTCAATACTGGTAGTGATGGGCGCAATACTGGATCAGTCCAAATGACAGATGGCCCTAAACAGGTGCGCATGTGTGTGTGTGTGTGCGTGCATGTGCGTAATGTTTAGTTAACCATTAACGTAACCCGCCATTAAGTCCATCTCTGAGTTCTGCGCTGCTCGCCTGCAGCCTCCAGTGATGACGTACAAAGAGGACGGCGATGGAAAAAACAGCCGGGATGAATGTGCCATTTGGAAAATGATTATCCAAAAAGGCGTGAAGGCGTGGAGGGTGGGGGAGTTTGCAGAGATTAGCATCCCTGCTCTTGTAAATGTCAACTTTTTCATGTTAGGTTCCCACATACAAGATAGATGAAATATTGTGTAGTGAATAAATGTATTCAGGTAGCAGTTTCCAATTCATCTCATGTTCAGTTAACATTTTATCGTTAGCATAATAGCATCATTGCCTAAGTATTTTATTTATTTATTTTTTACATTTTTGGAGAACGAAACTTCAACAGTCCGGTTGCCTCGATTCAACCTTTGCGGATTATCACGATCTGGATGACAAAAAAAAGATCATAAGAAAAAAAACAACATCATTTTAGGTAGGCACGTTTGTATTTTTTATTGATCAATGACAACAAAAATGACATGCTGTAGGAAATTATGCTATTACGATAACAATATGGTGGATTTTTATTACTTTAGTTTAATTTTTTACTGTTAACAGCTCTATAAACTTCCAACTATCCATATTTTCTGTAGTGGCTGTCCCCGTTAGAGACACAGGCAAGTTGGAGCCTGTGCATGCTGACTTTGTGCGAGAGGCGGTGTACCCCCTGGACTGGTCGCGGTCACACTCACATTCACAGATTTCATTGAAATTAGCGTGCATATTTTTGGAAGAAATCCAGAAGGGAAAAAAGGCATCTTTGTGAACATCCAAATGAGATTCAATCCCAGAACCTTTCGACTGTGAGGCAGATGTGTAAAACGGCAGAGCACCGTGATGCCTTTATGAACTTATTTCCTAAAAATAAAAATAAAAAAATAAAACAGAAGATATATTTTTCTAGACAGCTTGACTAAGAAACTTCATCATGTGATCAATTTCTATTTTCATTTTATTTATTCGATCCTTGTCAAATGTATACATTGGGATGACCAAATCAAATTGTCAAGTGGGTGACATTCTTCTCTCTCACGCACACACACACTAAACTATAAAAACATTCATTGCCGCTAACATTTGTTTTCGTTAGACTTCATGCAAAAATTACCATCAACTTGTCCTGAGGATACAGTAGCAACTCGTTGTGCAGCTTTTAGATTCGAAGTGTTTATTCTATTGGGGGGGGGGGGGGTAGCTGGGGCGCAGCAACCAACAAAGTCCTTGGCACGAGCAAACTTCGCGTCTCCAGTCGCCAACCCGTACCTGCGTAACGCGAGCCGAACGAACAAAACATCACCTTCAGGTATTGTACGTGGGGCTCAACGTGAAGCAAATACGGACGCGTGCGGGGGGAAACGTCCCGAGTGCGTGCGCGTGCGCGCTGGGACTCCAAATTTGCGCCGCGCGCGGTGCTCCTTGACAGCTGGCGTGACCCTTTGCGCGCCGCGCCGGACCTTTTTGAGGGCACATTTGGTCAAGGCAGAAGCAAAAAAAACAAAACGTGACAAGAAGTGGGAGGAATTGGACTTCGGCAATAAAACTTACCTTTTGAAAGGAGAAGAGGAAAAAGGAGAAGAAAGGTGACGGTGAGCTCGGCCTTGTTTGGCGTCAACTTTTTGCGCGCACTGAACTCTCGTCAAGAACAGGTATAAGCTTTTATACCTCTACTCTCTCTCTCTCTCTCTCTCTCTCTCTCTCTCTCTCTCTCTCTCTCTCTCTCTCTCTCTCTCTCGCTCGCGCTTTTTCTCCTCCCCTTACGATGGATGATGAAAAGCAGAGAAGCTCCTCGCTCGGGGCGGGCATAGACACCTGTCGCACGGTGCGTTGCTCTGATCCAATATTGACACAAAGGGAGGGGGTGGGGTGAAGTGAACACACACACACACACACACACACACACACACACAAATAGAGTCATCTACTCTCTTTTCTGTGCCAGGCAACGCGTGTGACCTTTGAGCGTCTCTTTGGAATTAAAGCAGTTAACTGGCACTAATAGAGCGCATTTGTAATGTATTCACATTTATATTGTGTTGATTTATTTATGTTTTTTATTATTATTCATGTAGTAGCCGATGTTGCTCAACGACGTGAAACTTAAAGGAACTTGTTTCGAACTTATTCCCTGCAAAAGATAAATTACAATGAAGACAATATTTACGACTTAAAAGTGTGGGAAGCATGGAGTGTAAAGTCGAATAAAATATGATGCGAAAAATAATAAACATGTAGCATTTATTTCAAATATAATGACTAGTACTTAAATGAGCATCTTTCTTTAGACTTATCAAATGAAATGCATGGAAAAACTTCATGTGGTGAAAACAATGTCAGTGTTTACAATCAATTATTGATTTGAGTGTTTCAAATCCACTCAGGAAAGACATTTTCATTCTCTTCTTTGCTTTTGTGTGTGCAGCACAGTGTACGAGTGGTCGACAGTTGTCGACCTCGCAGTTCTAATGTGCGTTTCTGAGGTTGAATCTCGGCCTTAACATTTCTAAAACAAGTACGTTGGCTTCATCGAGACCTCTAAACCATAGATGTGAATAGTTGTTTGTCTATGTGCCCTGAAGGTTCCAGCTGACCCGCCACCCTGAGACCAAGAGCTATAATAAAAAATTAAAATAAGATGTCTGGACGATGCATTCTGAATGCAAACACTTGCACAGAAAGTCAGCTGTGTATTCCACTTCACTGTCAGTGAAACCTCAAACTAAACTCTCGTCTGTAAAAAGTGAACTGATAACATCTTTGAATCAACTGTATGATTTCTTTTATTCACTGTTGAGCGTGTGAAAGGCAGGCGAGGCGCAAACAAATATTCACATTTACATGAGTAGAATTCCGTCATCTGATTCACAGTAATATTTGGACTAGTCAAGCTAGTTAAAAAAAACAACAACAACAACAAAAACATAAGAGGTCACCAACCCCATGATTTCTGATTAAAGACCATATTTTTGCATATAAAAAGTGTTCCCTCAGAAGGTTGTAAATTAGCCTGCACAAAACCAGCTGAATGGACGAAAGTACAGGTAATACAAGGGAGTGGAAAGAGTACAGTATAGTACAAATACTGGCAAAGTAGTGAGACTTACTGTTCCAGAAGTATAAAAGCACCAGAAACAAAAACATGCAGGAGAGCAGCTTTTATGAAATATAAAATGTGCAGCAAGCAACTATGTCGAGTGTAGGAACCTGGTGTATATTTTCATCTGTGACTTGTTGATACACAAAAAAAAGAAAAAAAAACTGGTTCAAATGTTTGTCTTGAGCTCTTATTGGTCGCTCGTCCCCATCCTCCGTGTGTACGCCTCCCAGCCCGACTTCCTGTAAGTCTCGGCGGCGTCCAGCCTATCGGAGGCCTCCAGGATGCCGCGTCCAACGATGATGACATCGGACCCCTTGTTGTAGACGACCTCCTCCGGGGTGGTGTACTGCTGGCCCAAGACGTCTCCTGTGGGGCAGGAAGAAGAAAGATGAGTCAGCTGGCCACTGCGTGACAAATCAAAAAAATGTTTGGACCACAGCGCCCCCTTTTGTTTAAGTGATATTACTACATCATCTTCCGGTTGTGGAAAGCTTGTGGATTTGAAATTTTGCTACAATATAAATCAGTCAGTACAGTACAGCCTGTAAATCAATCTAAAATCACTGCCCTATCAACACACATGAATATCCAACACACTGGCAACAAAAGTGAATACACCCCCTATGTGAAAATGCACACAAAAATTATAGAGGATCCATGCCCGAAATTGATCAGTAAAAACGTAAATATACTAATCCTTCAAAAATAACTGCAAAATAACATAACAAAAAAAAAAAATCTTCTGTAAATATTAGCAACAAAGGTAAGTAAACACACCTCCAGCCTGCATCCGCACCCCAGGCGTCATGTGGATCAACTCGGGCCTATCAATGATCTTCGAACCGCAGATGAAGCCGATGACAAAGTCGGAATGCTCCTCAGCCATTTTCACCTGTGAAGACACACATTTGAGCGACGCTCACGAGACAATAGTGTGCCCCTTTAAAACACCAAACACTTTAAAACAAATAAATCCCACGGAAATTCAAAATGGTTACATTGTGTACAAAAAGTTTTGTCTGTGCAATTTCTGCCTCGCAATCAATAAGTAATGACATAATTAAATAGAACGTAAAGAATTCAAGTTTTTGCTGTATTTTTTTTGCTCCAATTCAATGGACATTGAGTTGTCCCTTCTGGTGTACATGCCTTAGCCACTAGGGGGCAGTATAAGAGACATGGCGGTCAAAACTCATCAGTAAGCCGCATTCTTTACAGAGGATAAATAATATATGCATGTGAGTACGTGTTATGTCTACATGTGTTGCTGCAGAAAATGTCAGTTGGTTAAAGTATATTATAACACAGTAAGACGCTGATGCTATTTATTAGCCTTGCATATAGCATTATGTTTTAGCTTTAAGCTAAAATGACTTAAGGATCACTTGAGTTTAAGTACACTCAAAATATTTATGAAATTAAAAAAAAGGTGCTTACTGCAGCCTTGGTGTAGTCGCCAGTCGCAAGCGAGCCCTGCGAGCTCATCTGCGCGATGAGCAGACAGCCTCGGCCCAGAGGCCGTCCGACGGACGCCAGGCCGCTCACAACGCCGGGACCCGGCACCGCGTGAGCGTTCACTATGTGGGACCACGACGAGATCCGGTACAGCCCACCTGCAGAACACAAAATAATCACAAAGAGAAGTTACAAAAAATGTTTTCATATGATTTTATCTTGGTGTCATTTGTGAAACCACAAAAACCCGTCATTCGCACTTCTCACCTTCATATTGATGCTTGACCGTGTTGCCGATGTCGGCGAACTTGCGATCTTCAAAGATGAGGAAATTGTGCTTCTCAGCGACGGCCTGCAACTTCTGGCCGAAAGCCTCAGTGTAGTCCTGCGCCAAACACACCACAGACACAGCTCGCTCGTGATTTTTGTCGTTTTTGCACATATTGCTCCAGTTTTGGCGACGACCTTCAAAATATCGACGTGGGTCTTCAGTAAGCAAATTTTGGGACCGAGCGCGTTTGCAAGCTGGAGCAGCTCCTCACTGCTCGTGACATCCGCAGACACGCACAGGTTGGACTGCTTCCCTGCCATGACGCTCAGCAGCTTGGACGCCACAGGGTGAACATCTGCGCACGCACACAAAAACAATGCTTTCGCCATAGGAACGGACAATATGGCATAAACAAAAGAAAAACTAATAATAATCACATTTTTTTCATATTGTTAAATCTGAAAAAAAAAAATGTTTTTAAACTGTCAGTTTTAAAGCATCTGTACTGAAAATAAAAGAAACGAGTGAGTACTTCAACGCTGTCAACGTATGAAGTAATGTAAATGAAATGAAAAAAAGTATGCAAAATATGAACACACTGGTTAAATAAAATACTAAACAATACAACAAATGTAGACAATTAAACAGGGATGTGATTTGACCAAAGTGAAATTATCTGAAAATTTAGCCGGGGGTCTGGGGGCCGCGGGCACTCAGCTAGGTCCAGAGCTCATGGGTTTTCCGTGTTTTTAAGTACTTTCAATGCACTCAGATGACAAAGAAATAAACAAAACAACAGCATAAATTTTCAATGTATATTGAACTATCCCATATAAAATTGCAGTTTTAGTCAACTCAAAATCAGTCACATTCAAAAACATTGGACTGCCTTTGCTTTTAAAAACTATCACTGAGAATATCATCATATATATTTACCATGCAATAAATCATTTAATCAATCATTCTTAATTTAATACATAATGCATAACAAAAACATAAAATACCTCATAGACATAGGACCACACACTTCTTAACCAGATGTATGACAAAAATGCCATTTTAAATATGGCTGAAATACATGCTGGTCCACTAAAAAATTTTTTTTTTTGAAGCCCCAAAAATTCTTCCAAAATCACTGATAAACCTCATCTACGAAAAACTGGGTTTGCCACCACCCCCCTCCCCAAAAAAACACACACACACACAAATATTATTATTGTAATATTAAAAAATATATATATCTGCAAAAAAGGTGAATCCTCGGGTGACAAACCGCACTGGTTTACAATTCTCCCCCCCAAATATACAAATGCTTTTTTTGGGGGAATCTGGGGCGAGTCAGAACGTGGCCTGCGGGCCGCCAGTTTCCTATCGCTATCCTCCAGTATTCCAGTGTAATAGGATGCAATGTCTAACTTTGACCAGCAGGGGACAGAAAATGTATCAGAATCTGGTGAGATTTGCCAACATTTGCCCCAATAGAGTAATAAACTGCACAAATGAGAGTGCCATTTTATTGTGGGCATCCCAAGGCACACCTCTGCAATCAACTTGATGTCTAATCAAGATAAAAAATTAAAAAAAATGTCATCATGTGAAAACATTCTTTTTCACAAGGACAAAGTGACCGCAGAGAAGAAGATAGCGAGACTTTTACACTGTACTGCGTGTCCTACTTGGCAATTCGGCTCTGGCTTTGTAGCTCAGCTCGAACTTCCGTTCCACACGTTTCTCCTTCGATGCTGGCAAATCATTTCCATTCTCCTCCTTGCGCCTGACAAACAGCGGAACGCAAATCACGTTTGCCGACGGACGGAAAAAACGGGGAAGCGACTTCAGTACCCGAAAGTGTTGTTGTCCAGGATGGACTCGCGTACGCTCTGGGCGGTGTGCGCGTCGATGCGCCCGGAGGATTTGAGCACATCGAGCAGCTTGAACATGGAGATGATGGGATGGAGCCGGATGCCTTTGGAAGCCAGCGTGTCCGCCGCGCCTTGCTCCCTGTCCATCAGCACGATGGCGTCTGTCACCTTTCACACACACAAACAACGCAGATTTCATCGATTTGATTTTTGGAAACTGGGCTCAGTTATTCACCGATATTCTCATCCAGTCGCCATTTCTATTAGCAAATTATTAAATATATTTTTTTTGAGTAGTTGTAGTCCTACTGCACCTTGAGTCCTTCTTTGTGCAGCACATCAGCAGTTTCCAAGATGCTACTGCCACTGGTCACCGTGTCTTCAATGATGAGGCACGTATCGCCCTCTTTAAACGAGCCCTCTACCAGACGCTTGGTTCCTAACACAGACAGATCATTTGGACTTTCTTTTTTTCTTCTTGTGCATTTTCTTATACGATCAAATAGGAAAATTGTGCCTCGCACCATAGTCCTTGGCCTCCTTGCGCCTGATGAGCATCGGCAGCTCATGTGTGGAGCAGATAATGGTGGCCATGGGCAAGGCCGTGTACGGGACACCACACACCGAGTCAAACTGGAGACGCTCATCTTGAGCTCTCTGGTACATAAGCTGTGACACCTGAAAATGGAAAGAAATATGACATCCAGTAATAATACGGTATATACATTTCCTTCAGAGAATGTACTATGCATGGCTAACTAAGCACGTCTGCTTTCAGTTTGCAATAAATGAATGTCGATTACTGTATGACAAATACCGCTAAAGACACTGATTTAAATCATCACAAAATAGATATAGATGGTTTGCAAAGACTTTTTAGTGATTTTTCTGAATGTTATTGCGTGCTGTAGTTATTTTTCTTTAGCCTCTGTGTACTTTGACACAAGAAAGCCAGAGACCTTGCATTAATGACATGTTGGAACTTTTTTTAAATTGAGGGAAAAGTGCATATAGTATGTCTCCTCTAAAGCAGTCATAGCGATCCAAAAATCGATTTTCATTAGTTAAACAGCACATAACAAAAGTACAAAAGAACAGTGGCGGAAAAACGACAAAGTGGACACAATAACGGGGAGACTTCCAGACGATGAGGGAAAATATAAAATACACAAGTGTTGTATCAACAGTCAAAGTTGAAGCACGCGTGGCGTGCCACATGTGTTTACCTGGTTCATGAGAACAGGGTGGGACACGAGCACCCTCAGGTCGATGTAAATGGGCGTCATCAAGCCGCTCTTGAGCTTATACTCGCCAAACTTCACCGCGTTCACATCTTGCAGCTTCAGGATAAACGCGTCCATGCAAATATTGGCCATGATTGCGTCTCAATTGAGTTGAGCTGCTCCGGCTAACTTCAGACGTCAGCACTACTTCCGCCAAGCTCGCGCAGGGAAGCCGGCTGCTTCCGCTTCTACTCCTTCAACGTAATAATGTAGCGCTCAAGTACGTTTTAACAACCTGACTTGTTTTTAAAATGTGGGATGTGGAGGGAGAAAAATCGATGTAGTTTGTTATTACTGCTCTTGTTATTGGTGTACTATTGTATTCAGAGACGACCAACACGGCACACCAAACACCAGTCGTAGTACCAAGACTGACCAGTGAGAGGCAGCATGTTGCCACCGGGCATCCACTTAACGCAAATAACCTATAAATCCTGATGATTACATTTATAATTGAGTGTACAACACTGGATCAAGGTAAAGTCTCATAAACCTCTACCTAAGAAGACATTGTACTAAGAGGTCTACCACACCAAAACATATTGCAGTTTACAGCAAGGCCGTATATTCAATTTCATTTATATTTCGTGTAAATCTAATGAATGTCATGTGGTTATATTGTACACATATTGTCAAGATTTTAGACCTTCCACCTAACGTCCATTTACAATAACCTACTTGACTCTATTAATCTCCCATGGAATAACAAGAAACCGTGCAACGTTGTATTTGTCAAGTTTATTAAAAAGATCCACAGTAGTTCAGTTTGGCACCAACCATTAAAAAACAAAGTGTACAACCCTGAAATGGCATTGAACAAAATGCCTGAAAAAAAAAGGGATAAATAAAATGAAAAACAAAACAAAAAAAACAAGAAAATGAAACAATTCAGAAATGAAATTACTCCACATAACGGTGACATGTTCAAACGACAGATATTTTTTTTTCTTTTTGGTCAGTCAACTTTGGCTTTGTACTCAACATTACATAGGGAAAAAATTGTGCTGCAGAATATCAAGGTGGTGGCTGGCTTTTGATAGCATCTCATAGCAGTGCTTATTTTTTGAAAAGAAAAGCTTGTTCTTGGCATTCTTGGATATTTACCACAGTTAGACATTCCGATACCCTTCTCTGCAAAACAAACGTACATTTTGGAATACACTCTGAGGCAAACTTAACATAACGACAATTGTGACATACCCCTTGCAACTTATTGGAACATTTTGTGACTTAAGATATTACAAAATATAAAGTAAAAAAAAAAAAAAAAGACCTGGTGCAACAGTACTGCATCATGTGTTTGTGTCTATGTACAGCATGTTTGAATGCGTTGAATGTACATCTGTGATCTGGCAGTTTTGCATCTAAAAGGATTCCAATGCAAAAAATGTCTTCTTTGACTGAAGAACCCGCACAAAAATGTGGTCTGAATCTTTTTAGAAAGGCACAGAGGTTTGGTGGGAAAGAGTCATAAGGCACAGATGTGGTAGAAATGTCTTCTGTGAGTGACAAGAGGAGGTGTCCTTCTTGCCTTCTTGAAGTGGTAGCGATGCAGTAAAGCCATGTGATTTCTTCATTTTCCTATTCTCTACTTTGAGGGGCTTTGAGCATCTGCAAGCAGTTCGGGACTCAAACATTCAATTGGACACTGGATGTTCTGGAGTGGGAGGAGAAAAGAGGGTGAAATATAGGTTCATATTGCATCAGGAAATATGAAAGAGTAACATTACTCAAACAATGTTAATGACTGCTAAAGTCTAACTTAATGACTTCAATAGTTGACTCATGATTAATCGCAATATTTTATATCTGTTCTAAAAGTACAAAAAAAGTTTTCATACACTTGTTAACATAAAAGTGGAAAAAAAAAATTTAACTAACAGAAATATGGCTGCATCTTTTAGTCATTGATACAGAAATTTCATAATTCATAAAATTGAGTTAAATTAAAAGGGTGTACTGTACTGCAAAAAAACTAGTGTGATATTGATTTGTCTTGGTCATTTTTCTGCCACTAGATGGCATAATTGCATTTGCAAGACGTTGGTGACAGCTCTGCATTTTTCTTTTCATATTAAGAGCTATCTAATCTTTAACATGAAGTAACTTGTGAACTTCTGCACATTTTTAAAATTTTTAAATACAATTTGACCGCAGTCTCTACAAACATATGCATTATTATTAAATTTTGACGTCGACGTATCTGCTGCATTGCGACTGAAATTGCCCCAGTACAGGCTTTCCAATTAAGGGGCGGTCATTAATGGTGCATTAAAAAAAAATTGTGGCGTTAAAGGAACTTTAAATTAACGCACTAATTTGCACACCCCTAGTAAAAAACTAACACAGTACTCGAAAATAAATATATAAATAAATATTGTGATTTAAAAAAAAAAATGGCACAAGGAATGGTTGTAATGCTAATCATATTTTAATACTGACCAGTTTGCGTCGAGCATTTTCCCTGTAGCGATCGAAGACGTCGGTGTGGACAGGCTGAAGCAGGTCACCCTCCACGTGGGTCGGCCCCCCCGGCCTTCTGCAGTTTTCGCAACGCCAGCCCTGCGATCGTTAACACGAATCAGTTCCACGATCACGTGGCTCACGCAAGCTGGAGTCTTCGGTTTCCATATATATGTACAAGAATACACACGTCTTGTAATTAGAGCGAGCCGCTCGTAAAAAAAACCCCACCTGTTGTCCGCCGTAACAGGTGCAGGTGCAAATGGCTCCCAGGTATTCTTTCTGCCACTGGTTGCCAACACGGTACATTTTGCCGTCATCGTAACACGTGGAGTCGTCTGTTTGCGGAAAGGTTGTTTACAGAGTGACCAAACATGCGGCAAATGCTATGCAGTGTGCGGGTGCAAATGAACACTCACGGGGTTCACATTTAAATTCTCCTTTGCCGTTGCCCAGGCAGGTGCAGCTCATCATGTGACCATTCTCGCCGTGGCGATCCCACTTCTCGCCGATGCGGTAGTTGTTGCCGCTGTCGTGGCACCACTCTGACGGAGAGAGAGGTTACGGGAAAAAGATGGCGCGAGAGGATTAAAATATAAATAAAGTGTGAGGGACAGAGATGGAGTCGCACCACATGTTTATAAATATGGGGAGATGAAAAGTACAAACGTGATTTTTTTATTGTGGTGAATACAGTGACATGTTTTTCTGGTTCCAGCTAGTTTGCAGAAAGACGACGAGCTCCGTTTTTGATATTGTCATGCGAGCGGTTTGGACAATACAAAGAACCGAAGTGAGGTTGTGGCTGGGGTTGCCTAGTTTTGCTTTCTGCTCTCGTTCATAAAAATTGCATTTTTTTACACACAGAGTAGAAACATCAACATGGGCAGACAGACATAAGTGTGAGAATACTTGAATTCAACGGTGGTCCTAGCTAGAATGGCGCCCGCGTGCTGAAATTCGCCATTACTTGAATTGTACATAATGCACATAAAGGTTTCCAATATATAAATTAAATTGTCAATATTGTCCACACTGCCCATGCTGAGAAATGCGGCGCATAGAATTGTACAATTTTATGGCTTCATTTAAAGTGGAAGTCAACCCCCAAAAAATTCTTGACAATAATATGTTCTATGCAGCACCACTAGTGTAAATAAGGCAGCCATTTTGCCACTTGCTGTCGAGTGAAAATGACATCACAGTTACTCAGATCTCAGGTAACAGCCAATCGCAGCTCAGCTCCAAAAAAAAAAAAACAGGTGAGCTGTGATCGGTCATTGCCTGAGCAACTGTGATGTCATCTCCAGTCGACAGCAAGTGGCAAAATGGCCGCCCCCTGAGATGGATAAAAACGGGTGGATTTTGCTTCATAACTCATATTGCACAAATGAAATATTAATCAGAATGTCATGTTCAGACTAGTGAGGTCACATATAACATGTTATTGTCAAGAAATGTTTAAGGTTGACTTCCCCTATGAACATAGCTTTTTAGGAATTTATAATACATAGGAGGAACAGTCTCTCTTTGGTGTAGATTTTTTTTAGGAGTCTGACAAGCTTTGAATATGGCACTCAAAAAAACAACAACTTTGATATTGTGTTTTCAATGACTTGGGTCCTTTTCATAAATTCCTCATTGGTTAAATCGCATAGAATGTTCTCATTCCATGGAGTGCTGCCTATTAGCAAAGCATGCTGGGATGGGTGTTAATAAGCCACTCACTGGATGAATCACACCTAAAATGGCCGCTTCCCAGACCCAGACAGCGGCACCACAGCTTGAAGCCCGTCTCGGACATGCGCTCCCATTCTGAGCCCACCTCGTGGTACGTGTGCGTGAAAGTGTCATAGCACACGTCGCGGTTGGTCGAAATGGGGATGTCTCCTGGAACTAAAAAGGAAAAAAACAACCACAGATTGTGATTTTCACATTACAATATTCACTTAACATATTTTTTGGGATGTAGTGCTGTACCTGCATTGCCGACGGTTACAACTTCCTCCAGAACCTTCTCTTTAGCTCCGCCCCTCATGGCCTCTACAACCACATTATAGGAGGCTCCGGATGTCAGTCCAATCAGAGTGGCACTGTTAGAGGTTCCAGGAAGACGCATCTACGGGGAAGAGGCAATCACTCACGATCGGCATCACTGCCTTTTTCCGAATGTTTCAAAACCAATAGGCATTACCTGAAAGCCTCTTTCCTCCGTGTGTGTAATGGGATTACATGACACCTCGTACTCGGAAGTGAGCGGGATGGGCTGCCAAGAGATGGTCGTGATGGTCTGCGCTTCTTGGGGCAACTCCGTCTCATTGTCAGGGAAACCAAAGGCAAGCCCTGGCAGAGGTGTTTCGCTCACCTGCCCAACGCAAGGCACGTCGAACACACCAGGTGAGGTCACAGATGGTGGATGGAAGAATTGAATGTAGTTGTTATAGTTGGCAAATAACGCACCTTAACCAAAGGCACTCGGTTTCCGTCAGGGCCTGCCACGGGAATGTAGATGAGAGGTTCTCTGAGAATTGGTCTCTGGCCTTCTTTGGGTCCACCACGGGGGTTGTGGAGTCCATTGTTCGGACCCAGGCTTTGATACTCCGTGTAGATGTGCTGCCCCTGCTGTCCTGGTCGGCTCTGGCCACTCGTACCAGCTAAGTGCACAAGGTTGGAGTCGAAGCTAACATGCGTAAAAAAAAATAAAAATAAAGTTTGAGAGAGAGAGATAAGCAGCAGTATATCTTTTTGACAGTTTTTGAGTGATTCTCCGCATTCTTACATCTTGTCATTGGAGGACTCCGGAACGTCCAAGATGTCAGTGGTGGGTCGGTGAGAAACAGGAAGCTGAGGCAGCTCGGGGACCAGGAGAGAATGAGTAAGAGCTGGCTCTGCTTGAACATAATAAAAAGGAAAGTCAACACAGCAAATAAAAATGTACATCGCATCCAACTCAATTTTATTGCAGGCAGGGTTTGCGCTGTGGTCCCATTCAAACAACAGGATATACAACAATTAACCCATTCACTGCCATTGACAGTATATATACGTCAAAAATTAATTTGAACTATTTCTATTAGTTTAACATTTTTTTTCCATTTTTGTTAACAAGAGTATGAAAGCCTAGATTTTTTTTTTGTACATTTAGAACAGATATAAAAAGTTAACTAGTGAAGTCATGCGATTAATTACAATTACAAATTTTAATCACCTGATGCCCCTAATTTATAATAATGTTTTCTTAATTTTTTTTGTAATCTTTTTCTTTTTTTAAGAAAAGATTATTAAAAATTAGGGACGTCAGGCGATTACAATTTTTAATGGTAATTAATCGCATGACTGCACTAGTTAACTCACGATTAATCACAAATTTTACATCTGTTCTAATACAATAAAAAAAAATCTAGGTATTCATACTCTTGTTAACAAAAGTGGGAAAAATGTTAAACTAATAGAAATTGTTCAAATTAATTTTTGACGTCTATAACCGTTGATGGCAGTGAATGAGTTAAAAGCCTTTAACATTTCTTGACAACAATATGTTATATGTGACCTTACTAGTCTAAACATGACATTCTGATTAATATAACAATTGTGGAATATGAATTATAAAGCAAAATCCAGCCGTTTTTATCCATCTCAGGGGGCGGCCATTTTGCCACTTGCTGTCGACTGAAGATGGCAACGACCAATCAGAGCTCACCTGTTTACTGAAGCTGAGCTGTGATTGGTTGCTACCTGAGACCTGAGCAACTGTGATGTCATCTTCAGTCGACAGCAAGTGGCAAAATGGCCGCCTTCTGATCTTGATCAAAACTGCTGGATTTTGCTGCTTAACTCATATTCCACTAATGCAATATTAACCAGATAACCATATTTAGACTGCTTAAAACATTTTATTGTCAATACTTTTTGGGGGGGTTGATTTCCCTTTAAGTGTTTTGAACTGCAGAGATCAACATCATGCTTAGTCATCTTTTAGATCAGTCAGACACCAATGAAAATTATTTAGTTCTAGAAAAATGAAAAAAAATTAGAAGTGTGACTGCATTGAGGAAAAATGAAGCCTCGAGGCAAAAATTTTGCAAATGTTTTTCAAGTTATTTGGTTCATCATTTCAGCTCCATTTGGAAGTTTGCATGCATCATGGCACAACTGCCAAGTGTACTTACGCGTTCTGGCTTTGCCCATGAGAGGTACGCTTCTCAAAGTATTTTGCAGGGCAACAATTTTAATGACATATTCCGTTCCTGGTTTCAGACCTGTGAGCAGCAGACATTAAATATCATGTTAATCTTCTGTCGCATCATTTTTCAATGTGATCATTTGTGTGAGTTCCATTGGAATCACTCCCCCCCCGCCCCACCCACCGGTGACGATGGCGTAGGTCTGGCTGGAGTGAGGTCTGGGGATGACTTCTTGAGGCAAACCTCCGGCGTGCTCGTAGGTTACGTAATAGCCGGTAACCCCCGGGCTGCGGGATCGCTCCCATGAAAAGGAGATGCTGGTGGGGTTCAGGGAAGTGAACTGGATATTGGTGGGAGGGCTGACCACCGGATTGGCTGAAGAAGATAATGACAATTAAAAGCTCATCAGCCGGCACTGCAATGCCTTCTTACGTGTGTTCCGCTTGCTATTACATCGGTGCTGATCTTAATTTGGGTTCAAGTCACACACTGTTGTTGACTGAAGCTACAGAATAATAAGTGACGCTTACCTGTGGAGGCGGTGAGTGTAAGAGGTGCACTGCGGCCATTTCCTTTCAGTGTATAGATGTTGATCTTATAGTTGGTACCAGGCTCCAGCCCTGAAATGTATAGATGGGCAAAGTCACATAAAGAACCAATATTTGTATTTTTAATACAAAAATGATTGCTATCCATTACTATGTATATCTAACTACTAATATCTCAATCGCACCTGTGATGGTATACGAGCGCGAGTCGCCACTGATGGACCTCTGAATGGGTGTGAAGGTAGTCGAGGAAGTGGGAGTGGCCTCAACCAGAAAGCCTGAGATTGCATCCGTCTTGGAGCGCCAGATCAGCGTAATGGAGGAATCGTTGACGCCGGTGATGCGTACGCGACGGGGGGGGCTGATATCTTGAAAACGACACGAAAATAAGGTCAGGGAAAATGATGACAGAGAGGAAGGAAGTTTTTTTTCTTTCTGCTTTGGATAAACACAAAAAAGGATGTTGTTTCTCCAGCTTTAAAAATGTGTGTTTATTTTGCCTGCTTGAAACAATGTTTGAACAAAACTCACTCTCCAGTGTGGTAACCTCTCCTTGGACTGGCCGACTGGTCAGGGAGTTTTTCAAGGCGTAAACATGCACATCATAAGTAGTTGCAACCTAGAAGAAAAGCAGTAACAGCAAGGTCAAATTAAAAACGAAAAACTCAAGGACAAAGTGGGACTATAACAATAACTATTAGCAGTTTGTAGCCAGTGTTAATTTTGACATGAAATTTGAATTTAGTTTTAGTTATAGTTTTTTGGCTAAAATGAATTAAAGTTTTCGTCATAAGTTAGTCATCTGATAGTATTTTAGTTTTAATCCTATTTTAGTCGACAAAATAAAGATCAATTTATGTTTTCCTTCAGCATACATTTCAACTTTTATCCAGAAAATTATAACACACCTATTTGTAACTGCAGTTTAACACGCAAGACACATTTAATATAATGGTCTTTATTAATTGTTTCACTGAAACATGTTGAACTAACAATAATATGCCGTCTTATAACTTAGTTTTCACCTAAATAAAAAAAAAAAGTGCATAATTGCTTGAGATTAATTCTTACAGTTGCACAATGAATGCAAATATTTTAAAAATTAAATAAAGTTTCTGAGTGTCCCAACCAAACATTACTTCTGATTGGATTGCGTGAATTTTAGTCACTGTGTTGTTTTCGTTTTTGTTTGACAAAATTGTCAGTTAATTTTAGCTATCGTTATTGTCTCAATGAATGGCTTCTATTTTAGTTTTTGTTTGATTTTCGTCTGAATTTTTTAAAAGAAAAATGTGACGAAAAATTTCCGTCGACAAAATTATCACTGTAGCTATAATTCATGCTTTAATGACAAGAAATGGCATTCTATTCCATTCTATTCTATTCACCATGAGTCCAGTGATGTGGGCCTTTGTTGTGTCCGGGGCCAGATTCATCTCCTTGGTAGGTCCGCTCTTGTTTTTAGGGTTCACAACGACACGGTAGCCTGTGAGGCCCGTCTGGCCAGTTATTCTGTTTTCTTGACCTGGTATGGCCCAGTACATGGCGAAGGACGTGGGGCCAACCTGGGAGAACTGGAGGTTGGTCGGGGGTGAGATCCCTGTGTTGAAAGAGTGGGAAAACAGTGTCAGGTAGAGTTCGAGATGGTGTTAAATTTCATTTGAATACGGGTCAGCCAAAAAAAATGAAGATCGGCCGTAGATTAATAATCCAAAAATGGGTAGGGTGGAAAAAAGGTTTCACACAGAATTCAAAGCTAAACATAGGAGTATATTTATTATTCTCCAAACACGTTTCTGTGGCTTCTCAACGCAAATAATGAAAGTCTGAAACCTGTTGCTTGAGTTCCAACCAGTGCTGTGCTGGCCGTGTCGTCATGCAGGGCGATGACCTTCACAGTGTATTCGGTGCCTGGCTGCAGGCCATAGATAACGGCGGACTCGGCATCTCCTCGAGGAGAAGGGCGCAGCTCTCTTTCGCCCTCCTCAGAGCTGGAATACAACACCCTGTAAGCTGTAACAATTCCATCGGGACTGTCCCAGCTAATTCGTAAAGAAGTGGAGTCGATGTCCGAGAAGGTCAGGTCCTTGGGACGGTCGACATCTGAAAATGAGGGCAAGTGTTCAAATAAAAATATGCTGCAAAATAGCTGGAAATTTGTAATTCTTGGGTAAATAAGCAAAAGCCTTACTTGTTAGAGCATTTACCACCAGTGGAGAACTCTCTCCATCTTGTCCCAGCGCATAAACACTAAAAGTGTACTCGACTGTTGGCATCAGGCCGGAGAAAGTCATCTCTGTTTGGTCTGGATGAGCGGGGAATTTTTTTTTGAGCCAGTCAAGCTTATAAAAAAAACAAAAATAAACAAAAACAAAGTGACATTACCTGGAGCCACCACTTCAGTGAAAGATGAACCCTGCCCATTTTTGGGGACCCCGGTCACCCTGTATCCCTTGATTGGGCCCTGAGCGGGGCTCCACCTCACGGTGACACTGTTGTCGTTGACGTCCATCACCTTCATGTCAGACGGGGAGTCGACTCCTGAAATGACAAATGAAAGGAGGAAAGAGAGAGGAGGATGTAAACAATGTCAGAGAAATGATAAGAAGTACAGTATGTGCCTGTGTTTTTGGTTCCATGTACCTAAGATTTAAAAAAAAAAAGCTGGATTTAACAACAGCATCAATTTGCCAGTCCAATTTAAAATCACTGTCCTGTTTTGGCTGCCTTTAGATAAGGTGCCAAGGATCCCAAATCAGCCGGATGAGATGTACAAGGGTCACTGGGACCAAGCACCGTAACTTCTATTTTCTTTTCATTGAAATTCAATTAATTCCGTGCCATTCAGGAAGATTTCCTCCAGACAGGACAAAACCATGTTTTCTTAAGATGGAAACCAAGGGCAGCAGATAGAATAAAAACAGCAGAGGCCCCAGAAGTGAACCCTGTGGGACACCATATGACAGTGGAGCAGTGCGGCAACCACGGCTAACACAAACATTTCTGTCGCCCAAATATGATCTCAACCACTCAAAAAGCACTACCACTAATGTCCACCTGATGCGTGTGCGTGTGTGGGCTGGTGTACCTGTCCTATGTGTGACATAGATAGGAGTGCTGGATGCAGGGCTGTCTCCTCTGCCAGTTACAGCATAGACGGTGATGGTGTAGTCGGTACCAGGCTGCAGGTTGGAGATTGTCGTAGTGGACTGAGTGCCGGGCACGGTGAATTCCTTCGGATTACTGTGGCCTCCTGAATGAAGAAATAGAATAAATCCGTGGGTTACAAAGATCATCTCTAAGCAGAAATAATAAACATATTAGATCGTATTTTAATGCTATCTTTGTCATTATATATCATTTTTTATATATCATCACCAAACCACTTTTTTAAAGTCAGTATTAATCTACCTGTCTCGCCATGAGTGATCCTGTAGTAGCGCACGGTGACAGGAGGGGAATCCCATCGGATGGTGATGCTAGTGGGGGAGGAGTTGAGAACTTCCAGGTCGGTAGGAGCATCAGAAACTGGAGAAGAAGCACAAAACCAGATCGAATTCAATCCCTGACCAATGCAAACTCGGTGTCATATGACGAGAACGACATGATTTCATACTTGTCTTCTGATTCCCGCTGAGCGGCGGGCTCTCCCGTGTCCCGCTAACCGCGTAGACGTTAACCAAGTAATCAGTATCTGGAGCCAGTCCTGTCAGGGTGAAGTGGTTTCTGGAAGGAGGTAGCCTCTCGTCTTTGGTTCTCCCGCCGCTGGTCATCTGGTAACGGATGCGATAGCCCGTGATTTTGCTCTGGGGAGCCAGCCAGTGAATGGTGAAGGAGGTGGTGAAGATCTCAGAGAAACGCAGAGCAACTGGCGAATCCAGAGCTGAGGAATGTTGGGAGAAACACGATGACCCAAATATCAAAACAATTGGAAAGCAATTGCGTGTCAATGCTAAGAAATGCGACGGAGTGCAAATGCCAAGGGACCAAATAAAACTCTCGGTTCAACCGGGCCAAGTGAGACTCACTCGTTTTGTGGGTGCCGACAAGCGGCGAGCTCTCTCTCTGCTCATAAACACACACCACGCTCACCAGATACTCGGTGTTTGGCAGCAAATCTGGCCAGAAGGGAAAAGAATGTTGATATAAAAAAAACCTTTCCATTGTGTGTTTCTAAAGTTGCTGTATAATTATTGCTTTTGTTCCAACTTACTCCTCAGCACAACATTGTTCATTGTGCCATCTGCACTGGTTTCTGTGAGGTCATCGTCGTCGTCAATGGGATGGTACCTAGAGAAAAAAACAAGACCACTAATGACATGTCTTGGACATACTGTGCGGCTAGCATTTTACGCTACATGTCCACAATTGAGTGCAACATATTCCTCAGCCCTTGTACACTCGGAAATAATCGTAGAATTCACTTTATGAGTCTTTAAGTAAAAAAGAAAAAAAAGAAAAAGTCATTTAAAAGCAATAAATGTTCAAACCTAATGAGGTAGTTGTTGATGTCAGCCCTGTTGGGGACACGAGGTGAGACCCATGTGACTTCCATAAAGTCCGGTCCTACCTGGCCAAAGCCCAGATCATTGGGGGCCGGCACAGCTATCGGAAAAAAACACAGTAAACACAAATCTTGCAGTGGCTCTCACTACGCAAAGTTAAAACGATAAAAAAAGGTGTTGTGAATGCTTTTTGCTTACAAGTCTGCTGTGTGACCAAAGTGGGTTCACTCTCTCCGTTGTCCGTCACGGTGATGACGCTAATGTCATAGTCGATACCAGGTTCCAAGCCGTAAACTGTGTAATGCCCGCTGCTTGGCATAACCGTGTCTTGGAAGATGGGCACGCTTTCGCCCGCCGCCATCACCGTGATTCGGTAACCAGTGACGGCTGTGGTGTTGAGCGGAGACCAGCGAAGGCTGATCGTGGTGTCACTAACATCGTCGAAGATGAGGTCGGTTAACTGTGGGATCTCTGTGATAGGATGATTTGAGGGGCAAGGGGGAGAGAGAGAACAAGACACCACAAAAAAAGAACCAGACATACAGAAGATAGAGTCCAGATAAAAGGGAAGTGGTTGATCGTGAGGGCCAGAAAGTGGATGAGTAAAAAGATGAAGAGACAAAAAGAGGCAATGGTGAGGAGAGAGCCAATAACAGTCAACTTCCATTTTAGTGAGATATGTATTCACCATATCACACCAATGGAAGATACTTGTTACAGTTTAAAAAAAAATAATATACAGTGTTCAAATTTATTAGACCACCTTATTTATAGAGATATATATCTGTATATCCTCAAATAAAAAAAATATTGTGGTTTCCTGGTATAGCAATTACAGGTCTAAAATGTTGTCTTTTGAAATGTTTAGGGAAATAAAACGTTTACATTGAACACTTACTTAGACATTCGTTTATAGTAATATATTAACGATGACGGCGGGCTCCGAAGTCAGATATCGTATTGGAAATACAGTATTAGAACATATTGCCATATCCTTCCTCTATTGAGTTACGGTATCTAATAAATTCCTAAAACAGCCAATTCGTGCACTGACAACTAAAATAAATAAATAAATAAAACATCATGAAGCTTTCGCGGTTCTTAAACAACGTGACTTTTTAAAACGACCATTTATCTTGAGACCTGCAACTGGCCCATGCCTAATAGGCTATCTAGCGCTTTAATTTGTATTCTTTCCGTTCCTGTGCACAGAACCACAAAAAATTATCAATCTTACAGTGGATGGTTGTCTAATAAATTTCTTAAGCACCATATATTACATCCACACATCTTTAAAGCATTATCAGTGAAGCATCTCTACTGGAAATCCTTAATCTATATATTAAGGACTACAGTTGGTACTGTTTGGCGTCGTTAATGGCAACTTTAGTTAGTTTAGAATAGCAGTATAGCTAGTATCTGTTAACTGTTGAAAGGTAATGCCAAACACATGAACTTTCAACTTGATACTATAAAAGCTTTGCTCGACATAAGGGGGGGGGAAAAAAAATAAGAAAAAGGACCCCGATGTGTACAACAGTCACATAAAAGATGGAGTTCACCTGACTACCATATTAAATACGAGTCCCCAATGCATCTAAAACTCACCTGGAGTGATGGTTGTTGATATTGGAACACTCTCCATGTCATCCTTAACCGTAAAAACACTGACGTTGTACTCCACTCCCGGACTGAGGTTCTCGAGGGTGCACGAGTTCTCTCCAGCCTGCACAAACTCCTCCACACTGTTTCCTTGCTGCCCGTTGGTGGGAGCGCATGTTACTCTATAGCCAGTGATGTCTTGGGTTGGAAAATAGTTGGAAGAAAGAGGCAGTAGAAGACATTTTTTTTGTAAGGTAATCATCTCTCTTCATGCACATTGCGAGTCTTGTGCGTACCTGGTGTATTGGCTCCATTCCACTGCACGGTAATATCTCCAGTGTCTGAGTTTGAGTCCAAGTGGAGTTCAGTGGGAGGTGACAGAGCTGGTGAGAAAAGTCAAATAAATCATACAGTCAACGGAACAGAGACGACGGTATTTAGCGGTTTCCACTCACGTGTGACCACGCGGCGCGTGATGGGGGTTCCTTGTTCCTGTCCGTTAATAACTGGTTGCACACTGTAGGTATATTCCACTCCGGGAGTCAGACCGGATACGTAAATGCTTCCTGAGTCTGAGGTCACGTCTCGAGGGGCTTCTCCGCCCTGACTGGGGCGCACTGTCAACTGAGATAAATGAACGCGTGGTCAGCGCGGCACAGAAAAGCCGCAGACATGCGCTAGTATACAGGAGGCAAAAGGTCAGAGGTCAATGTTTTCCCAAGAATAAGGACAAAGTGCAGAGCATTCTCATCACTCGTGTGACATATTTGGACCAATCCGATCGTTCCCAGAAGGTCTGCAGTTCCCGTGTTATGAAGGGACAGCTGCTCTATTTAACCATCCGTAATAGAAGCATTTTAACACTGGTGCTAGTGTTAACATTTATCCTCCATTTTAAAATTTAGTCTCAGTTTTAGTCCAGTTTCAATCCCGTTTTTGTTAGTTTTTATCATAATTAGTCAACCTCATCCCGTTTTTATTTAGTCAATTTTTAGTCTTTATTTTAGTAAAAAAAAAAAAAAAAAAAATTTCATCTAGTTTTAGTCAACAAAAACTCTCAACGTTTTAGTCTAGTTTTAGTCAGGACAATCATTTAACCCCTGTATTTTTTATTTTTTTGTCAGCAGATTATGTTGAACATTTCGGATCGAAAACTATTTCACATAAAATTTCACACACAAACAACTTCACACACAATTACAGTATATCAACAAGTAGCTACTATGGCTCCGTGCTATGAGCTAGTAAGTTAGCTAGCATGAGTTAGAGGTCGGATTACCATTATTATTGGAACGTCATAGCCGTTATGTTAAAACTATAACTTACTTTTTTTTTTTTTTTTTATCTTTCATCGTGAATCTACCGCCTGTCAGTAACCATGTGTCATGTTGCACTCGCTAGCTGCAGATTTGAGTGGGAGTGCGTTACTGTGTGTCACATGACATTGCACAGTGACAGACTAGCAGAGACAAGATTTTACAACATTTTCATCTCGTTTTTTTCATGAACTAAAATGTCCATAGATTTGAGTCCAGTGAAGTACATTAATGAGGGTTTTAGTCTAGTTTTCGTCCGGTGTGTTGACGAAATGATTTTTCCTTAGTTTTCGTTGACGAAATTAACACTATCTGGTGCCTTGACTTACAAGTTGAAATCGTTCTGTGACCACACTCAACTCAAAACTGAAAATGAAATGAGGCTAGTATGCATGCATACCTTGTAGCTGACGCGTGGCATAGGAGTCCATGAAATAATAATAGACGTGTCAGTAACATCAGTGCTGAAGTGGGGGGCGTTACCCATTGGTGGGTCTACAAATACAAAAGCAAGTTTGGCTCATTCTCATATCCCTTTAGTCAAACATTTTGCGCTAATAGTGATCGTTTTACTCACTCGTGGTAAACACAGCTGTTTCTCCTTCACTCAGTGTGTTATCTTGTTCCGAGTGCAGTGTAGCAGTGTACATCGTATCCGGCTTCAGGTTGAGGAGGGTGTACTGAGTGAGCCGGGCCGGCAGGCGTAGCTGCTTCGGGTTCGAGCCCTCGACGGTGAGGAAGAGACGGTATCCGCTAATCTTGGCTCGTGGGGCGAACCACAGAATCACGGCGCTGTCCTCCGTCACGTTGGCGAAATGGATATCTGTCGGAGCGTCGGGCTCTGAAAAGAGAGATGTTAAAGGTTTTGAGAATTATTCAGAAATGCATCATCATAAATTGGAGCGACAACACTTTAGAGACAAAAGTTTCTGATCTCTGAAAATGTTTATTTTCTGTTCCTTATTTTATATTTGTGCATCTGAAATTCAACCTCCTCCCATCGTCTTCAGTTTACTAAGACCTTTTGGGCAATTACAAAAATCTAATTTCATGGGAACAGTTTTTTTTTTACAACATGGCTGTGCCACAGTGCACAAAAATAAGTCCAAAACGACATTATGCGGAAGTACTTGAATGCTCCAATTTTCAGTTCCTTTATGTGGAATGCCCACTGATCCCAAAACTTACAATGTTTCCAAAATGTTTTTTTTTTGCTCAATTTATCAAACTCACTTGTGGTGTGCTCCCCAATAAGCGGTATGCTCTCCTCTCCATTGTGGATCTTGTAAACATTAAAGCGGTACAGCGTTCCGGGCTGGAGGTGGGTCACTTCAATGTATGAGTTTTGGCTGACGGGTAGCGTCATCTCTCTCTGAGGAGAGCCAGACTCGTCCACTGGGACCACGGTGACCCGGTAACCTGAGAGGTCGCCGGCTGGCCCGGACCAGGTCAGAACTATTTTCTTATCTGATACCTCGTAAAACTGCAGGTCTGTTGGGGAGGACACTTCCTCTGTTGGGGAGGGAAAAGACACCTGGTGTTAGGTTTTCATTGTTTTCACGAGAGAAGAAAAAGGAAACTTTTGGAGTGCAATCCTTAATAAAATATTTTAAAAACTTTAAAAAAAAATACAAGATTAACAGCTTAAATCAAATTAGGTGACGGCTTAGAGCTGGCTGTAAACAATCAACAATTTGTCCACTTGCCGTTCATGCATCTGTAATAAATTGAGATTCCAAACACGGCGGTGCACTCTCAACCGGTTCGCACATCTTTATTCCATCACACAGGTTATGCAAACACATTCACACATACGCACTTCTAGCATCTGCTCGACCGGGCCAACCACATGTTGGACCTGGCAGCGTGGAAAACTTTACAAACTTCTTGACGATCAGAAAAAAAAGTCAACGCAAAGCAGCTGCGAAGTCTGCGATGTCACTTTGCATTGAAAAACGATTTCAATTTACTGCATTAGGTAAAGGAAACATAAACAATAAAGTTGGCTGGAAGGTGTCCAAACTCAAGACATAAATAGGTCATAAGATTCAACGGCGTGATGGATGATTTGAAGTAGGCTACCTTAAAGTCACTGTTAAGTGGAAATCAATCTGAACATAAATATATCAATAAAATAGCAGCTGCAACATCATTTTAATGATACACTGGCTTGTAATAAGGAAAAGTGGTTACTGTCATATCGCCATGGCGACCCTGGATCGCCTACTTAAGTGCTCTGCGATACTATTTCACCAGCCCGGCCTCTGAGTAGTCCTTGTTCGTAATCGCTCACATGCAGTTAAGTTACCTGGCAGTGGATCTCCAGCAGTGTTGACCTGCACAAAAATGGGCTCGCTCTCCAAGCTGTCTTCCACTGAGTAGATGCTAATATTGTACAATTTCCCGGGCCGCAGGTCACTCAGCGTCACGGACGTTGCGGTGTCAGGAAGAGTCAGCTCAGTGCTTTCGCCTTCTATGGATGGCGTGTAGACTACACGATAGCCTGTGTCAAAAAGAAAAAAGTATAACGTGTGAACGTAGTCCCAAGGGGTTGCTCAACTGCAAGCGACCATATTGCCGGTTTTCGTACCAGTGATGGGAGCGAGTGGTTTATCCCAGCTAATCACAATAGAGGTTTCTCCGATATCCTCCACTTCGTGTTCGATAGGGGCATCAGGAGCTGGAAAATGGAAGAAAGGTAGTGTGAGATGCTGAGATCTTTTCTTTTAGGCGTATTTTAAACATGAGCAAAAAGTATAGAAAAAGATGCATTGCTTCTCAGATGATACTCGTCGCCGCTCACCGGTGGTTTGTGAAGTAGACAGAATGAGGTTGTCCTCTCCAGCATCAGTCACCTCATAGACGTTAACTGTGTACTTCCTCCCTGGTAGCAGCTCATTAATGTTCACGGATGTAGCTGTATGGGGAAGGTCTGGCCAAAAAATATACACAAACATGTTACCACCCCCCCAAGTTAAACATTTAGGAAACAAAAAATAAACCAAATGTCAAGATTCTCTAATAAATGTGGGTAAAGAGGTACACGCTTTTCTCAGGACATGGAAAAACAGATACAAGAATTCAAAGCACGTGATTATTTTGTGGCACAGAATTCTTGTACTGACCTACAACCACCGGCTCTCCGGTGCTCTGCCCCTGCTCATTGAGTTCATACTCTACTCTAAAACCAGAGATGGTGTCGGAGGCAGACACCCAAGAGATGACGAAGCTGCTGGAGGTAATTTCCGTCACCGATTCGGAGGTGTCCACCACTGGTGGAGGTTGGGTGGTCTCGCCTTGTGATGTCGCCACTGCGAGAAGATTAGAGGAAAAAGAGTACAAAAAAAGTCAATCACAAGTTTGTGAATGTGAAAAATTGTTGGAAGAATTGACTTCAATTTGGAACATGTCTTCATTCATTTTAAATGGATTTTTTTCATGGAAAAGTAGAAAGACGTTTTTAACAAGGTGAATATGTTGACGTTGCAAAGGTTTGAATCCACGGAGAAATGTGGAAGGACGAGAACTGGGAAAATTGTCGTATTTATAACATATATTTTACAATAATTGTCTCTTTAGCATTCATATAATTCACACATGAGACCCGGACTCTCTCAACTCACATGATCCATAATGTGTGGTGAAATCAAAGCGTGTGATCTCCTGCTGTGCGAACCGCAACACACTGATCAGCTGACCCTCGTAGGTGATGCCCGGTTTCAGTCCAGAGATGGTGTAGGAGTTAAGATGACCGGGGATCATCACCTCCATCCATGCATTGTTGCTATTTTTCTTTCAAAAGGAAAACAATCAAGTGCCATTAATGTTTGCAACAACAACGGCGACAATCGAGATGAAATCTGAATGTCAAACTCACCACCCTCCATTTGAGGATATATTGGGTGATGTGAGCAGAGGGTGGGGCGTTCCATTGAATCGGGTGGGAGTTGGGTTGGTTGCCAGATTCTGTTATGATCACCTGGACAGGACGCTGACCACCTAGGAGAGATGACAGGAAGTGAGTACAGAAAATTTTGATAACTATCAAAATTTCATAACGTGACAGAAATTCAAAGGGCGGCGTCATCAATTTTTTATTATGAAGTATTAGCTTACTTGTCTACACGGGAGCACACTAATCTCGTCTGCAAAATGACGTAAGAATGTCTTCCAGGAAAAAGAAAAAAATAGCATGGAACTGTCAGATTCCAGCCTGGACCTCAGCAGCCATATGGGAGAAGACTCTAATATCCTGCGCTCTGCTATTACCCGTCTCTACCATCCGTTCAATCACCAGGAAAATTAAAAAATAGATATATACTGGGTGGGGTCAAATCTACTGATTCATTTATTTCACATTTAATCGATCTAATATATAACATATGGCCCGAACAATGTTTTAGGATAATGATGATTGATTCCTGTGATTGGACAGGCTGTTCCCAGCCTGTCGTCCAAAGTAAACTGCAATTTGCTTCAGCTCACCCTCGAACCTAGCGATGATAAGCGCTATAGAAAATGGATGAATGGATGCACAAATGAGATCTTAATGTTGCCATTAAGCAGCAAAACCAAATTAACAGCAGATGATGGTCAATTTGCTCCTGGCCACCTAAAAATCCCATAGAGCAAGTGATTATTTAATCTCTTGGGTGTCGAATGGGCGCGCCCATCGTAAGCATGTCGAAGCGCACCGATACGAAACGCGTTCAAACCTCTGAGGTTTTTGCTGCATTCTGCCGAAAAACCATTAAGCATCTGCCCCACATCTGTGCAAACAAGTTCCCTGATTGCCTGGAATATTTTCAACTAGTTCTGTAGTTTTCTTGGTGGCTGACAGGAGTTCTGATTTAAAAAGTCCATTATGTCATCACTGACAAAATAGTACAAGTATTAAGTATATAAAAAGCAAACAGAAGAAGCCTAATATGTTTCCTGTGTGAAAAAAAAAAAAAAAAAAAAAGAAGGTATCATCGTACAACATAAGCCATGCGGAGATCAGACCCGACCGACGTAAGCTCTGTTGATAGAAACGGGAAGCTTCTATAAAGAACTGAGGCTGCTCACCACTTTTCCAAACAGCAGACCTGTAATCAAGGTTTCCGAGCAAGTGGCTCGGTTAACCAGACGTCCTAGCAGATACGCAGACCTCAAAAACAATCTGGGACCAATTAAAGACACAGACGAGCGAAGGGCGGATTCCGCTGAGTCCATATTACACACGTCACAATATCAATGCTGTTTGCATTGAATGACATGTATGTACGTACACACACACACACACCTTTTCATGTGCTGTGCTATAACTGCAAGTTTGTTTGTTTTTAATACAGCAAACGTGCTTCATTTACTTGCAATAAAATGTCATTGGTTTATTTAACTAATATTACAAAAGAGTGAGTTGCATTACAGTCAAAAGAGCAAATAAGCCTTTTACAGGATCTTATCATAACGGAGCGTTCTGTTTTTTCCCTTTTATGGCGGTACCCTGACTTGGAGCCCAGACTTCACTTTCACTTTTAAAATCTAACCCTGGTGTATGAAACACACACACACACACACACACACACACACACACAACAGCTGGTTGCCATTACGGCCAGTTACAGCTAAAACGTCCCCTACTTCTTTTTTTTTCTTCTTCTTTTTTAACCTCGTTAACCTGCTTAATTAACTAAGAGTAAATGCTCCATTAAGTACAACTCACAACTTTCTTGGCTTATTTTGGCTAACTTTAATGCTCATGAGTTAGCCATTGGTGTGTGATGAAGCACTGCTCAACCAGATCTAAAACTCTGTGACACTCTTTGACATGTTTGGTTAAAGTAGAAGTAGTGAAGAAAATCTATGAATGTGAAAATTGTCCTTTTACGAGATGTAAATTTGATTGTGTGTGTGTGTGTGTGTGTGTGTGTGTGATGCAGTTGCACGCATAAGCGTTTTGTACAGCTGTGGTAATGGCGAGGGGAAGCGCCACATGCTAGCTGGAACAAAGGCTCCCAATGTGTGTGCGTGTGTTTGTGTGTGTAGGAAGGGTGGGAGTGGTTAATGGGGGGTTTCTTTTTTTTTTTTTTTGCAGGGGAGTAACTCACACCCCACCAATCTCATTCTGTCACACATCAAAGTCATGGCCCCACTTTTAGATGTGATTTATGACACTTTTCACTTCAAATGTTCGTATTACATAAATATTACCTTTGCAAAAATAGAAGGTTTAGTTTTGATTGGCAGTCCTAGACACATTTTAGTAGTAATAGTAATTTACTGTGGTGGTGTTTAACTCCACATATAGCTATAGAAACACCTCTCAGTATGATCCAGTGCAGTTCTATACAACCACAACAATACATTTTAAATTAGCAACACTCTTGAGTGTGTCAGTCAAGAAAGGAGCATTAACCATTAAGTTTGTCATGCCGACATCAGTCGCTAATAAAAGAATCTTACCAGGATAGGACTGCTGGGGTTCGCAGCTGAGCTCTCCGATGCCGTTACCGTAGCAATAGCACTTGTACATGATTCCATGGATGACTTTGTCCCAAGACTTGCCAATCTGATAGAAGGCTCGCGTCTCCGGCTCCTGGCACTGGTCTGCAGAAATTTGAAGAAATGTTCAAGTCATGTAGGTGAGTTAAGGTGAGATATTATTTGAAACAACCAGGGAATACCCCGTTTCCCACACACTCAACTGGGATAATCTCATTCTCCAATTTCCTCGTGTCCATTTCACATTCCTGAAAGGGGAAGTCAACCCCCCCCAATTCTTTTTTTTTTTTTAATAATAATATGTTCTCAGTTGTTTTAAGTGTCCCAAAGAAGTATATATACGTTTTTTTATGTGACAGCATACAGAAGGCTTTTATGCAGCCTCTCAACTGCAAAGAACGGTTGAAGAAATGATAGTTATTACACAAAAGGCCAGCAGGTGTCAGCAGAGAGAAAATAGATCAACCAGGACCATGTTGAAAAAAAGCTAATTTACCGGTAATCACATTTCTAAATAGATGTGTGAATAATGTTGAAACTTAGCTATATTTGAATGCTATTTGCTGCAAAACGGAAACAGATAGAAATATACTTTTTTCCTGATTCTTTCTTTTGGTAGGTTCCATGTTTTATAGCAGAAGAACACAATATTCTGTGGGCCTTGCAATATCAATCAAAATCCAGTAGTGAAGTGGATTGCTTCTGTGAAAATGGCTGGGAGTGAATGTGTTAATATTGTGTTAGTGAAATATGAGTTAAGCAGCACAATACAGCCGTTTTCCATCCATCCATTTTGCCACTTGCTATCGACTAAAATAGATAAAAACGGCTGGATTTTGCTTCATAAGTCAGAATGTCATGTTTAGACTAGTGAGGTCACACATTATAGAAGAACAAGAAATGATAAGGTTGACTTTTACAAGAGAACTCCAACCCACCAATGGCGTCGCACTTCCAGCGGCCACGCCCCTGTCCAAAACAGGTGCAGTTCATCGTATAGCCTTCTTCGTGTTGCTTGGTGAAGGTCTGGTTCACCTCGTAGGTCAGCGTGTCCACGATACACTGGTCTGAAAGAGACAAAGGACTGTTGTCAAAAAAAAAAAAAGACAGGCAAGGGCATGAGCAAAAGGCCAAATGAAATGTCTTTTCACGGCTGCTGAACATCTGGTGTGCGTGTGTGTGGAGTGCAGGTGCAACTGGAAACCGGCAATGCACAGGTGTGAGTACTCAGCGTTAACCTTATGACATGTAGCTCATTAGACGTCACCCACGACCTTTCAACTTGTCACTCATGTGATATCAATATTGCTCTCCGATATGGCAACACACAAGAGAGGGCAAATCGACACTCGCACACACACCGCATACCTTTCAGCTGGGAGTAGGCAACGCAGCTCCATTCTCCTCGGCCATTGCCCACGCAGGTGCACCGCATCATGTGACCCAAAACATCGTGCCGTTTGTCCCACTGGTCCCCCACGCGGTACATGACCCCCTCGCTGGTCGTACACACTTCTTCATGAGCTGGAAGAGACAAATGAAAACCAGGATGCTGATTAGCCGAGTAGGTACGCATCACACAGGTTACCAAGGAACATCTGTGTTCTAATGACCCCAAAAACAGAAACATCTGTCCTGTGTGCTTGTTTGGGAATGATTGTGTGTGTTCAACATGTGGTCTATATCAAAGAGAGAGAGTCAACCCCAAAATATTTTTGTGGGACAATAATATGTTCTATGCAGCCCCATTTGTCTAAATATGGCATTCTGGGTGATATTGCGTAAGTGGAATATGAGTTAAGCAGAAAAATCCAGCTGTTTTTATCCATCTCAAGGGGGCGGCCATTTTGCCACTTTTTGCTGTCGACTGAACATTACATCAATGTTACTCAGGGCTCAAGCAACGACCAATCACAGCTCACTTGTTTTTTTTAAATCTGAGCTGTGATTGTTTATTACCTGAGACCGACCGGAGCAACATTGATGTCATCTTCAGTCGACAGCAAGTGGCAAAATGGCCGCCCCCTGAGATGAATAAAAACGGCTATTATTAATTTTCCACTAACGCAATATTAACCGGAATGTCATATTTAGACTAGTGAGGTCACGAATAACATATTATTGTCAAGAAATGTTCATGGTTGACTTTGTGCATCTTGCGCCAGTGTGTGTGAATGTGATAAAACTGTCTTAAAAGTTAAACACTATTATATAGCTCATGTGGTACCACATGGCATTTTACAGTTGGCCGACGCTGCACCAAAAGTAGTGACTTACAATCGGTCGGATTAATAAACCTAGCTGCAAAACCCGGCACACTGTGAGACTGTTCAGTCGTGTTCAGCCGCATCGGGTCCAAGGGCTCCCGGATGCTGGCGCGCTATCTAAAAATCATACTGTGGAAGGCATTGCGCCAGAATTGTTTGGTTCAGTCTAAACAACCAACGCTATAGTATAATGTCAGCAGGAGGAGATAATACATCTGCTGTGTTGGAATGCAGCCATGAGGCAGACCTGTACAGAGTACAGACCACCTGGCCTCCAAAGGGGCCATTTTTAGCTAGAAATGACTGATGGTTTTTTTTTGGTTTGTTTTTGTTTAAAATGCTTCTCCAGAAAAGGGTGCATTCAGTGCACCACCGCGCCACTTTTGGTTTAAATTCAATTGCTCAAGGCATGACAAGGTACACCTTACTATGCGGTGAAAATGGACTCGGACTGGAAGACTTGTTTAAGTGTATGTAAGGATCCGCATGAACCGTCCACGTGGTCGCAGTGCCAAACGAAGGGTTTCTTTCAGATATGCAGATTTTTCATGGCGGTCCTCTTTTTCAGTATATTGAGTTGAAATGAGGGAGTATTTGATGCAAATTGTTCCTGATGGCTACAAACTGTTTCCAAAAGACCACATGGCTGACACACGTTAACCTTTTCAACAACTGCCACAGCAAAAAGAAAAACAAAAAAAACAGTGGGGGTGTTGAGAAAGAATCTTTTTAGCATCCACCATTAACATCTCAATTAGAATGTTTATTTTGACAGTCTTTGTTAAGCCATTAAAGTCTGAATCAAAGGCCCCCTGGTGCGCAAAGGCAACCATCTCCCCCCCCCCCCTCTTAAAACATTGACAGGCTGTTTTTTCTAACAACTGGGTGTTGGCCATACTTGGGGCCCCAAGATTTATAGAAAAGATTCAGAGGAAAATAAAACACTGGGATTGAATAATCAAATGATCCAACTCAGATGAGGATATGCGTCACTACAAAACGAGATTATTAGAAAGTTATTATATAACACAACACACTTTACAGCGTTACCTCACTGTTGCAGATGTTTCCAGTGTTTCCCTTCCACATTTTACAGTCTGCTGCCAGACTTTTTTTTTTTTTTTTTTTTTTAATCTCCCATCTACCAACTTTGAAGTCCGAGCAGCTTTTGATGTAGGCGAGTTCTCAAAAGATTTGTTTGGGATTCACTCTCCTTGCTATCAGAGGATAAAGTTTCACCCAGACGCAACATCCAAGTTTTTTAGTCTCGGGACTCGTGATGATAGCTCGGTTACCTAACTCAGCTGGTTGTGGACTTTTCATTTTACGTGCCGATCGCGTCATCGGTACCATTTCATTAGTACCTCGCAGACGTTAGTGTCAATAACCCCCCTGGTGTTTCATTGCTTTCAGCTCCCTTTGTTGCCTGCAGAGTTCTAACTGACACCAATTCAACAAAACAACACGTCCCTTACAAGACAAACGACTTCAATTTGCCCGAGGCAAGGTGCCTTTTAACTCCACCTTGTTACGAGCTTACATGCTAATTGAGTTAGCCGTCACCTTTTTTCAGACGGGGAGGAGAAATGTTTACCGTCTGGGAGCATGATTGGCGTTAGGATCTGTTAATTACATTCGTTGGTGGAGTGTTGAGAAGACGTACCGTACATTTGGCTCGATCAGGGGTGTCCGACTCATATTAGCTCATTACCAAGTGGGCCAGGTTGGTAAAATGATATATGTAACTTCAAACCAATTGCCGTCAGTTATACACAGATTTTCGCCATTTGCAGGCTAAATAGCGGGCCTCAACTATATATATATCGTTCCAAAAAATAAACACAAACGCAAATGGAGCGAGGCAACACTTTGCCCGTATGAGTTCCGGGTATGTTATAGCTACCTGTTTTGCATATATACAGTATATTGTTCGCAGAATGCATTGTGTGGTGCAGTTAATGAAGTTATCGGACGTTAATCTACAGTATGTCATATGTGTTTGTATTAACGGTAGCTGAATGTGTGTCGTATCCACCACTTTTATGTTTGATTTATGTTGGTCTATGTTTTTATTTTTTTTATTCCTTTTAACAAACCGTAACTTTAAATTGTGTGTAAATTAATGACATCCAGTTCAATTCCGTGTACAATTTACATTGGTCATTTTAGGATTGCTTGTGAAATTATGAATGTTTATGTTTTGATTTGGACCGTCTGATTAATTGGTCTGACATTACTCTTTTTTTTTTTTACTTTACAAGATCATCTTGCGGGCCGGATTATTCTCCTTTGCGGGCCTGATCCGGCCCGCGGGCTGTACATTTGAAACCCCTGGACTAGATTGTCTGTCCACTATAAAAAAAAGCATATCAGAAACATATCTGGCTTGCAGACGTTGTAAAATATTTGGCAAATGGTGATTTATGACGGTCTGTTGTCTGCAAGACACATTTAAATATGTCTTTCATTGCCGTTCTTTCACAGCGATGAAGCGGTTCCAGCCCAAACAGCTGGATTTGCTCCTCTTCCAGTTTACACTCCCACTTACCAGCCATGGGGCAGAATCCAAAGCGCTGTTCGCCGTCATAGTCCGTTGTAGTGCCGCACCACTTCATGCCGTCTCTGCGTCCTTCTGCAGTGCAGTCGGTGTAGTTCCGGCCGTTGTACAAGTACGGGAATTGGCACAGAGCGCCGTTTGAATTGCCGCCCCTTGTTACCACGATGACTAGGAAAGGAGACGGCAAAATTAGCATCCGGCTTCGCAGTTGCTCAAAATGACTGCATCCTTGGCTCACCATTCTTTTCTGTGCAGAAGGAATACTTTTGGTCCGTCTCAAAGTCAGACGAGATGGAACACCACAGCTGGCCGTCGGCGCGCCCATCAGAGGTACAAGCGTGATAAGTCTTGCCCTTGTAGACGAAGGGGAACACACAAGGCTGACCTCCTGAGTTGCCCCCATACACCGGAGCCGGTCCATCTGGATGAAAACACAACCATGTGACAATGTTTACGACCCTGTAAAGTGAATTTGGAGTTTCGAAGCTCCCATTTAGATATAGGGCAGCTTGATTTTAATGACTTAACAGCGACTCTTACCCCACTGCTCACAGCTGACGCCATTGCCCAAACAGGTGCACATCATCTGTTTGGTTCCTTGACTCTTCAGCCAGCGCTGGCCAACAAAATATGACAGTCCGGAGTCAGTGCGACAGGGTCCTTCTTGCGGAAGCTCGGGCACGGGGCCGGGCTGGTAGATGGCGGGTTGGATGTTAGTGATCACGCGAGAGCCGGTGCCTGAAATGGAACGTGGGAATTAGGTCAAGGGGGCTGAGAAACTATCCTTTATTAACTTAAAAGGATTTCTGGAGATAACACAGAGCATTTCTTTCAACATCTCGAAGCACATTTTTCCATGCTTAACGCTCTTCTGTCTTTTTTTTCATCCTCTGTTCTGTGTCTCATGAGGTCATGATCATGAGTTACATGTCTTTCTCACGTCAACACTTGGCTCTTCCTCCCCCCCCGCTTTGACACGTCTGTCTCTGTTATATATTATTCTCTCGGCATGGGGAGCAGAAGTTGGGTGCAAAAAAAAACACACACACACACACACACACACACACACACCCCCACACACACACACATAAGGATATCATCAGTTCTCACCTAGGCCGGTAGTGTGAAGTGAGGCATGTCTCTCGCACTTCCACTCCCCTCTGCCATTGCCGGTGCACAGACATTGAAGAAGGTTACCTCTGGCGTCGCTCTTAGTCCATGTGTCGCCAATTCGGTAGGAGCTCAGAGTGTCCTGGTCATTGCAACGATCTAGCAAAGGATGTGAGTCATTAATCATAATCCCAAAAGACAAATACATCATCTTTGAGTCAATGTTGAAATGATGGCAAAACATGACATTTTTGGCCCAAATGATTTTGTGTGTGCAAGGATGGATATATTAGAAATATTCAATTTGTGTAATATGTATGTCACAATTTTCTACACAATCTTCATTCCAGTGAGTATATGAGCACAGCAGAGATTTATTGGTATTTGAGAGGTAGCAGTGCTGAGACTTAGAAACATGTGACTAGCCCAAAAATAACCAGCAGTAATTACATTTTCTTTTTTGCTTGTGTGACGCACGTTCAGGCATTTGCCAGTTTGTTCCTAATGAAAGTGAGAAATGTAACATGACACTACAAAAAGCGCTTGTGTTTGAACTTACAAAAGCAAATACCAAAAAACAAAGACGAGTCAAAATGGGAACATTAATGAATTACCAGTGAGGGAGTCCTCCGAATGCCACAAGCAAATAAATGCACTTGTGAACAAAACTGAAAATAAATACTGAAAATTTAAATGATATAATTTTTCATATTAAGGGGTCTCTTACTTCTGGAAGTGCATGTTATGCGGCCACTTCCTTCCCCCAGACAGGTGCAGTCCACAACCATCCATCCTTGATAGGGCTTCTCCCACGTTTCCCCGACGACATAGGATGTCCCCGCCGTGTTGTCATAGCAACGCTCAGCTGCAGGGACACACAGATACACACTTACTGGACGCCGCGAAAATACCAATTACACTCATGTGGAGACACTCTAACCTGTGCGGAGTGATCAGACAATAACGCATCATCCTCCGTGTTACCATACAGTTAGTCACAGCCAGTGTGTGTGTGTGTGTGCGTGCGTGCGTGCATGTAAATGACTCACCAACAGGCTTGCAGGTCCATTCTCCTTTACTGTTACCCAGACAGACGCACTCCAGCATGTAGCCTCCTGTCTCATGAGGTCTCCTCCAGGTGTCTCCGATCTTATACGAAGCCCCGTCCTCATGACAACGATCTAGCGGGGGGGGGGGGGGGGGGTAGGGGGGGCATGCATGCGTGTCACTTCCACAAAAAAAAGAAAGACTAGACATGTCTAACCATTATTTAACCACACAGCTAAGTGCAAGCAGCTGCACAATGGCGCACTTGTGAGACAACCGCGGAGATAAAATGGAGATTAGAATTGAGCCATATTTGAGCATTGTAGGGCCACGGTTGCTTGTTGTGATGAATAAAGTTCTGCTTATCACACAGTTGTTGCTCGACGCATTACTGGGCACAGCATTTTGCCGACAACATGGCGCCACTGCCCCTCATTCGCCCTGGTATGAATATTACAAGACTAGCCGTGATCGGGACAGCCGAAGCTAGCGAGGCTAACCGCCATTCTCATCCACAACAAGCTCATTTCGAAAAGCCGTCTGTAAAATAGCTGATATGAAGGAAGACAAGATGCCAAAAAGGCGATTAGCGGTTAGTCTGTCGATGCGGTGTTGTATAGTCGACTCGTTGAGTAGTTGATAAAGAGTGAGTTTTCCCACCCCTGACCAGCTCTGAAGACGGCCAGGGCCAACAATCGTAAATGTTAATCCTATTAAATATTTATGATCACAAATCAAGCCACTCACGCCGTCATCTTGAGTACACCACACACTATAAAAGCAGTGATAAAACATTATGATTTTTATTCCCTTCATCCTTTGTGGGGTCTCCGACGATTTCAAAATCGCTCAGGATGTTAAAAACCACAGTGTGCAATCCGGAATGTGTGGCCGCGTATGTGAACCATTCATGGCAGCACTTCCTGTCCAACTTACTGGCGATGGTGCAGCTGATCTTCCCCCTGCTAGACCCGATACAGGTACAATCCCAAATCATGCCATCCTTGGGTCTCTCGTAGGTTTCTCCCACAGTGTAGTGCTGCTGGTTGATCTTATCATAGCATCTTTCTTCAGCTGAAGGGGGGGGGGGGCACAAGAAGAGAAGGTGTGTTTGTTTTGTCTCAGACAGGGAGATAAATAAAGACAGACTTGCTGATAAAATAACACAGCAGGCACACACATGCTAACTCACCTTCAGGCTTGCTTATGCACTTAATGCCGGCGACTCCGTTGCAAGTGCACACCAGAGTGCTGCCCAAATACTGTCGCTCCCACTGGTCGTTAATGCCATAGAAATGACCGTTCTCTGTGCAGCCATCTGGCAGGACACGAAGAAGAAAGCAAGGTAAAACAATGCCGGGTGGCTGCTACAAGCTGGAAGCAATAAGCAGACATCTTAAAAAAAAAAAAGAAAAGGGAAAAGTCCATCTGTCTACAGTGTGAGAGGGAAAATACTTAATCCATACACGAAAAACTATACCTGAGGCTGTGAAAATCAACTCCCGCGTCAAGTTCAATGACAAAAACTTTAGTGAAAACTGCAGTACACTGTCATTTAGATGAAAAACATTTTTAAGACTCCTCGTCTGTGAATTTTACCCAAGTTGATTATTTATGCATTTTGAAGAAAAACGTTTTATTGCTAGATAAGACTCTCCATTGTTTGTGAAGTTGACCCTAGATGTGTTAACTTGACTTCAAAAGGACCTCCTGGCACGGTAATAAATCATTTGCAGCAGGGACAACTACTGCTTTTCTTTCCACTTTTACTTCCCTCGCCACCCACCACCGCCAGTTGGCTCTTTGTTCATAATCTCCATCTTCCATAAACACCCTCAGTCACTCATCTCTCACCAATATTCCACACATTGTTTTTCCTCATTTGCAACTTTTTACCTTGGTGAAAAGATCTCAAAAATAAATTAAAAGGATTCTGGTAATCAATTAAGGCGGGCTGCTATGTTAAACGTCAAACGCAGGCAAATGACACAATTGACATGTGAGCAGACTGGAAGAATCCAAAACTTACCCTGGGACACCGAGGGGACGTGATGCTGCTGTGCTTGTCTTCGGTTCTTGAGGTTCCCCTTGGGCATGCAGTGCACTGCGGTCCCTATGCACAGAGCAACCAGCACCCTGGCGGCTATGTTTCTGCCGGACATGCTTTTGCAAAATGTTGCACTTAAAAGTCACCAGAGACTAAGATGAAAGTGGACTCCCGGTGTGCAACAGAATTCGGCGATCACGGTCTGCCCCTCTCCCGTGCGCGGTCCCAGTGTGCAGGTTAGCAGAGAGTGGGAGTGCTTTATCTGACTGGGCATGGCTGAGTCGCAACCGGAGGAAGGAGGGAGGAGGTTCGACCAAGAGACCAACAACCCACGCAGTGCGCGGGGGGAACATTTCCATCGTGGATTACGCAAAATGATGCGTAATACGCAAACTCGTTATTACCATTAGACAATAGCGACGTTCTCGTTTAAATTAAATACATGAGATATTTACATACCTTTAAACCTTCTTGTTGCTAGGTAGTAAACACAAAGATGACCAAAGCCTACAGCACAATGCTTCATAATATACAGTACATACCTCACTGATGAGCACTGATGCTGCGCAGATTGCTGGCTGTAGGGTACTACAATTAGGTTTTGTCATATGCAGGAATGGAGTCACACGGCGTCAGTCTGGAAAGATTCCAGTAGTATGCAGTCGCCCAAAGTTTGAATAAGTGTATCTGAAAAGTGTTTGCTTATCCCAATCCAAGTCATGGGGAAGCCGGAGATTGTGCCAACTGGCTTTAGCTGGTCTTTGCGGTGCGAATTATGTGACTTTCACATTGAAAGTCATCAGAAAATGGCGCAACCGTGATTTGCATCTTCAAATCGCTCGTTCGACAGTTGGATGTTTGTTTTTGTTTTTGGTATGTCAGAAATATGCTCAGCCTAGTAGGCTAATCAGGTACAGTTGTCTTGTTAGTTGTTACCCCTAGTGCATTTGTGCTGGATGAATACTAATGATATTATAAACAATGTTAGCGCATGCGTGTCAGAGGTGATAACGAAAATGACGAAAATGTCATATTTCAAGAAATTACAAAAACGGTACTTTATTTACATGATTATAATTTATACTGCTGTCTACTTTTAAGATGATGTAAAAAATATATATCATAATATTCGTTGCATTGATAAATAATATTTTCTTTGTTATAAAAAAAATTAAAAAAATAAAAAGGAGGCGGAAGTAGTTGATTGAGTTGTTCCGGGTCGGTACCTGGAAGGCGGCAGAACGTGGCTGACACCTGTTGACGAAACCCATCACTGATCTGTGAACTTGTCCAGGTGAGGGAACAGTAGATGAATTACTGCTACCTCTGTTCTTAACATATATTATGAAGGTGTGATTATCTACGGGATGTTGGCGTAGTAGCGCTAACTTTAACATGAATAAAACTACACAGAAAGTTAGTTTTTTCCAAGTTTGCATTAGCGCCATCTTGGGCGAAGCACATATGTTATCAAAGTGTTACTTTGTGCGGACTCCTGTAAGTTGTCTAGCAATAGGCCATTTGTATTAGAATGTAAACATAAAGATTCAAGTAATAAAATAGATTAACGTACAGGATAAAAAAATAAATATGACAGTGTTTTCTGTACACAATGTTGAAACATGTAGAACAAATATTTAAAGAGTGTGGGATCTGCTGGATGAGCAGCATTTTCTCTTCGCCAGTAGACCATGATGCGTTACGGAGCATTTATTTTAACGTGCCTCAGTGAGTACAGCCGTCTGTTAAGTATGGGAAATAAATAAATGATAATCCTTGCCATACAGTTTTACTCTATTAGAATGATAAAGTGCTGTTTATAACTTGCGCACTCATCCATACAAGGGCATGTTTGCCAGAGGGTTGAAGAGGTTGAAATAGTCGAAAAGGTTTTCTACTTAATGCAATTTGGTCCTGTCTTGAATTTTGAACTGCAGCATTAGTTAATCCAAACCACTTTTCAGCTTTGTCATCATTCGCTCATGAGGGGCCCAAACATTCACACGTGGTTACAACCTTGAAACTGCTGCAGTTTTGCAATTTTGAGTGACGATCAAGCCATAAATCCCAGTTTGAAGCCATTTTCTGGGCATTGTTTGGCTTGACATGGAGATGAAAACTCATTTCTGTGGTTAAATGTCCTTTCTTTTAACCAGCGAGGTAATTTTCCAATAAAATGAATCACAGGATGCTGTTGTCTAGAACAATAGTGGAAATCACAGCCAGTGAAAAAGGCTTTGGAAATCTTTTGAGTATGTCAACAACATGGCTACAAGTGCTGCTCCTTTTTTGACGTCTTTTGTCCTACTAAAAACCATCGGGGTTGAAGTTCAGTTTGTCAACACGGACAGTACTGAAAACACAATTTGTTTGTTTCTTGTTTTTGGATGTTTGGTAACAGTTTTTCTTTCTTTTTCTAACATTGATTGTCCTTCTAACAGGCTCCATTGTATTGTGCTACTTTTTCACAATCTCAAGACAAACAATGTTAACACAATTTATGCTCAATTATCAATAAGTAATACTTTTGTAACAGTGGTCCTGGTAACTTATTTAAAAAAAAAAAAAAAGAAATAGCACAATAGAAATGTTGTAAAATGTGGAGCTATTGTTGTCCTTTTAAACTAATCCAATAATGAGTGAAAATGGAAAAAGTTGAGAAATTTGGGCAGAGCCAGTTACATTTGATGCTGACGTGGAGAAATCATGAAATGTGTGTATTACACAACATGCACAAAAAGTAATCCTGAGAAAGCGGAGACGCGGGACAAAAGAGGTCACAGCTGCAAAAATCTCTTGACATTTGCAACACTTATTCATCCAATATGAGTCTCTCTCTCTCTCCCTCTCTCTCTCTGTCTCTCTCTCTCTCTCTCAGCCCTTCTGCAAATCTTCTCACTCTGTTCTTCCCACTGTGATGCAGCATCGTGAAGTACTTCGGCCTTGCACGATATAATTGCCTGAACGTCACTTATTATTGTGCCTTCCCAGGGGTTCATTGCTGGCTTGCTCTTTTGCTTTCATAATACAACTTTCCAATTTTGTGTTATAGACAGAAAACAGGGGGAGGGGAGAATGCGACTTATGTTGCCAAGTTACATATTCTGACTGGGAGCACAGAAAATGAAACCCACGTTTCAATGCGCATGTTCATAATTTAAAGATGACATATTGGAAATTTACCTTTTTAATATTGTAGATTAGCAATTTGCAGACAAATTCCCAAATCAGTGGATGATCCCAAACACTGTGGAGGCCAGCAAAGTTATCAGAGGAGTAACAGTTAGATATTTCTCATAGTACGCAGCAGAGTCCATCAAAATCATCAGCTCAGCAGCCTGATATTAGTCTTGGAAAATTGACAATAACATGTCACGGACTATAAAGAAACCTGGGAGCTCTTATGAATTGGGAAATAAAACACCCATGTCTCGTTGAATATTTATAATGATCAGATCCTACGTATAAATATAAAAATTTAAATGTGTTAACTGTGAGTAACTACCACTAATTCGCAGAAGTAAAAAAAAAAAAACATGCACCATTCTAAAAACTCAGATCAACGATTCTCAGTAGCTTTAAGGCAAGAGTCGATGGGAAATACCTGAGCCCATTCGTCATTGTTGGTTGGACGCCAGTCATGCAGATCATTTGGAGGAAGTGAAAAAGGAGCAAAAGAGGAATAGTCGTAGGAAGGGGAGGACAGATTCTGCATCTTGTATTTTGCTTAACATCCATTCAAATGGAGTAACAGGTACACAGCCCTACTGTTGCCCCGTCACACTGTTAAGTCATATTCCCACAGGGACCGTTTGGAACAGCAAAGGCAAATCTGCTTCTTATTTCTGCATATATTATCCGATTATTTGAAACGCAAAATAAATATGTACTGTAACTGCACTTTTGGAGCATTGGAGAATAAAAATGCTCTAACAGATTGTAATGTTGCTGGTATGCATGGTGGCCAGATGAAATGAAATGAAATGAATTGAAACCGCATACTCACACTTTGACACTGGACAGATGTCCAGCACCTGGGAAACTATTGGACGAAATGGGCGCCTTGCTCAAGGGCACCATAGTATGCTGCGTGAAGGGAGCCAGGTGCTAGTTGTAGGGACTGAACCTAGGGCCATTTAGCTGGATTCTTGCGCATGGCCATTGCACATGTCGTATCTCGTTTCAGAAAGCCCTGAATATAACAGATTAGTTCCTGATCTGCATTTCCCTCCTTCCTCCTCCATGACCCCCCTCCCCCTCCCCCTCCCCCTCCACCTCCAGGGGGATGATATCACAAGCTGAGGGAAGACAAAGTGATTAGGATGACAGATTGTATTCGCCAACATTTTCTGGCCTGCATTCACTCTGTATCCTGTATCTTCAAAAGTATCTTGGAGCCAAAACTGGTGTTTATAGCCATTGAGATGTGTTTTATAATGTAGCTTAAATCCTCGGGCAACACTGGAATAATAATAATATTCTTTATTGCTCCGGTAGGAATGAGAAAGGTTTGTGCTTATGGTTCTCTTCGTAACTTGTCAGCACTAGGAAATAGTTGTTAGTATGGCTTCAAATGTTGGCTCAAACCTTACCTTGTGCTTCCTTGGCTTTTCCGCAGCTTAGATCGATTAACAATGCATAAAAATAGCACATGACGAGGGGACAGACCAGTCTTACCAAGCTGTGAAAAAAATATCAACTCGTCCATGTTTGGTTCATGTGAGATTTCTGCCCAACATTATGTGCCCTGCGAACGATTGGCAACCAGTCCAGGTAATACTCGCCTTTTGATCAATCAGCTGGGATAAGCTCCAGCTCATAGACGTTGACATTTTACCAGAGGTTGATGAACTACTGCATACTCTTTATGACTTGTGGAAAAAATGACATCATAGCCAACAAGAGAACACAACCTTTTAACTGACTAAGAAGCAGTGATTGCGATTTTTGCCGATAGGATGCGGGAAAGTTCTGAATGTGTCACGCACCCCTAACAGTGTTAATGTCATGGTAACCGCCACTGTTTCCTTTTGGCAAAAGCGTAATAGTCAGCGTTTAAGTATGCTCTCTAAATCTCCCAATGAGTCGGTCTGTATTATTCTTTTAACGATTTTAAGTTTTGCTTCAAACAGACTCACCGTTTATCAATGACTAAAATGTCAAAACCCAAACCATATGAGGCCTTTGCAGACAAAACAAACTAAACCATATGTGCATATCTGTAGCTTCAAAGAATAATACACAGATGTAAGCTACATTTAATTGAAAAAGCGCTTCAGTAGACTAAGCATCGGCGTTGTCTAAGCAAACAACTTTTTTCGATTGTTGAGAGCACCCTGGTCAAAAAAAAAAAGTGACAAAGTGGTTTCAGTTTGCGTACTTACTTGCGGTACTAAAATGGATCTGCACTTTACTCAAATCATTTACTCCCAATTCCAATTACTCACCCTAAACCATAAACAAACAGACTGATGATGTCACCGCCACCGCCATTTTGGTTTATATTCCGATGACAGGCCATGAATGCACTCGGATGTTGAGCCCCACAGAAAACCTAAGATGTGGGGGAAGTTGCTGTGTTGTGCAGCCAACAGAACTGGGTATCCACCGACTTATTTAAAAATATAACACATGTGTATAGTAGAATAAATGGAGTGTTTTCTTTGTGAAACATCTGTTTGTGACATCTGTTTTCTGGCAACACGTTTTGTCGTTGTTGCTGTAGGAAACTGTGCATTCATTGTTTGGTTTTATGATGCTGATCATTTAAAACACAGGTGTCAAACACAAGGCCTTTGGGCCAGATCTGGCCTGCCGCATCATTTCTTGAGCTCCACTAAAGCAAATCATGTGCATTTACTTTGTTTCTTGCTTTATGTACCAAAATTTCATTTTGACTTTATTTTTATCAATAATGTTGCTGTTGGCATCGCAGCCCTACTGTATAAGGCAATTTTACATTTACTGGTGAAGCTCCATTCACAAATGTAATTCCTTCAGAGAAATGTTTGCCAACCAAAGCAATGTTTCCCATTGAAATGAACGGAAATTGAATGAATCTGTTCCAGCCCTATAACAAAGTATTTATATATTGACCTTGTGTTTATCAAGTGTTTCATTCAAAATAAATACAGTTGTGTTCATAAAGAACTAAAAACACACTTTATACGTAATCAAGAAATAGTATGGTGTGTTTACAAGCAAAATCACTATGGAATGTTTTTAGCCTTTTGGAATCACACAATCGATACCACAAGTGAGCTCTTTTCATTATTTTTACATAGCAACAAAAAAATGATTAATAACAGTTTTCCGTTTCTTTGAAAGGAGAAGTGTTCACTGACACTGTTTCAGACAAATATATTTATTGAAACTTTTACTTGTATAAAAAGCCTTTTCGATCTTTGCGTTCAGCTCATGAAACTTGTGAGCAAAACCCAACGTGCGTATCAGAGAACATAGTGACGGAAATGGATGTATGTGACGGAAAAACAATGAGTAGGAATGGAAGTAGACGTGTAAAATACACACGGTGTGTCTTTTTCCCCTGTTGATTGTTGAAAATAAAAGAAGAAAAAGAAGGGATTTCGGATGTAACTTTTGTCAGGTTGAGAAATGTACGTCGACAGCTCAATAGACAAAGTGGTCTTGTGCTTACAAAGAGATGCGCGGAGCCAAACAATGACGTGGGTTGTGCTGTCCTCTGTCTGACTTGCAAGTATTCATCATACTCATTTGCACTTGTATGCGTGCCCAAGTCGGGAACATCAAAAACATTTGAGCTAACTTCTTTCTGGCCTGTGAAACTTTCTCCTAGAACAAATTAAACAAAACAAAAAAACTCATTAGATAGCTTTCAAAGCTTTTACGTTTCCAAAAGATTAACATAATAATGACTCATATTTAAGTATAATATTTAGATTTATTACACTTTGATAGTCAATTTGATGCTATATATCACCTATTTATCCCTGCAACGTGGTATAAATCGTATGCTTGTTTAGAGGCTTGTTTTGATTCAGATCAAGGTTTCCATGGTGACCCCGTTGCACATCTATGGAACTCTGGAGTCATGATTTAAAATGACAGAGCAAAGCCGAGGAGGGAGAAACAGAAGGCAGGCCTTTTTCCTCATCATGCACACAAGTATTTGGTTGGGTCATTTTAACATCCGCCTAACATAGTTTTTAATGGTTGTATGTGTGTGTGTGTGTGGGTGGGGGGGGGGGGGGCATTGTACAGTGAAATCTTGGGTTACAAACACCCCTGCTTATAAACGTTACCGCTTCATACTATTTTCAATAGATGAATGGTCTTGACATGGACAAGCTTCTTCTCGCGCTGTGTAACCTTCACTGGCAACGTGCAAAATAATTTGCTGTAAATTGAAAACGAGTTGCGCTCCGGAAGAAGTGCAGAAAGCCATTGTATAGTTCTGTGTTCACTTCCTCGACCAGCCGATCAGAAATGATTTACCTACAGCCTAAAAGAAATCCTACATTTGTTTTATTTTTTGTCAAAATAATAGTATTTACATCGTTGTATGCTATCTATTGAAATGTAGCGCCTCTTTAATTAAGACAATGAAGGGTTAATGTCGAAGTTCAAGCAATGGCAGCTGACTTGATATGAAAGAATGCGTACGTAGTTCCCAAACTTGATACGTTGAACTTTTTGCTAAACAAGTAAACAATGTGCTAATTGCTAAACAGTCAGAATAGCGCCTAAAAAAAAGGGAAGCTGCCAAAGGGAGTGATAGGAAGCGCATGTCATAGATGTGCTTTTTCGTGCGTTGTGTAAGAAGCTCTGCATCAGCAGCAAGGGAGGCACACACGCACGCACATACACACACTCACCCACACACACACAAAAAAATAAAAATAAAATAAAAAAATAAAATTAAATAAAAATAAAGAGCAATGATGATGACATTTCTGAATGAACAATACTGAGCTCTTTATAGAAAAGAGAAAAAGAAAAAGAAAAAAAGGGAAAAAAAAGCAGCAAGGGAAGCACTAATATTGTATCTTTGTTGTTTTTCTCTTTATTCGACTGACAAATGAGAAAGCGCTCGCTGGCAATCAAAAAAGTAGTTATTTGGGGTTACTTAAATACGGCAGTCAATGAAAACAACCCAACGCTGGGCCCTAACAGCCCGATCAAAGAGACCCTTTGTTAAGGGCTGATGTAGAATTTAATTTGAGCTGCTTCCTTTGGAATAGCTGACAAGTGTTTCATATAACAGCGTGGACAATTTCCACAAAGTCTGCCAGCCCAAATGGACTTTGTTGGAACTAACCATGCTTCCATTATTGTGCGAGCTGTCACCCGCGTTCAGGCATGGGATTTTTATTGCTGGCCTGCGTGCGCGCCGTTAATTTGATCGACATATTGGAGGGGAGAATTAATGGCAAACTATTCTATTTCTGTGACAAAATATAGCCAGGCTGTGGCATGTCTGCAATAATTGCTGAACGTATTGTGGCAGGTGAGAGAAAACACCGTATGAAAGAATGGAAACGTATTGAAATGTTGAGGCGATGAGATGGAAATTCGTCATTCGTTGTCCTTGAACACGGCTGAGCGGTTTAGATTCCAACGCGCTGAAGTCTTTGTTGGGGGTTACGTTTTCCTGCCCCATGACAGTAATGACGCCTCTGTGTGTGTTCACTAAAAAAGAGGTCAAAAAAGGGTCTGTGTGTCTTTCATAGATATGTGGGGGGCGGCTGAGGGGGGGGGGGGGGAAGCTACAAGATTAGAAGCTACCTGGCCAGTGACCCAACACAGATAAATCAGGTCAGTTCTTTTGATGCAGTGCAACGACCTGCCCCCAAATCTCTTTTCTGCTTCCAACACAGGGCGAAGTGTTCCACTCAAAGCATCCAGCCGCCTCTTCATGAATCCACCCGATAATATATTGACAAAGAGGACGGGATGGATGCATCATTTTAAGTGAGTCGCTCGAGGATCAACTTGTGATAATTGACCTCATTGTTGCTGACCTATAACTAAAAAAAAATGTTTTACCATCAAATACTTTATTGGAAACGGCTGTTTGATCTTACAAGCTAAGTTTTACCCATCAGCTAGTCATGATGAACGTCCTTGCAAAGTGAAAAGAATTCCTTAATTTGACACAATTTGAAATGATAAAAAATCATGCAATTCTCTCCGCTGAAAACCACGCCCTGCTCCACTGTCAATCAAATACCACTTTGTCCTGGAAATAGGGATGCTACTTCGTCTTGTATTCTGTACTTCTTATCTCGGCACACAACTTCATTTTTATTTGAGCCTTTGGAAAATATCCACTGTGCAACGAGGCACTCTAAAGCAGCAATGCCAGCGCAAACTCCCGGTCCACATACTGGCTGCTGTCACATCAGCCTTTAATTTTTACTTCATTCTTCTTCTTTTTTTTAACCTTTCCCTTCTGTCTACTCTGCGTAAAATCTCCAAGCCAACAATGAGGCACTCTAAGGCGGCCATGCCAGTGAACTATTCTAAGGGAAGATTTTCTGGGTGAAGGCATAACAAAGCTATGTCACAGTTATACTGGATAACTGCTCATGCGAACAAAGGCACTTAAGTTCTAATTTGGTGAGAATAGTCAACTCCTACTTGAGCCACAGTGGGTCGTGAGGCACCGTTTTAGTAGCAGCCCAAAAGATCTATTTAAAAAAAAAAAAATACTGAAAAACAGTTTACTGCTATACCTTATCTCCACAATTGAGTAGCACGTAGTTCTGTCTTTCCCCGTTTTGGTAGCCATTTACAAGCATGTATGCAACTCTGAACTCCGTATCACGTCTGAGATCAAAAGAGGAAAAGTTCAGCCCAAATCACTTGATTTGTGTTGGTCCCGGTTATTAAATGCTCCGTTCATCAGCGTGTACGTCCCCTTAGCAGCCCGAGACAAACACGACCCCGTGATGACGCAGCAAAAATCAAAGGCCTGTGTGTCAAAATTAGCAATGACCCAATGAATAAAGCAATGATTCACCACTTTGTAACACGTTCCATTGCGCTGCTCCACTTTTCCCACCATAGATGGATATCGTCCTCGACACTGGTGGCGACTTGGAGGGGTTGGGTTGGGCTGTTCGCCTGCCCCCGGCTCTCCAACATCGTCAAATTGTTTTGTGAAACAACACGTATCCACTGTCAAATGAGCCGAATTCCAAACAAACTCCTCACTCCTCCTACCAGCAATCTTTTTTTCTCTCTCACATACACACACACATTAGTAGTCGGGAATCTTTGTTACAAACCTTTCCAGTCCGGAGTCCAAAATATTATCTCCTCAATAATAGTGTGCTTTAAATAGACTGTAAAAATAAATTCTTGTTTTGTCGCTGTGGAATGTTTCCAACACGGCGTTTGTGTAAATAATTGGAAATCGTAAACACCTCCAGTGAAATCAAATAAATGTCCGGATGGTCGGCGAGATAAACGTGGTCGTCAAGCTGTACACAAAATACTGTGGAAACAGTTGCGCGTGTTTGGTGCTTGACTGGTTAACGGGGACGCCATGGCTCGACTTGGTCACATCCTCTTATGTTTTTCCAGGTCGGTGTGGGAACCGTGACGGCTTGGAAAAAAAACATTTAGTAACTCCTTAGAACAAAATGGACACAACGCAGATTATCATGTCAGACCAAACTTGTAGTAACTGTGCTCATTAAATGCTCTTAACATCAACCTACAAAAGTTGTGCAGTGCAGCACGTCAGTTTCTTTTTGTTCCTTCTTCTATCTTCTTTGTAATCAATCTCACCCTCCCCGTTTTCCGAGTTGACCGAGGTCGATGTGACAAGCTTTTGTTTTCGATTGTTATACTGTCCGCTAATGAAGACGAACAGTTAATTGGTCAATGAACTTAATCCATGGCCTTGCTAAGAAGGTTTTCGTCCTCAATAAAATCAACTAAAAGGAGCAGCAGGACATTGCTTATCTGTCTTTTTTTCAATCTACCCGCTCCCCCAGGCTTCCCCCTTTTGACCTCTCTCGCTCTCTATCTGTCATGTAAACAAACAAAATGAAACATTTCCGCAGCCCAGACACAATGTCCACTGAATGTAATCTAAAAGTGATTGACGTGCCACAATAAATACCTTTTTACTTTTATTTATGTTCTCTCTTTTTTGACACATTCTAATTTTAGTGACTTAATATTCTGATCAGTTAAGATGACAAAATGTAATGTACAGTAGTGGCTGATGATGTGCACTTGTGTACGTAAAGAAGATGTAGCAAATGTGCTGTAATTGCCCCTAATGAGTATAATTGACATCAAACTCTCACAGGAATCCATCTTCAGATAGAAGTTGGCAGATGCACAAAAAAAAAGGAAGCTAAATCTTTCAATTACCCACCAAACGAGCAAGAAAATTGAAGACGCTGACATCAACATGAATGGCCACTAAAATGGGAATGTTTTTCCTTTGTTAAAAAATAAAATAAATTGTAGTCATGTACAATGACATTTTCGTCAAAACGATTTCAGCTTGTATATGGAGAACAAAAACAAACGGAAAAAAGGTTTCAATGTGTATGTAAAATACTGTAGTTAAAAATTCAGCATCATTTAATAATAATAAAATTCTAATTGATATAATTCTAATTAATAAGCCAATTATTTAATTGTAAAAAAAATGCATATGATATTTAACGTGTATCATTTCAATTAATTAACCAATTATTTAATGAGAAATTAGGAAATGAATTAAAAAAAATTAAAAAGACGTTTTGAAAAACACATTTTGGGGCGTGGTGATCGATGGCTAAATTAATGCAAGAAATCTTCCTGTATCTGGAGGCTAGATAAAGATTTGAAATGTTTGTGTTTTTAGGTTGCAAAACATTTGGTCCATGCAAACAACCACTTTTTTTTTTTTTTATCCAGTTTTACAAACTGTCACAGTGTATTGCTGTCAAGCTTGGTAACTCTTCTGTATTACCAAAGTGAAAAAAAAAATATATATATATATATTTTTTTTTTAAACAGGAGAGCATTGGGCTTTCCCATTTTGACAGAACAGGAAGTTTGCCAGACAATCTGTATCACAAACACACACACACACACACACACATACTCTCTGCTTTATCCATCTTATCCTGTCCCGTGCCACATCCTCTGCTCTCACCTCCTACGTCTCTTCTTCATAACGTGCTCTCATATTAGACCCTTGAATTCTAATTAGATTTCAGCAATAAAAGCAAATATGTGTAAATCACGTCACTACTGGTTGCGCGCGGAAGCTTAAACTCGCTCTCCTGTGCTCGAGTCCAAGTTAGAAGTCAGAAGGCGAAATGTGGGAGAGAGCTTGAGCCAGTCATGGTTCATTTGTGACGTGAAAGGCTTTATGAATCACGGGCCAGGAATAACAAACCAAAGACTCGCTCACTGTGTTGCCTTAAACACTGCGATCCCAGTGTGGGTCATCACAGGTCGTAAGGGGGTTTTCTCGCGCTCACTTGAGTTCACATACTGTATTAAAATAAGAACTTAAGCATGTCTTCAGAAATACTTCCTGTGCTGGAAGGCAAATGTGTTCCTAGGGAATAAAAGTACAAAACAGTCCCATGCCTGTGATTAAGATACATACTGCTTGGTTTAAAAGGGAGCACTAAAAATACCAAATTGGAAGGATGCTCCTTACTTTCAGCTCAGGGAGAATTAGAATTCAAAGCAGGCAAATGAGTAGTACTGGTCTCGCCCTCTGTCATTAACACACGCCGCACCTTCTTTGATAGATCTTTGAGTGAGCACGTGTTTAAGGGTTAGTAGTCAGTCAGTCGTGGTTAGGCTAACGTGAATGAAGTGTTTTTTTCCCGAGGGGGAAAAATTACTGAAAATTTGCCGTTTTGAGGTTCACGTGTGACATGACATGATCATTTGCGCAGCGGCGTAAAAATACATCTCACAAGCAGATAAACTCAATTATCGCCTTACATATTTGATCCTTTTGCTTTACAGTATTGCTCTGGCGCCATCTGGTGGCATCTTGATGTCAAGAACGTGTGTTGGAGTGATTTGAGGAGGGTTTCATTTAGACGTAAGTAATATTTGCTGCCATCTTGTGGCATGTTTAGGCAATAATCAACTTTTTGGGGGGAATGTTCTCAGATTTTTGCTTACCAAGGCAGGGCAAATGTACAAATGTTTACTGTAATTATGACCTTGTAATAGACTGCAGCATGTAACAAGTCGCGTCAAGATCCGTGTCACATCGCTGAAGGACCAGAACTATGTCGTAAACAAATCCCTGATGGGTTTTTTCCCCCCCCTTTTGATTCCACTATACAGCACATGAAGGCGAAACAAATATAATTTCCACAACCACTGTGCGCGGTGGTTAACAGATCAGCGTGAGACGGAGCTCATAAGGCCAGTGAATGAAAGTCAGATAAGGAAACGTGCAGGAAGTTGGGCAAAACAAATCATTCCCCCCCTCATTTGACCTTGTGGGGGGAATGGCAGCTGTTTTACGATGACTTCATAACCGTGGAAACCCACTATTTGTCATGTCTGCATGTGTTCGACCCACCAGAGTGGATTTCTGGCTGGTGACTCACAGAAAATGGAGACTGCAAAGTCAGGCAGCTCCATTTCCCACCCCCGAGGGTCCCTCAAGGCAAAATACACCCCCTTGACGTACTCATGCACACTCGCAGACATGCAGCGGTTAAGACATCACATTGGTGTCTGATGCTTGGTTAATAGTCATGCGTGTAAAATGTGTGTGACTGTTTGCGAGCAATTTAATATCGTCTTTATAGCCTTTTAAGTTGACAATTGAGTCTTACTGCTCTTCGTGTCAGTCTGCTGACCTCGTGCATCCTATGCCAACCATTGACCTGGTCCATCTGTCTTTTCTAAAATTAAACAATTTGCCGTTACTACAACATTTGTATCTCAAATCATCATTCCCAATTGAAATGCATGGGTATGCCATTCATCTGTTCAATTACCCCCCAAAAAACAACCTACATTTTTGTATTGTGCTTTTTAATAAGCAAAATAGCACTCTATATTATTGTACTTTAATAAATATAAAATAGTTTTAACATAATTAAAAAGAATGTAAACAATTAAACCGTCTGTTCCGCATCGATTTATTGCAACTTGGCCATCGGGGGGAAGTAAAATACAGTCATGCAGACGCAAACGAAGAAGAGTTGTACAGCTACTCTATATGACTGAGTAAGGTGCGGTAATATTAGGCATGTCTCACAGCACATATTATATGCCTGCGTGTATCGTTATATTGGCTGTGTGTTACTACACTTTTTGTGTTCAAATATCTGTTTCTTAATTATGACACCGCCGCATTGATTCTATCCATTAGGCTGTTTATGGTGTTTTGCATCATTTGTTAGTAATAAGCTAGGGGGACTTTATTAAGGCAAAGATGTGTGTTGTTTTGAATACTCACTCTTTGTTTGAAGTTTAGTTTGCCAGTAAACTTCAACGGCGTTAAACAGCCCGAAGCCTCTTTTTTTTTTAATGATTTGTTTTGTTTTGAGGTCTCTCGTATATGCTGTAACATCCATTGCATGTGCCTTGACATCATTTCTTAAACACGCCGTGACAGAACTTGTGATTCATTTTTAAATGGTGCCTGGCTTGACGACGGGGGCAGCCTCGTGATTGTTGTGGCGGCAGATATTGGCATGACGTCAACCAAAAAAGCCAGTCGGCTGATTATAAGCGGCACTGAATCATCGTGTCTGATTTAGAAAAGTAAGAGAGGAAGGAGACGAGATGGAGAGCAACAACCATGGAGCTCCAATCAAACTGTCCTATCAGAAACCCTACTTTGATATCCTGACCGAGCCCGAGTCAAGTCAAGTCATCTTTATTTAAGCTTTTGAATCCCAGCCATGGCTTGAAAAACCATATTTTGACAATCCTGTCATCAAAGTTGCCCTCATCAGAGAACAAAAATTAAAATACATTTAAGAGAAATGGGACAGCCAACAAAAAAGCAAGCAGCCAAATGTATTACTTTATTTTTTTAAATATATTTTTTTACTGATTTTAAATAAATAATTTATTTTTATCCACCCACAGTGCAGTCCAGTCATAGCACTCCCAACAGTACTCATGCATGAGCTCTTGGTGCTTTCTAGTACAAAAAATGCGGGTCCAAGCACCGCCATTGGGTGTCCAGCTGGCATTAGAGATGGGGTGGGGGGAGGAGCTTCCCACTGTGATGAAGCGGGGGACCGAGGGGGGCCATGAGGGGGGGGCCTGCCCTCTGACACGACCTCGTCACATGAGAGCGGAAGCGCTGAAGGCCGCTGACAGCACAACAAGTTAAGGTAAGACTTTTTCATTTAGGAATTCGGGATCAATGCTGACAACGGGCAGGTTTACGTTCAGAATGTATTTGTGTGCTTACAGTTACAAGTTGGATCATATTTTTTTAAAAGAGAAAAAGAAACAACTGTAGTAAAGGCAGCTTGTTTGTAACATGGTGAAAGAGAGCACGTTTTCTAGAAATGTACCTGGACAATGTGCTGTCACAATGCGACCATTCAACACGTGACTCGTGCCCCATTTCACGGCTCGCTCGCTCTCTCTCTCTCTCTCTCTCTCACACACACACGCACACACACACACAAATGCACACAAACACGTACTACACAGTGATGAGCAGTTACTGCTCATACTTAGTTTGGATGTTTTTATCTTTAAAAAAAAAAGGCTCTTTGTTGGGCAATTCAACTAAATATTTTAAATTGTGAAAATTGTCTTTCCCACATTTCACAGTAAAGAAATAGGAGATTACATAATTAATTGTCCCCACAACCAAAAGATATAAGTAAAAACAAATCAGCAAATTGTTTTGGAGCAAACAACTTGCAACTAACAGTGTAACTATAAATGTCAATACTTAATATTTGAATATTGTTCGGACTTAAATGATTGTTTTAGCCCAAAATATTCAAGATGTGTTTTTTAACAGTAGAGGGTACAGGAATCCTATAAAGTATAAATGTATTTTTTAGAATAAAAAAAAACAACAACAACAAAAACGCTAACAGCTCATTTGAGCACATCTGAACAGGAATAGCCACTCAATACGATTTCGTTCAAAATGAAGCTGACGTTTTAAGATACCTTTTAATGTCCTTAGTTTAGAAAAATAAACTTTCAAGACTATAAGCCAACATCCTGTATTCATGACTTTGTAGTAGATTTTATATTTCGATTAACTGTTACAGTTTGGATAATCCCATACAGTATAACACCATTTTTAAAGATTAAATTAAATTAAAAATAGCTATAAAGAAGTGACGAGTCTAACTTGTACTTGTTCGTGAAGAAATGCTGCACAGCTGTTGATTAAAAGTGTTTTTCGTCTTGTTGGCAGGTTATGACTCTGTCAGGCGGGTTGAAGTTGTGCTGAGAGAGAGAATGAGCATTTGCAACCGGTGAGTGAACAACTATTACTTTTTAAAATCATTTTTGATATATTTACAGTTTTATGATTATTTTGGTCCCCCGTTGGCATAACAAAAAGCTGATTTTGCCTCAGTATGTTGGCTAAGTATGCAGAAGGTTTATTATTTTTAATAATCATTTTTATCAACTGGATTTATTATCACTTTTCCCCCCACCAATTACCACTTTAATTAAATACATCTAATTTCAGTAGTGTAGTAAATGCCGATTCAATATAAATGTATCCAAATGTGCTTAGACGTTAAAGACAAGCTGAACTGTGCTTGAGCAATGAAAAGGCAACCTTCCGCAATACTGGTGGTGCGCCTACGACACTTTGACAATCACATCATCAATATTATTAACAATTGTCACCAGCCGCGATTCATAAATGATCAGTGGTCAGTTTGTATGCATGACTGAAGTAGTTCGTCTTTTAAAGGAGTACGTACTTGGTGTCACCAACTGCACAAATAGGGCTCGGGTTTCGGGGCAGGTCACAGCATTTGTGTTTTTTGTGACAGTTCTATCAATGATTGCTTGTTGAGCGCGCATACGCTCTTCAGTTGTCGCTGGTGCAGCGACATAACTTCAAGCTAAACAAAAGCCAAAGTGGTGGAGATCTCGCCCTTTTCAGGTGAGTGCAATCCTGACGAGCATCCATCTAAAAATTGGAGGATAAGCGAGGCATCAGGTTGTCGTTGATGATAAATGATTTTGAATCCTAATATCCAGGTTTCAAAAAAAAAAAAAAACAAGACTGATCTTTGATCCTTTCAAAACTTGCGCAAACAAAATCTTAACATTGAGTGACCAAATGCGTGTTTGATTAGCTAACCCTGGCTAGAAACACCAATTTGAAACCTTAATTTAAAACCCTAACCTATACCTTTACAACCCAAATTGAAACACTAACCCTGGCTTCAAACATACGCTTTGTCAATCAAGGGTTAGGTTTTCAAGGCAGGGTTAGGGCTATGCTAACAAGCAATGATAACATGGCTGCAGAGACACATTTTTAACCCTAATCATAGGTTAAAGTCATTTTAGTAAGTTACTTTTTATTTGGTTACTTTGCTTTAGAATATCTTTAGTTGTTTGGTTTGTAAAGGATTTTAAATGTACGCTATGTATCTTGAGTGAAGCATATTGAGTTGCCTTAAAATCAAAAATACCTACAGTATGAAAAGCGCTACATCAATAAAGCTACCTTGCCTTGCCAATAACTTTTAAACTCGGGAAACATTACTCTGCGCTGCTAGCATGGACGCAGAAGTTCAGAACATTAAGAGGCTCTCCAATCCCTATGTAAATATTTTTTAATTGATACTTACTTCTTATGATGGACATTTTTGGAAGTACCCTAGCATTCTGATTTAGGGGATGAAGGTTCTCATCATGTAAAGTAGGACAGGGGGGGTATTGTTTCCCACAGAGAGGGGGGTCAGTGTGCCGAGATGGCCATGGTATGCCTGACAGACTTTGAGGAGTACGCCAAGGAGCACCTGTCCAAGGCCACATGGGACTACTACGCCGCCGGAGCAGACGAGTGCTGCACCCGAGATGACAACCTGCTGGCCTACAAGCGGTACCAAAACCGTCGCTAAAACAGGCACCAGGCTACTTCCTGTTTTGTCGCTTAGCAATCAGCGACCATTGACTCGGCGTGGGCCCCATGCAAACTAAATAAATGTTTAAAAGTAAAGAGTTCTTAAAGGTCAAACATATAGTTCATGTGTGCAATGTAGTCGACTAAACATTTTAAATGCAACTGAACTGTACTTGGGTGTACGCGTACCACGCTTTGAGACTCACTTATGTTGGGGATGAGGAGTGAGCCCTTCTAATTACTTGTCTTCATGCTTTGCTCCATGTCCAGGATCCGTTTGAGACCTCGCATCCTGCGTGACGTGTCGGTGAGTGACACCCGGACAACGGTGCAAGGTGCGGAGATCAGCTTCCCGGTGGGCATTGCGCCTACTGCCTTCCACTGTCTGGCGTGGCACGAGGGCGAGATGGCCACAGCAAGAGGCGAGTTACCTTTTTTTTTTTTTCTTCTTCTTCTTGTTTTAACACCACTGTGGCCTTTCATTTTAAGGGTAATATTGTGTACAGATGCCAAAGGACTGGAGTCTCAATTGTAGTTTAGATTGCCACCACCAGATGGCAGCATGCCCTTGCAATCATTACCTTGTCAACTATGTTTCCAATGCTTTTTGTTTATAAACCCTTGAAAGCTTAATTTGACACTAACTTTCAACTCTAACCCTGGCTCGATGCGGTTAGGGCTGGTTAGTTAGTAGGGGTAATTAGTGAAAGCTATAAACAGTAACTCGGCACGGTTTCCCCTCCATTACATAGCAACCGAGGCGCTTAACACGTGCTACATCACCAGCACCTACTCCACCTGCTCGGTGGAGGAGATTGTTGCGGCGGCGCCCAACGGCTACCGCTGGTTCCAGCTCTACGTGTACCGAGACCGCAAGCTGTCCGAGCAGATCGTGCACCGCGTGGAGTCGCTGGGCTTCAAGGCCCTGGTGCTCACCGTCGACGTGCCGTACACGGGCAAGCGGCGCAACGACATCCGCAACCAGTTCAAGCTGCCGCCGCATCTCAAGGTCAAGAACTTTGACGGCGTCTTTCAGGTAAACGTAAGTTTGGGCCACGTTTTCTCGTCAACAACAAAAAAGGAATACACACACTATTTTCTGTCTTTTCACAAGCCTGTAAAAATGGACAAAATAAATTACACTTGATTACTTCACCTTGCACCTTCAACTAGTGCAGAAAAGTGTCCGTTTTGTGGTTGTGCTGTTAAATTTGAAATAAAAACGGAAAATATGTTTGCAGTACGGTATCTGTACCTGTTGATAGTAGTTAGCATAGCCACACCTGATAAAGATTTTAGGTAGTGCCGAGTCAATGATGAAGAGCAAAATCAAAAACTCTGCCCTACCTGAAACTCCTAAATCCTACAATGGATGTGCATCCAGCAAGGATGAATATGCATACATGAGTGTAGATATCAGGCCACCAAAAATATATATAATTTTTGACATTTCAAGAAATTGCACTGGTTAAAATGAAGCAGTATGCCCATCTCATATGATTATTTCATTTTTATAATATAGCTGTGTAGTGTAACAGCCCTTCAACAAGAGTTTTTATTTTTATTTTTTTAATTATTATTTTCACATTGAATACCTTGTTGTCTTTGGCAGCTAACAGGCAGTGTGAAAGGGCCTAAGTTGTGATATCCTGTCATTGGATAATTCTATGATGTCAACGTGTCGTGTAACCCCGAAAATAGTAACATCTGTTTTCAACACAATAGGGGTAGCTGTGTATCGGGTGTAATAAGGTGAAAGCAGACTACTGTACCTAATATTTTGGCAAGTGAGTGTAGATCGAAATTACAAGTGTGGGAAATAAAAACAGAATCTGCACCCATCAGGAGGCGGCAGGACCGGAGGAGTACGGGATCCCGGCCAACACTTTGGACCCGTCTATTAGCTGGAAGGACGTCTACTGGCTGCAGTCCATCACGCGGCTGCCAATTATCATCAAGGGCATCCTGACCAAGGAGGACGCCGAGCTGGCGGTGGAGCACGGCGTCCAGGGCATCATCGTGTCCAACCACGGTGGGAGACAGCTGGATGGCGGCCCAGCCTCAGTAAGATTTAGTCATGATTATTTTGTATTATTATTCCTTCATGTCATTCAATACTATATGTGGATCATTTCATTAGAATTGGAAAAGCGTGTAAATGCATCAGTGTACGGTTGCCATGTCGACAGATCGACGCCCTGTCTGAGATCGTGGACACGGTGCAGGGCCGCATCGAGATCTACTTGGACGGGGGCATCCGGACGGGCAGCGATGTACTGAAAGCTTTGGCCTTGGGGGCCAAGTGTGTGTTCATCGGCCGCCCGGCAGTGTGGGGCCTTGCATACAAGGTACAGTCACTCGGCGTATGCGTGCGCGTCCTTCAACGCTGGGAAAATCCTTCCACTCATGGCATGACCCAGGGAAAATAAATCTGCTATCTGTCTCTGTGACACGTTATTTTGACGTCTATTTGGTGGTGGTAGGGGACACTATAAACTGTATTACAATTATGTCAATAATTAAATTTATTAATAATCTATGGTGAGCTTCACAACGCATTTTGTACACTGCCATGGTAGTTCCATATGAAATGAAATGCATACACAATGACAACAATTTATGTAAGTATTATAATAATATGTATAGTATATTATAATATCCTGTAGAATTTATCGCTGAATGATTATGATTATTATGTTAAACATGTTAATTTTATTAAATTAAGTGCTAAAATTAAATTTAAAAAAAATCCAACCAACAAATAATTTCAAAAAGTTAAAATTTGATAGATGTACAATGAAAACTATTTAGATTTTCTATTACTGTACAATATTAAAAAAGCAAAAAAATAATTTGAATTAAAAATACGTATTTAATATTAAGAAAGCACAGGCATAATATTTTTGTGGCTAAAATGTTATTAACGCTAAAAGTATTAATAATTAACCATTTACTTATTATAATAATTTTTTTTAAATTGAAATAATCATTTAAAAAAAGTTAAATGTACTTTAGATTCAAATGAAAATGTATTTATATCACAACAATAGACTTTTTTTTAAATAAAATATAACAATTGGGAAACTTAATATACTACAATATTTTCCTATCAGAGGTACATTCACTTGACAAATTAAAGTAAAAAAAAAGTCTAGTTTACACAACTCATTTATTTAGAGAGCACAAACTGTAGCATAAACAAAGTGCTCTACATGTATAAAAACTAACCATAAAAATTAAAACTAATAAAACACTAATAAATATTAAAATGAATATAAATGGTAATTTAATGTGCGTGTGATTCAAAAAGCAAAAAAATATACATAATGACAAATTGATGTGTAGAAATACATAGTAAAAATTCTGATGAATTACATATTATATCCAGCAAAAATATAAACGGGACCGTTTTACTTTAACAACGGTGTACTATTTTGGTGTCGGACTCCACTGTATAAGACTGCGAGCTATTCCTACTTTTATTTCGTCCCTCGTCTGTTCAGGGGGAGGAGGGAGTGAGGGAGGTGCTGCAGATTCTAAACGACGAGTTCCGTCTATCCATGGCTTTATCGGGTGAGTGCGACCAGTCCGCATGATGACCACGATAGTCCTTCCGCTGTGGAATGCCTCCATTTTGTTGTTGCAGGTTGCCGGAATGTGGCAGAAATCAACAGGAACCTCATCCAGTTTTCCAAACTGTGACCTTCCCTGCGGGAGGGCAGGGAAACATTTTTAACTAAGCCAACACTTGTTTTTACTGTTTTCAACACAAAAGGGAGAAGAACAAACTGTACACTCAAGCTTCGCACATGAAACATGCCGTTAGTGTTTTAATAAATGCAAAAGTGATGACATTCCATTTCGTATTCATGATTGGTCAAGTCGATCCAGAGTGAGTATTCATCTGCCTATTGTCTGTTAAAATAGTTTTATTGTAGTTAATTTTTATTTTGTCAAAAAAAAAAAGAAGTTTTATTTAGTTTTTAGATTGACCATAAATTTAAACATGAAGGTATTTTTTTTTTTTTTGTCTAGATGTGCCCTGTGATTGGCCGGCAACCAGTCAAGGGTGTGGCCCATTTCTCTCGCCAAAAGTCTGTCCAGTTTCTAGATCTTATAAGCAGGGTTCGAGTCTTACATTAACAGCTGCCGGATGGCCTGAAGTTCACTGATGCTGTCTCAACTGGGCCACCGGTACAAATTTCATAGAGAACTCTTGTTTGTCTATATGAACCTCATTACTAACTTGTAACCGGTCCAGGGTGAACACTCAGCTAGGATCTGCTCCATTTTACCCAAAAGAGGATAAGTGCAATAGAAAATGGATGACCAAATCTTGTATCTCATTCGTGTCATTGGCAGCTCACAAAATGCAAATGCGGTCGAAGCGCAGCGCGTGGCTCAAAAGAGAAGTTACACAGGAAGTGACTTGGGTATACTGTAGCCGAGCCCACGTTGAAAATCCGCCGAAAAGCTCTTGACGAGACCTCGCCACTGGGCGACTGACATTTTGTTGCTCGCAGCGCTTTTTCCACAGCGTCAGGCTGGAGGGAGGAAGCCTGGGGTTCAGTCTGCTCAGGAGGATTTCGGCCAGGTAAGCCGAACAAATTGTCGTTGTCATGAAATCAAATGTTTAGTGATGCTTCCTCCTCGGTCACAATGTGTGTTTGGAAATAGGAAGCGTAGTTGCACAATTTTGGAGCACGACTTTAACAGTATGAGGTTTTGCATTGAACCTGTTTTTAAGTGCTTTTTCCATCAGGTGGATGCAATACAGGTGAAAAGTTGTATGGGTCCTTGAAACGTTCTAGTAGACTTGTGCACTCAAATTTATGCCAGTGAAAGTGATGTTAGTGGCAATTTTTTTTCCTCCCGATAAAAGTCCATATCAAATATCCTGTTGTCTTTTTCATGCATGTTAACGAAGGTGAAAAGAGAATCTTGCATGCTCACAAACAGAATTAAACACTGTTCTTGATTGCGTCCATTTAGGAAGTCTCACCAGTGCAGTAACAGTCCTCGAGCTCACTACGCCAACAACATGGGGTAAGGTGTTTCTTACATCCATCCAGCCAGTTTCTTAACCGCTTTTCCTCACGAGGGTTGCTGGAGCCTATCTCAGCTGGCTTCGGGCAGTAGGCGAGGTACACCCTGAACTAGTTGCCAGCCAATCGCAGTGTTTCTTACATACGATATGATAATAAAGTTTTGGTCTGAAACAGTCATTTTAGTCTTTTTGGCAGTCTCCCTTCAAAGATGGACTTGTCCTCGAGATTTTGTCTGACTGTCACCAAATTTGAACTACGGATGGATGACCCTTAATCGCGAAACCTTCGCATTGCATGTGGTCAGACTATGGCAGGGAAATTTGAAATGACAAAAGTAGAACACAAAACTCAAATACCACAACCTCAGAACCAGACCAAATGTCAGATCAAATTTATTTGCCACGTAGACTCTCCAAAAAAAAATAAAAAAATGTCAGGAGTGAAAAGAGCCAGAAATTTTGTCTTGATGCTGCCCCTTTTAGGGTCATTTCCAATTGCCCTTAGAATGTAAAAGAACTATAACTTTTTTTTTTAATGCACCACCCACACATTCACTTTTATATATATATATATATATATTATTTCATTCTACTCTATCGCACCTGCTCTAAATTTTAATGCACGACACACATTTGTATATACACTGGGTGGGGTCACATTCACGGTGTAGGGGCAGAGTGTGACAAACTCAGTAACAGGGTTAGTTCTCACTAGGCACGCTGACGTGACGACCGGGACCTTTCCCTGCCGGGCCTGGGGTTCTAGGGTGCCGCCCGTTCCTTGGTGCTTCCTCCTCTCCTTCGCTCTCACAGTTTAAAAAGAAGAAAAAAAGAACTAGAACATTTGAGGGTATTGCCAATTTGCCCCAGTGGCCAACCAGTGTCTTTGCCACCGCAGCGTCGGAGACGACAGCGGACAAGGGAGGCTGAGCCGCCGCTTTGCCCGTTTGAGCGGTAGGCGTCAGTCCAGGCCAGCAAGTCAGCCCGACAGATCTCCTGCGCCGCTCCCGGAGCAACCGCCTCAGCAAGGTGACCGGAATGGACTTGGAAAAACTCTCAATAAAAAGTTTCAAATAAAATTGAGAGATTTTTACTTTTTTTTTTTTTTCACCTTCCGTCCCAGAATTAGAAGGTCTGCTGCCTGAATGACGTTGTTGTCTGTTGTATTAGATGACAGGGTTCCTCTGCCAGACCCTGTCCCACCTCCAGCACCAGTTCCACCTCAAGTTCCGTGCCCAGCTCCGGCTCCCCTTCCCCCGGCCCAGACAATGCCTCCCAAACGGCCCGACAAAGCTACCAAGCCCAAACTGCCCCCTCGTCCTCTTTCCAAGGTGTTCAGTAGTACTGAACACGGCTCAGCTGTATTACAGGTACAACCCAAGACTCTAGTCTAGAGTCTAGGCTGGTCATCTATCATTGTCTGGTTTTTATTTTACAGGGTTTGAATGCTTTCCGGGCGAGTGACATTCTGTGCGATGTGGTGCTGGTTCCCGGAGACAGTCAGGAGACTTTTCCTGTGCACAGAGTCATCATGGCGTCATCCAGTGACTACTTCAAGGCCATGTTCACAGGTGAGTCGTCTGCTGCGAAATTGATAAGAAGCAAAGTAATCATATTTGTACACTATTTGAGGTGGTATGCGCGAGACGGATATGCGCGAGATCAAGCTACATGGCGTCACCAAGTTGGGCCTGACGAGCATTTTAGACTTCATCTACACGTCCAAAGTCAGCCTGGAAATGGGCAACCTCCAGGACACCCTGGAGGCCGCCAACTTCTTGCAGGTCATGCCGGTACTCAACTTCTGCAACCAGCTTCTGAGCAGAGAGGTGAGCTTCAGGCCACTGCATCAAATTATTTTACAGAATCAACAGCTCACCTGCTGCATCTCCTCACGATTCAGATCACGATTGATAATTGCGTGGAGGTGGAGAGCATCGCTTCTGACTTACTCCTGGAGGATTTGCATAGGAACGTTGGTAAATAAGGAGATAAAGTATCATGGATTTGGGTTAAAGTGCGTTTTCTTTACAGTGATGTACTCGGACAGGGAACAACTTGCGGCTCTGCAGCCACATTTGCCTTTTTCATCACTCTCCTGTGGCTCCCTTTGGAGCTCCAAAAAAAAAAAGTCTAAAAATATATATATAATTTTTTTTTAACCTAAAATATTATTTAAATGGTAATAATTTAAAAAAAAAAATATATATATATATATATAAGTTAAAAAGAAAGGCATAAGGTGGATGAAAAAGTTATTTTTTTTAAATACCTAATAATGTCCAAAAAGGAAGAGGAAAAGCAGAAATGACAGAGAACTGAATTTAAAAAATGCAGAAATTCAAAAATTTACCATAAAATGTCACATAATTGACAGCAAAAAGGACAGATTTTTTTTTTTTTTAAAGATAGCCATAAAATATCCAAAAAAGGAAGGAGAGGCAGAAAAATACGGTATGTCCATAAAATTGCCACAAATGTCAGAAATTTGACCGAAAAGTCAAAAAATGTATGAAAAATGATCCAATCCAAAAATGGAAGACTAAGACTAACGCACTGTTTCCTTCATCACAATGTTCAAACGTTTTGCGGCTCCAGACCTTATTTTTGTTACTAATTTGGCCTAAAATGGCTCTTTTGACAGTAAACGTTGTTGACCCCTAAGCCAGAAAATTAATCGATGGACGGACCAATTATAGCCCATAAGAAAGTTTATTAACCATCGCTTTTTGTCTTTTTTCCGTAGCTGAGTTTGTGAGCCTCAACCTGTCCGCCCTGATGCAATGCGGTCGCTACCTGCAACTCTCCGAGAAAACCATCACAGGAGTCCTGGCCAGCAACTCTCTCAAGGGCTTATCCGAAATGGAGCTCTACCACATGGCCAAAGGCTGGCTGACTCACGACCCCGCGGAGCGCCGCCATTGCGTCTACGCCTTGATGCGTCACATCCGCTTCCCTCTGATGAGCCCCTCCGACCTGATCCAGATCTCCCATGAAGAAGACGACCAGGACGGGGAGGGCGGCGACTCCCTGATGCGTTCCGAGACCTCCTGCGTCAACCTCCTGCTGGAGGCCAGCAACTATCAGATGATGCCCTTCATGCAGCCGACCCTCCAAAGCGAGCGCACGCGGATCCGCTCGGACGCCACCCACATCGTGGCGCTGGGCGGCGTCATGCGGCAGCAGCTGGTGGTGAGTCGTGAGCTGAGAATGTACGACGACAAGACGGGTCACTGGAGAGCCCTCAAGCCCATGGAGGTGCCTTGCTACCAGCACGGCGTGGCCCTACTGGGCGGCTTCCTCTTCATCGTCGGAGGTGAGGGCGCCAAAACATCAAGTTTCAACAAAATTGAAGACTTTTTGTGACGTCACGCTGTTCTTCTCAGGTCAGAGTACTTACGACACCAAGGGCAAGACGGCCATCGATAGCGCCTACCGCTACGACCCGCGCTTCAACGTGTGGCTTCAGATCGCTTCACTCAAAGAGAAGAGAACCTTCTTCCACCTTAGCGCTCTCAAGGGAAAACTATACGCCATTGGTGGCAGGAATGCAGTGGGAGAGATTGGTGAGCGAATTATTTTTTCCCCAGGGTTGTTCTGAAGTTGCGCTTTGTCGTCCAATCTGAACTCATTCACTCCCGGCCGTTTTCACTGAAGCAGCCCCCTTCACTCCCGGCTGTTTTATTGGATTTTGACCGATTTTTGCAAGGCTCGCAGAATATCGTGTTCTATTGCTATAAAAGCATGTTTCCGTTTTGCACCAATTAGCATTAGAATATAGCTAAGTTTCATCATTATTCACATTCCTGGTGAAAACACGGGCAAAAAGAGCTTGTTGCAACCTAGCCCTAGTTGATTTCTTATACTTTGCTGCCACCTGCTGGTCGTTCTTTGAAATAACTACCATTGCCTTAAGCCACCACTTCATGTTAGAAGCTGCATCAAAGCCTTCTGTTTGCTCTAGCATAAAAAAAACAAATAAATAAAAAACTAATAAATACATATTTGGGGTGAAGGACAAAGTATTAAAAAACATATTTACACGTTTTTGGGTTTGAATGAGTTAAACTACAGAAAGTCGTCAACGCCAACTTGACGGCCAACTATTTTCTGCGCAGACTCGGTGGAGTGCTACAACCTGAAGACAAACGAGTGGGCCTTTGTGAGCAGCATGGCCGAGTCTCACTATGGGCACGCCGGGACGGTCCATGGCGACATGATGTACATCTCAGGTAACACCAATGAAACGTTAAAAATGTAGCATCGCGACAACACAAAAATATAATTGGCAGCAAAGATCAGGAAGGAAATGAGTCAAATGTGGTGTCAAGGTGGGCGCTCAGCAACAATCGCATTTGCATCCAAAACAAACGAAAAAGCCATACCATCAAATGCAGCTCGGCCAATCACTGCGCAGCTCATAAAAAGATTCTCGTGTCCTTGTTCCACATTCATTGTTCCGTTGATTTCAGTGATATATTGAACAATGTGATTATTGCAATGGCAGGCTATTTCTGGCAATCCATAAAGTTGGTTGAATTTGTCAAAAACACTCACAAAAAAGGCCTTTTGTTTTTTTTGTTTGTTTCTCAATGATTGTATGCTACGTTAGCTGAGCCTCTACTTTATTTATTTATTTTTTGCATTATATCCTTAGCAAGAATGACCCCCCCCCACCCCCCGCACATTTTTGGTGTCTTCCAAACCCTGCAGACATAATATAAAACATTAGACATTAAAAAAGGGAACCTCCACTAAAGTGACTGTAACTGTTGATCAGAGACATTGCGGCGGCCTTGACTTCTCGTCCTCACAGAGAAGGCCTTCTTGTCTCCAAATAAACACAAGCGGGACATTCAAGGCTGAGTGTGGGAGGTTGGGCAGCTGAATCAAAGCAGAACGAGCAAGCGTTAAAAAAAAAGAAAAAAAAAGAATAAAGTTCGTTGAAGTGGTTTTCTATAAAACCCTCCTGTTGTGTGGCGGATCTCGTTGACCTACTTTAGAGCTGAGAATTCGACATTTGAAAAATACTAATAATTTTTGTTTGTACGAATACATTATTTTTTAATATAACATATTCAGTGTGTTATGTTTTAATTTAAAACAAACAATTTGTTTGAATGAATAAACATTTTTAAAAAAAATATAAACACAGTATATGGTATATTATTGAATTTTAAAAATACAATTTGTTCAGCATTAGCATGTAACTTTCTTTTTTTGTGGCATAAGAGTGCTCGACTTGACTTTTTCTCCCCAACCGCTTCCTGTCACAGCGGCAGCTTGTCAATGTAGACGCTCACAGCCTCGGCCCACCACAGGAAACAGGTGTCTGCTCACGATAGCAATGAACACAGATGATGACAGAAAGTTCTCACACTCTGTCCAGTCCATATACCTGTGTGGTCCACAAAAAGATTTTACTTCCGCAAATAAGCAGAAGTAAAGAAGTAATCATTCTCAACATACTGTAGTTGCGGATCGAGTAGAATGTCTTGCATTTTTTTGCGTTCAAATTTACAATGTATTAAAAAAAGTATCATGTAAATGTTATTTTTTTGTATTACGCAATTCTTCCTCTATAGAGTAGTCAACGTTTTGGTGCTCTTGGGTGCCACCTAGTGTTCACGGGGGCCCAAAGCAGGCGCTCTAGTTATCTTATGCCTTGGTCCAGTTGGCTGAATCCCGCTTTCCTATCATATCACCAAGGCGGCATCACCCACGACACCTTCCAGAAGGAGCTGTGGTGCTACGACCCAGCGGCGGACGCGTGGACGCGGCGTGCCGACATGACGGAGCTGCGCGGCCTACACTGCATGTGCACCGTGGGGGAGCGCCTCTTCGTCATGGGCGGCAACCACTTCCGGGGCAGCAGCGACTACGACGACGTGCTGGGATGCGAGTACTACAGCCCCGCGCACGACCAGTGGACGGTGGTGGCGCCCATGCCGCGGGGTCAGAGCGACGTGGGCGTCACCGTCCTCCAGGGTCGGATCTACGTGGTGGGCGGGTACTCGTGGAACAGCCGCTGCATGGTGGACATCGTGCAGCGCTACGACCCAGACAGGGACGTGTGGGACCGTGTGTTTAACATTTTAGAGCCTCTGGGCGGGATTCGGGCCTGCACCATGACTGTTCATCTGCCCGAGGGGTCGGTGGACGAGGCTCAGATCCAGGAGGTACCCTTGCCCAAAGGCGAAGACTGACATTTGCTCGCAGTCAGGCAAAATCTCCAGGACATCTTTTTCTTTGGAAATGGTCACATCAAAACAAAATGGCAGCTCCTCTTCTTAAGACTTTTTTATGGGTCTACTTGTGAGAGACATGGTGATCACATTTTGTGTGGCTGAGTGACATAGTGTGGCTAAATTTTAAAAAAAACTACCAAATGTACATTTTCACCAGGAGAGACCGACGTCGAAATGAAACCTAGAATGGCGATTTGGAACCAAAATGGCAGTGGGTCGACTTGTGACAGACTTGCCTACCAAATAAGTCAAATTAACTTTGTGGTTGAATCTTCAACAAAACTGCTAGGAAGAACATACCTTCTAGATTACCCTAAAATTGCCATTTTTGAACCAAAATGGCTGACTTCCTGTGCCTTCAGGCATGGTTTCTTGAGGTTTTTTTTGTTGTTGGTCTTCGCGTGTTAGACATGCATTCCAAATTTCATGTTGGTAAATGAATTTGGCTTCAGGGGCTCCATTTTCAAACAGCCAAACATTTTTACGAGGAGGAATCGTCCTGCTAGATGACCCAAAAATGGCCAATTTGAGCCAAAATGGCTGACTTGCTGGTTCTTTTCAACCATGACTCTACTTATGATAGACATGCATACCAAATTCCATATTGTTAAATGAGTCTTGCTTTGGGGTCCGGATTTCCTCAAATTCACTACTTCCAACCCAATTTTTATGTGGTCATGCACCAAAAAGCCAAAGAAATGAAACAATGTTCTGTTAGAACCAACGAGAAGCCAGAGGGAATGTGAGCACCATGACGATTTTCCCTCTTTTTGTAATTTCCTAAAATGAAGGTCATTTGCGCAACATGGACAAAGCGCGGCACTGTAGCTCATTTGAAGCTCGTTACGCCCCAAACATCAGGTCCCGTCATGAGTTTGGACCTCTGCGAGCTTGTGGTCACAAAACCAGTGTTTGTATCAATTCCTAAGTCTTGGTTTCTTGATGTTAGCTGACATGTCAACGTCACATTCGCATCATTGTCTAAATGCTAGGTGGCTACATGTTAGTATTACTAACATCAACATCAAGAGATTTGTCATTTGATTTTATTTTATTTTTATTTTTTTTATTTTTTTTTAAAGTAGCCAATATCATGAGCGTAAACCAAGCTTCCCGTTCTGTCCAAGTGGCCATGTTGTCAATATGAGATGCAAATAAAGTTTTTAAAAATGAACAAATCCTGAGTGCGGCATCCATTTATTTGCCTTCTTCTTTGTCGTTTGTGTGCTTTCGTCACGTCTGTTTCTTGTCTGATTGGCTAGCTCAGTGGTTCACAGCCGCGGTCCTCGAGTACCCCTCTCCAACCTGTTTTCCATGACTCCCACAAGCAACACAGGTATTTCAAACTATCAGCTAATCAGCAAGCTCAGCATGAAGCCTGATAACGATCTCCAGCTGCGTTGGCTGTGGAGACAGGCTGGCGAGGGGAACTCGAGGACGATCAGTCACTCAGTGTTGACGTTTACGTTTGAAGTTTCTCTACCATTACATCGCCGTGCTAGGTGGCTAGTAGCTACAAGTTAGCATTGCTAACATCAACATATTAGACAACTAATTGCCTGGTCTCGTCACGTGTTCCCTACTCTTGCATCTTGATGCTAGGCGGCTACATGTTAGCATCACTAGTACCAGGCAATGATATTTTTTAAGTATTTCTCTTTTAATATATTTTTTAAATGAGCCAATCTGGATTTTCTTTCATTTACACACACACACACACACACACACACACACACACATTTCATTAGATGTGTTCGTCCTTCAGCTGATAAGAGCGCCGACATCTGACGGGGCCAAGGACTCCAAACAAAGCAGCACACAGAAAGTCGCGCACAAGTTAACGTCTCTACTTTTATTTTTATTTAAAAAAGAAAAAAGGTGAGAGTGTGTCAATATTGCTGTCCAGTTAAAGGGAAAAAAACACCATCAAGGCCCAAATTGAAATGTCATTTCCAAGTAGGATTTGAAAATAGAGTTAGGGTTTCAAAGTACAGTTAAAAAAATTCATTTTAAAACAAAGGCTAGGATTTGGGGTTTGCGATTTCATATTTTACTTTCAGGAAAAGGTTGGAGTTCAAATTAAGTTTTAGGCCCACTGTAGCCAGGGTGACAGTTTCGAAGTAGGATCTCAAACCAGGGTTAAAAGTAGGATTAGGGTTTATAAAAGTATCACATTTAAGCATCTTCAATGAATTCTTTTTTTCCTTTTTTATCAGCAGATTCCTGGCAGCCAGACTGAGCACGGCCCCTCCCCTCCTGTAAGTATCCTTGTCCATCCTCCACATTTGTCTTATAAAAAGCAGTCCCGCTCTTCTTGGTGACGCTCATCTTCCCTCAAAGTCCCGCTTCTTCTTCTTGTCTTTTCTTTTGTCAAACCTGTGGAGGATCTGCAATGTCCCTAGACGGTGACGTGTGCGCGGTGACGGGAGCGTGCGGCTTCCTGGGAAAGACGCTGATTAGGATGCTTTTGGACCAGGAGAAAAACCTCAGTGAGATACGACTCATCGATATCAACGTCAACCAGGAACTGCTTGAAAGTCTGGAAGGTAGCAAAAAGGGTCCGATTTCACACGGTTTGATGTCTCATGAGTATCTGTTTTTTTTTTGCTTTTGTGTACAAAATGAAAACAGATTATAAAAAATATATATTCTCATATGAAAATAAAAATATATTTTGTACAGAAAATTAAGATAAAAAATTGTCATATTAAGATAAAAATAGAGATTAAAAAGAACTATTAAAAAATTTATAAGATAAAAACATTTGTTTAATTAAATTAATATTTATTGTATTTTTTATAATTTCATTTAAATAAAAAAGGTTCTGCTATTTAACATTTGCGATTAAAAAAAAAGAAATATATGTATATATTTATTGATATATTTTGATTTTTCAAAGAATACAAAATTGGAAACTTTTTTTTCGAAGAAACTTAAAATTCTGATGGAGAAAATACAGGTATGTTTCAGATGATAAAGATTGAATTTATTTTCATGGAAAGATGACAAGCTGCTGTATGTTTTGATACATTTTGAAATGTTTTAAAAAGATTGCCCCCCCCCCCCCCCCCCCCCCCACACACACATTACATGTTTTGGACTACAAAAAAAACTCAGATAAAGCTAATCGTTTTTATTATTGTTATTGGATATGTTTGAGGGGACAAAAGCTCAAAGATCCAATGATTTTTTGCTTGGTCTAGAATTTGGATGACTCTTTCTTGCCTCTCATATTCGGCGGAATTTTCTGCGTTTCAGAAAGCCGAGGCAACGTCCGGCTGACCGCGTTGGAGGGCGACATCAGAAATGGCGACTTTGTGAGAAAAGCGTGTCGGGGGGCCACGCTGATCTTCCACGTCGCTTCCATCATCGACGTCATCGACGCTGTGGAGGCCAGCGAGATATACAGCGTCAACGTCAAAGGTGCGTGCGCCAGCAACGGTTGATGCTAGGCTGGGGCTAACCGAGCGCTCTCCTTCCTTCCTGTCCACACTTGGGCACTCGAACGCACCACGGCATTCATACCAAAACCCAAATTATTACTCACAAAAAGCTGTTCACGATAGATGCTGAGAATCAAATCAAAGCCGCGTCAATGGAACACAAACAGGAAGTAGCAAACAAAATAAAAGCAGTCTGCACCTCTACAGTCGTCTGAGCCTTTCAAAATAAGAGCTAAAAAAAAATCCCCAAAAGCTTCTATTGCAAGTTGTTCAACACTGTTTAGCTTTTTGTGAATAAAATAATATTCAATTTCGACCAAAGTTGCTGCTCTCTTTCTGTGAACAAAAGTGGTACACCAAAAACTTTAGTCCAAATTTTTCACAAAATGATTATTATTTGTATTGCAACTGAGAGTACTACAAGCCAACGGTAAAGCAGGAAGTACTGACCTATCAAAATAATAGTCTGTTTTTACGCTTACCTTTTCAAAATAAGTGTCACAAAAAGCCCCAAAACCCTAAAATGTGAATCATCATACTTTTTGTGGAACAGCTAAAAAAAAAAGTGCTAGCTTTTTCTAAACAAAGGTTGCACAGTTTGGAATTTGATCGGCAGAACCGAGAGAAAAAAGAGTCTTTTATGCTTTAAATGACTCAGTTCCTTTGAAATGAAGTGTGACATGCATCCAAAACTTTGGTCCAACAAAATTGCTCACAAAAAGCTGCATCTTACGAGAGCCAACAGTTGTAACAAAAAAAACAGGGACTCCAAATTTGGGGCATCCATCTTTTGTTGCGCAAAAGCTGGCACGCGGTTAAAGCTCCGTTGGTGTTCCAGGGACCGAGAACCTCCTGGAGGCGTGCGTCCAGGAGAACGTGGCGTCCTTCATCTACACCAGCACGGTGGAGGTGATGGGCCCCAACCTGGAGGGCGAGCCGGTGGTGAACGGCCACGAAGACATGGCCTACCGCTCCTCCCTCAAGTCCTCCTACAGCAAGACCAAAAAGGAGGCCGAGGACCGCACCCTGAGCTACGACGGCGAGCCCCTGCCCAACGGCGGCCGCCTGGCCACCTGCGCCCTGAGGCCCATGTACATCTACGGCGAGGACTGCCGCTTCCTGCTGAGCCACATGGCGGACGGCGTGCGCAACGGCGACGTCCTCTACCGGATGTCCCTGCGGGACGCCAAAGTCAACCCGGTCTACGTGGGCAACGTGGCGGCGGCCCACCTCCAGGCCGCCCGCTGCCTCCGTGACCCCGAGCGGCGGGCGCGCGTGGCCGGGAAGTTCTACTTCGTGTCGGACGACACGCCGCACGTCAGCTACTCGGACTTCAACTACGCCGTCATGTCGCCGCTGGGCTTCGGCATCCAGGACAAGATGCCGGTGCCCCTGCGCCTGTTCTACGTGGTCTGCTTCCTGTGGGAGATGGCGTGCCTGATGCTGCGGCCCTTCCGGCGGGTGGTGCCGCCCATCAACCGGCAGCTGCTGACCATGCTCAACACGCCCTTCAGCTTCTCGTACGACAAGGCCAAGCGCGAGCTGGGCTACGCGCCCAAGTACACCTGGCAGGAGGCGCGCAGCAACACCACCCGCTGGCTGGCGCAGCAGCTGCCCGAACAACGAGAGAAAATATGGACCAAGTAAAAGCACCGTGGCGGGAGTTTCGACATCAAAGAAAGAAAAGCGCAACTCCCTCGTTAGCCTGACTTAAAACATGATGAGTAAATGGAGTTGATTCCCCTCAAAGAAAGAGTACAGTGAATTGAAAAACACAAAGAGTTAAAACATTTTTAAAAAGTGACGCATAACTCCCTAACTTTGTAGCCTGATTTTAAACAACAAAATAGGGACACGAGAGTTCATATCAAGAAGAAACGTACAACTCCCTTGCTAGCCTCACTTAAAACTTCAAGAAAAGGTAGTAAGCTGAAGTTTGAAAACATTAACAAGGAGCGTAAAGAGTTAACTTGTAACAATAAATGTGGTGTCAGCCATGGATTTGTATATTGACTGTTTTTGGTCAATATTTTTTCCCCCACCCATTTTCCCAACGTTTTTTTCCAATGTATTTCAATGGGTGTCAGTTATACGCAAATGTTGGCTATTCGCGGGCCCACCCGGTCTCTCTCCCCTGCGAATATATGACAGTGATTCTGTGCTAATTTTGTCAAAACGATGGCGACCCAGAAGTAGCTTGAAATTGTAAAACGACGACAAATCTGAATTTAAGTATTTTACAGGAATTCATTTGCATATAAGAGTACAAAATTACCCCCCAAAATCAAAACAAAGCACTATTGATACAACAGTTGGTGAAATACAAATTTGCAATACCTTCATGTTTGTTCTTCCATTGAGGCTTCTTGGCCACCGTACAATTTGGCAATTTAGCTTGTAATTCAGGGGCGGCTTGGTGTTGTTTTTTTGTTTTTATTGTGAAATATGGTTAAAATGAGTATTTTCAGCGGAAGCTCTCATACTACTTCCTAATTTTTATTTTCAACTAATTAAAATGAGTATCTACTCAACTTTAATTGTGGTCGTCTTGTGTTTTTTCCCCCCTGCGCCCCGTACACTGTCGATTGCGGGGGCCGCCATCTTGTTTGTTTACCCAGTGACGTGACCTCAAGCGACCGATCAGCCGCGACTTTCTGAGAACCCCAACAACCAATCGCGTTCGTCCCCACGCGCATTTCGGACGTGAGTTATGATGCATTAAAACACACCCACGCATTGTCGTAAAACGCGAAACTGACCGTGTCCGTGACAGTTGTAGTTGTTTTATGGGAAATTTTGTGGTTCGTGGGTGCCCGTCGCCGGTTGTTGTGTGACGCCTAAGCCGAAAGCCGATCAGCCTGGGCCACTGAGCAGCTGAGCACCGCTAAGCTTCCATTAACTCCAGGAAATGTGTCCCCCCGGTAAAAGCGTCCTGCTCTTCTTCTGTCTTCTGCTGGTTCACTCGGTCCAAGGTACGTCAACCTGTGCCTGATAGTTTGCCCCTCTCGTGGACTTGTCAATGCGATAACCAAAATATTAGGAACACGTTGGTGACGTTTTTTTTCAGGCGTACGAGCACAGTTTTAAATAAAAAGAAATACAATGAAATTAATAAATCACAAATAATAAATTCTAACATACAGTTAAGGTATAATGAGATACAGTCATGATAGAATGAATAATATATAACAGCAAAACTTATGTATATTTTTGTGTCGTCCAAAATAAATACACAAATAAGAAAAATACGAACATAATAATACAACAAAAATTATCAAACAAAAATATATAATAAAATATTGTCATACAGTACAAAATGAAGTCCATGCATGATACATTAAAATTTAAAATAAGTGTAAAAAAATGAAATCAAATCTCAATTTATGCAATCATATATACAAAAAAGAATACATGCATTAAATATGTATTCTAGCTCTATGAATAGGAAATTATAAAACTGTATGAAATAAAATGTAAAAAATATATATATAAAAATAAAATACATAACGTCAAAAAAACTGGTAGTCAGAGTAGTCAAAAATACATTTATAAAAAATATTGAAAGAACAACGACACAACTGCAATAAATCAAACTAAATAGAAAATATGACTACAACTTTGAAACTAGAATACATTAATAAATACCAAAAAAAATAATAATAATAAATGACTGTCATATTCATCAACAAACGAATACCTAAATGAATAATAGTAAGAAATTATGGTGCTAGAAAAGGGAAATAAATCAATAAATAATCAGAATAAAACAAATGACTAATTAACTAGCAAACCATTTAGTTATAATAGATACTAGTCAAATTCTTCATAACTGGTGCACCATTCTGATATTTATTGAAGTCATGTCGGATGGGTTGTTTCACTGGATTAATGCCAAACGACCTCACTTCAATCATGGAGGATCTGAGGCAAGGGCGGACGAGTGCGCCAACGTGAGCAACACCACGTGGCAGCAGTACCGCCAGCACAGGCAGCAGCGAGCACAGCCGCGGGTTCGCTACCTGCTGATGACTCGAGAGCGGCTGGGCTGCGCACGTACCTTCCGCCAGGTGCGGGGGAGCGCCTTCAACGTCACGCGGCCCACCAAGGTCATCGTGCACGGATACAGGTCAGGGAGAAGCTCCGCGTCATTCATGATATGATATTTACAAAAACACGTCGGGTCAAATCAACCAGTTGGTTTTGGTGTTTGCAAACGAGTCGTCTCTGAACATTTTTCTGTCGCTTGAGAGTGACGCGTCTTTGATGTTTTACGCTCGGGCAGGGCTCTGGGCAGCAAGCCTTGGTGGGTTTTGGATCTCGCCGAGGCGCTGCTCGCGGTGGAGGACGCCAACGTGCTGATGGCGGACTGGGTGCACAGCGCCTCTTTCGCGTACAATCTGGTGGTGGACAACTACAAGGAGGTGGCCCTGCAGATCTCCGTCCTCGTCAACGGGCTGCAGGTCACTTGCAAACACAACTCATAATTGCAATTTTGTTACAAGGGATTTATGACCCTTGTGTCCTAGCGTAGCCATTTTTGCCTCTTGATTTATGACATTTTTTGTAACATTTTTTCACATCATTTTTTACTTTCATCTTGTAACAGACTTTCTTTTTGTGACATTGCAAATTTTTATCTCGTGATTTATGACCTTTTTACAACCTTTGTGTCTTGATTTATGACTTTCTTGCTACATTTCTACAAGTTCCTTTGAATTTCTTCTTGTTCCAGTATGACGGTTTCACAAAATGTATTCCATCACATACTTTGACTTTCCTTGTTACATTACAAATTGTTTAGCTTTCTTTGTGTAGCAACACAAATTGCAACTTTTTTCACTTAATTATTCTTTTCTTAACATTACAAATTTGGTCCTGTGATTTATGACTTTTTTCTTGTAACATCTTTTTTTTTTTTTTTTGCCAGTGCTTTATGACTTTTTTGTACCAGTATAATTAGTCCTCGTTGTAACATTCTATTTCACTTCTTCTTGTAACCTTAGACCTTTAAAAAAATAAAATAAAATTCTGACTTTCTTAAACAGAAAGAAGGATGCAAGCTGGAGTCGTTCCACTTCATCGGCGTCAGTTTGGGGGCGCACGTGGCCGGATTTGTAGGAACGCTCTTCGAGGGAAAGATCGGACGAATCACGGGTAAAATTCAACAAGAATTTGTTTGATTATGAGTGAGATTCAGTTCTTTTACTGCTGTTGTTTTCCAGGTTTGGACCCGGCTGGTCCCATGTTTAAAGGTGCGGACACCTTCGACCGCCTGGACCCGTCTGACGCGCAGTTCGTGGACGTCATCCACACAGACTCCGACTGTAAGACCGTAGCCGTATTCAATCCATAAAAATCAATTGGAAGCTTTCGTTTTCTCCCATTGTCGATAATGTTTATTATATAAATGTGCTTTAGATGTGGAAACTAAAACACAAGTAGGACCGAACATTTACAAAAAGCGGTATGTTAATGAAGACTTAAAAAAAAAATTTTGTGCTGTGTTGAAGACACTAAAATTGTCTTTGATCTTTACAAAAAAAATGTCAGTTTTTGAGAAACCTTGACATTTTCTCTTGATGTTTTCCAAATCTTGCATGTATACGGTATTGCATGTCCTTACATGTCTTGCAGACTTTGGCATCTCCATCCCGGTCGGCCACGTGGACTTTTTCCTGAACGGTGGAAATGACCAGACGGGATGTGCACGATCTCGCTTTGCCTCTGGTGAGTTTGACTTTATGATTAACAACTGTGGGAAAAAAACAAATCGTAAACATGGTCCTGCCTCTTATGTCTCCGAATGTTGAATAAAGGCTTCTTCTTTTTTTTCTTTTTTTTTAAAAATCAAATCTGGTTAAAGGTACCAAAAAATGGATCTGAACCGTACTACTTTCTTTCACCTTTTAAAACAACTATATTTGGCACACCTTTTTTAATTTATGAGCTGAACTACGCCACTTTTGGTCCTCCTCAAATATACTACTCCTTGACATCATTTTGAACCATATCACTTTTGTGCATTTGTATTTCTTGGCATCCTTTTGACCCATACTACTTTTTGGCACCCTTATAAATCAAACTTTTAACCCATACCATCCTTACAAAACATTAATTTTGAGACTACTTTTAGCATGCTACCTTTTGTCACCACTTTGAACCAAACTGTATTGATTTTCAGCACCCTTTTGAACCCTATCACCTTTCGTGTGAATTTGTCAGTTTTGGGCTTCTTTCCAGTGTACGGCTATGTGATTTGTGACCACATGAGGGCGCTGCACGTGTACATGAGCTCTCTGAATGCTTCTTGCCGGCTGAGCGGCATTCCCTGTGACAGCTACCAAAATTTCCTGCAGGGACGATGCCTCCACTGCGATGCCTTCCGGGGAACGTGTCCTGCCATCGGTCAGTGAGTCACATTAAATTAAAAAAAAAGATCAAATGGCAGAACACAGAAAGCCGATTTCAAATTTCATTTGAGAATATTATTTAAGAAACTACAGAAGCGTATTGCATTCTCTTGAAAATAACTCCTGTTTTTCGGACAAATCTTGTTGGGGAGCTTCGTTTTTGTTGTGTAATTCTTTTTTAATTGTATTTTTTTCTGTTTTACTGCATTTTTTTTCTGTCAAAAAAATCTGAAAAAAGGGGAAACAAATATTCAGAAAAATAGGGGGAAATTTTTCAAAAAAAAATTAAGAGTACACTTAGTCACTTAGAGTGGTTTAAAAAAAAAAAAGAAGAAAACTCAAGCAAGGTACAGCTTCTGTTTTTCGAAAAACAAATGTTTTTTTTTAAATAAAGATTTTCTGAATATCCCCCACCAAACTCATCCCTCCCGTGTTTCAGAATATTTTTTTAATGACAGAAACAAAATACTCAGTAAAACAGAAAAACATTCAGGGAAAAAAGAACATTTAAAAAAATACACAAAGAAACAACGCTCCCCGAACAAATTAGTCAGAAAAGGTGAAAGCAATATGCTTCCGTAAAAAAAACAACTCAAGTAAAAATTTAACTAAAAACGTATAATATAAATATATAACGAACCAATACAATACACAGTACAATTAGAAAATGTACATCTAATTAAGCATGTCTTCAAGTCTTTTTTTAATGTCAATATTTGGCAGATATTTAATCGTGTGCGTGCGTGTGTCTTTCAGGTTTGTCCGAAAAGTGCGGCATCACTTTATCTCCCCTCCCCACGGAGCAGAGGTTGTTCCTCCTCACCACGTCTGGGCCTCCTTTCTGCGGTAAGACTCCGTCAACTTTATGCGCTCAAAGTACATTGCCGATGTTGCCTGCAAATGCGCACTTGAGGGCTCCCACCTGATGAGTGTCCTCATGCGGATACAAAAGTAAAGCCGACGCGCGAAGGCTCTCCTAATTGCGGCACAAACATCAAAGACAAAGCCAGAGGGGAAATGTCATTAGTCAGCAGAAGCGAGCTAATGAGCTCCTTTGCTGTGTGTGAGTGACCCTGCGCACGCAAAGGCAAAATCAATCGCGTGCTCGCGCGCGCTTACCACAAGAACAATTCAAAGTCAAACAAAGTCAAGCAGAGCAAAAAAAAGAAGAAGAAAAGAAAAAAAGAATTCGCTTAACGCTCTCTGCTGCCATTTTTTGGGACTCTTGGAAAACGTTCATTTTTGGCGCCATTCCAAACTATACCATGTTTTGGCACCCGAGGAATGTTGTTGATGTTCATCTCTGGTTTGTGCTGCAGCTCATCACATCCTGCTTTTGTTGGAAGCGTCCGCTCTCACGAAAAGCGCCGAAGTAGAAGTGACGCTGACCACCGGAGACCAGGAGACAAAACGACGACTCCGGCTGTGGGTACCACCACTTTTTGAAAAATATTTTCATTGGGCTACCAAAGTACAGCGATGCACTATAGAAACCCTATCAGTTTGATTTACTTCAATACGATAGTTGAGGTTCATTAAAACTCATTCACTGCCATAAATTCATAAGAAAAAAAAGATTATTAAAAATTAGGGGCGACAGGCGATTAACATTTTTAATTGTAATTAATCGCATGACTTCACTGGTTAGCTCACGATTAATCACAAATTTGATATCTGTTCTAAATGTACAATAAAAAAAATCTAGGTTTTCATACTTTTGTGAACAAAAGTGCAAAAAAAATTAAACTAATAAAAATAGTTAAAATTAATGTTTGACGTCTATAGCCGTCAATGGCAGTGAATGAATAGAAAAAGAAAAAAGACAACATTATTAAAAACTTGGGCCGTCAGGCAATTACAATTTGTAATCATAATTAATCGCATGACTTCACTAGTTAACTCACAATTAATTAAATTTTATATCTGTTGTAAATGTACAATAAAAAAAATCCTAGGTTTTCATTCTCTTGTTAACAAAAGTGGAAAAAAATGTTAAACTAATAGAAATAGTTTAAATGAATTTTTGACGTCTATAGCCGTCAATGGCAGTGAATGAGTTAACGGGTACAAGACCAACTGATACATATCGTGTGTGGTGTGCCAGGATTTCCACTTATTCTAAACCTTGAACTAGGCTGCACCACTAAATATGATAACCATCTGAATTCAAGGTCCACTGCACGTCCCTCTTATCCTAACAGTCATCACCTTCTCCACTGGCCATTTGTAATGGTGACATCCTTGAGGGAGGTAATAACTGTCTGCGTTGACAAACATGTGTGTGTGCTTTAGTCAAACAGACACAACGGTGTACAGGGCGATGTTGGCTCACCCGGTGGCGCTGTGTGAGATCCACTCCATCACCCTGAAAAACACGGGCGCTCTCTTCTACCGCCAGAACGACATCCACCTCAAGTCCATCTGTCTGTCCCAAATCGCCACAACCACGTATGTCGAGACTGAAACTTGCACCTCTTTTAGCTTGGAGTTTTACATTAGGGTGGCTGCAATGTGCATGCCAGACCACTAGATGGAGATGTTTTCCAAATGTTAGATGGTAATGCTCAAAAAGTCTACCGTGTTATCTAAAAGCCCCAAAATATAAATAATAATACAAAAATAATAGAATTTAAAAATCATTTGGAGGGTAGACATTTGTTGCTAGGCAGAGTTCAAAAGCAAATGATCAAGATTAGAGAATACTTGTTGCTAGGCAGAATTCACACATTGCTAAGCAGAAATCACAATTATTTGGGGGATGGGAACATTGGTTGCTAGGCAGAATTCATGGTAAGCACAATGTTGGCACAATAAGTTACACTTATTTGAGGAAGACGCTTGTTGCTAGGCAGACTTCACATGTTCATTTGGAGGGGAAGATGCTTGTTGCTTGGAAAAATCTGAATTATTTGAGGGGAAACAGTTGGTAGTCAGATTTGACAATCATTTAGGTGAGAAGACACTTGTTGCTAGGCAGAATTGACAAGTATTTGTGGGGCAGATTTAAATGTAATCCAAAAAAAAAAAATCGATTTTACGTTTCATTGACACGACACTGTTTGGCAGAATTCACAATCATTGTGAGGAAGAACCATTCGAACGTGGGGACAGACTTGTTGCAAGGCAGAATTTAAGGAAAAATATTTTTCTATTTTGTTTTCAGGCGCGAGGTGCCACTGTGCGTGAACAACATCAACATCCGGCGAGGAGCTCCATGGTCACATGACTTGGTGCAGGTGTGCAGCCACTTCTAATGCCCCCTTCAGGGACCAAAAACTGTGAGGGCGACAAGAGAATGGAGCGTCGCAGCAAAATGGAGACTGTGGAGTAGGCAAACATTAGCATGTTTATGTTATTTTTTGTAATTTCTATCCTTGAATCCTCCAATGAATGAACAATGATCTGTCGATTTTTATGCGAAAGGAGACTGAGGGCAGTAAGAAAACAGGGCACTGCAGCCAAGTGGAGACAGTGGAATGGGCCAAGTTAGCATGTATGTTTATTGTTGTCATTGTACACACATTTACATCCCAAAAGAAAAACAGCTTAGCGTAGCCTGTACATGAAGCATTCCAGGAAGCAGACAGTCCTAAAGAAACATTTCACTTCACACTGACCAAAAACTTTATGGAGAAATGTTGGCCCCGTGTGGTAATAAATCAACTGTAATTGGACAATTTCACATGATATGAATGTATGTACTATGTTCAGTAATATTAGTAACCCAAAAAACTTGCTAATGGCTAACTATGCCAACACAATGAGTTTTATTTACAGATGAAGCACTCCATTTCTTTCCTTATTTTTTTAACAAAATAATACTAAATGAGCAAAAGTGATGTGTGAATCGAAACAACAACAACAACAACAACAACAAAAAGCTGTGGTCCGAATAGTGAAAGTCTTAGAATAAGTCAAAAGAAGAAAATGGCATGGTCAGAGTTTGGGAGTGTCGGTGGGAGCGAGCGGCGCTCGGCTCCTCTGGAAGCGAGCTGCTCCTCCGCCCATGTCGCCCCCTGTGGAGACAAATAGGAATTACACACATTTGGACGCCGCACACTTGGGAAATCTTTTAATCCACAAAACTCAAAGCAGGTAAAATGGCGTCCATTTTGCTAATTGGAACAAGTTAATAAATAAGCACACCCCATTCATCAATTAACACAATCTTTTATATATATATGTTGTATTTTTAAGAAGAAAAAAAAAACTTTTTTATAGTTTTGTTTATATTTAAAAAAAAGAAGTAATTTTTGTCTTTTTCCTGAGGGATTTTTTGAATTTTATTTTAAGTTAAAAAAAAAACTTGCCAAAAAGTCAAATTTTTTCTGAAAAAAATGTTTTTTAGGACAAGTCGTGTGTTTCAAGGAAAAAGTTGAATATTATCCTGCAACAATGTTCAGAAAACCGGTTTCTGTTTTTTTTTTTAAAGACACATTTACAAAAACAAGAAGAAGAAAAAAAGTTGTAACTTTCCTAGCAAAAAGTCTTGTCAATATATTGTTATTGTTAGTGTCAAAGGTGGCATCCATGCACAAAAGTTCCCATCTGCTCCACCGCCCAGGTGCAGTACTTACATGTATCTTAAGCGGGTGAGCCAGTGTGTTAGCTCCGGACCCCCTCGCGCCCCCTCTACCTCAAATAATCCCTCTCACTGCCATAGTCGGTTAAGGAGCCCGCCATGTCGGTAAAGTCCTCCAGGACCAGGCTGGTGGAGTCCTCACCAGAGGGCAGCTCCGGGTCGGACGGCCACGGCCTTCCGACGGGGGTCTCATCCCGGCGTCCCCGGTCGGGGTCGGACTCCCGGCCAGAGGGCCGGTCGGCCCGTTCGGGGGCCTCTCCCTCGCTGCTTTGCGACGAGGGGGCCAGCACGTGGTAGAGGCTGGGCAGGCGGATGTCCAGCAGGACGCCGCTCTTGATGTAAAGCTTGTTGTTGAGGTTGTACAGCTTCTCGGCGATGTCGTAGCCGAGCATGACGGCGAAAAGGCGGCACACGTATCGCTCCTTAGACATGAGGGAGAACAGGCGACGGCGGCGCCAAGACACGTAGCGGCAATCTTCTTCCGCCGTCAACGTCACCTGAGAGGCAAACAAGCGCCTTTAGAAAATGTAAAGCATTCTGAAATGTGGCATGTGACCTGTTTGTGTCTCTGGCAATCTGGGTCAGAGCCAGAAAACGGCGCTACCTGAAACTTTCCATCCTCGTTGGGCCTCAGGGACTCCCACTCGGGCGAGTCCAGGAACTGGTGTCGGTGGATGTAGTGCAGGAACTGACCCTCCAGAGATACGTTGATCCTGACATCAAGAGTGACAAGGTTAAAAAGGGAAAGTGAGATTAGAGAGCTGGAGGTCAGCCATTAAGTCCAAATATTTGCATAACGATCTCCACGGGGGGGGACGAAGAAATAATGTCCAGCGCGGTGAATATTTGCTGCGTCAAGCTCCGTTTGTTCGTTTGCCAGAGACGATGGATAAAGTCATCAGGACGCACTCCTCAGTCGGGGGGGAAGATAGGAGGCTTTAAAATAATCCACCGGCTAAAACTGGATCGCATTAAAGATTCCCTCTTTCTCCTTCATCGTTGAATGTTGCAACATCTGATCTGCTGCTATCTCTTCTCGGTCACTTTCACCTGAGACAACCTCACACAAGGGGGCGAGTGCAGAACAAAAAGGTTCTCGCAAAAGATGGAAGTCCCACTACAGTAAATCGTCATTTACCTGTTTTATTAATAAATATAATTTCCTAGTTAGATGAAGTGATTCCCAACCAGGGTGCAATTACAACATCTGATTGTCTGAATAATATTTCGCAATTACAATTATATCTCGTTTATCCATCTATGCTAGAGACGCAGTGGCAAACAGAACAATTACATGCCCTACCACTAGATGGCGAAAGGTACGGCAATCTGATTATGTTGCGTTTGTGGAATTTAAATAAGCAGAAAAATCCGCCTGTTTGTATCCATTTTAGAGGGCGGCTATTTTGCCACTTTGCTGCCGATTGAAAATGACATCACAGTGCCGAAGTGCTCAAGCTGCATTTCCCACCTTCCTCGAATGCAGCATCAGATCACATGACCAAACCCAGAAAACAGGTGAACCGTGATTGGTGCCCTTAAGCACTGGGATGTCATTGTAGTTTGACGGCAAGTAGCAAAATGGCCGCCCGTCAAAATGGATAAAAACAAAGGCAATAGTAATCAGAATGCCGTGTTTAGACTTGTGGGGGTGCTTAGAACATAATTATTGCAAAGAAGACAGGCCAACATTTCACGTTGAGATGCAATCATTATTTCAGTATTCATCCTTTTTGTGACATTTTTGTTTGGTAGTAATCTGATATTTTTTCAATGCGAAATGGTTGCCTTGGCTCAATAAAGGTTGGGAAGCACTGTTCTGGTTAACTACTTTTTTTTATTTTTATTCCATATGAAGCACCGGGGAACGAGAGTACTTGCTTTATTTTGCCAATTGGGAGCTGCTCGTTGCTCCTGACCTCCCCAGCGTGCAGCAAATGGGGCCGAACAGGAACCAGAAAGAGAATGAAAATATCCCCGCGGTGGGCACCAGGGTTGCTTCAAACATCTGTTCGGGAAACCTTCCAAGTACACGCTGACGCTGTAACAGCAGATTAGCGCTTTTGGGATGAGCTGACCCCCGTTGTTGCCGATGCACTTTTGTTTCCTAACATAGAAGAGAGTAAATGAAATGCCGACTCGTGTCACACGCTTGGGACTCGCTGGTACTTTACAAAAAGCAACAACACGGCTGCTTTCCCTCCTCCTTATTATTAATTTCTGCATTATTTTCTAGACAATTTGAATCACGAACTAAAAACACCTTGTCAAACACTTTTAAATTTCTCTTACGTAGCTATCAAGAGTAAGACGTCAAAATTAAATAGACTAAGTACTTGTATACCTTAAGACCCGTGGCCCTGAATTGGACCAGAAGAATAGAAAAGCAATGGTTTATGACCACCTTAGTTTATAAATCAACTCATCCATCTCCGGTACTGCTTATCCTGTTCAGGGTCACAGCTGGCGTCTATCCCACAGTGTGAAAGATGGACCGGTCACATCACCACACTGGGGACCGGCGAGATACGAGGTAACATAATTTTTTGAGTGCGTTGAAAAAATACAGAAAAATTTGTCGACGCTGTGGTAAGTCGTTAGCACCAACTTACATGCTAAGAGCTACGGCTAAAAAAAAAAAAAAAAAAAATCATAGGCTATATCTGCTCTGCGGCGCCAAAAACAACAGCCTTTGTCTTACAAATGTTCATGGAGAGTAGCCTACATCGTGCAGTGACGGACAAAGGATTTAAACATCGGGAAAATCAGTCGAAATGAGTGCACTTATTGGAACAGACCGTGTTTCTGATATCCACAATTATACAACCTGTCGGCAGCTGCTAATCGTTCTTCGTTTCTGTCTTCTCCCACTGCACTGCTAACGGCCAACCAGAATAAAAAAAAACAGACTTGAAATGGTCTAAGATTCACAGGGGATCATATAGAGCCTTGACACCAGCTCCAGTCCAGGTTTACTGGTCTAGGCAGGAAGATTATAGTTGTGTTAGCTATGGAATTAGCATTGCATCGTGTCATCACAGTGTTTTTTTCTCAAACCTGCTCTTGGTACATAAAAACGGGCAACCTGTAAAACTACACTACTTCGTCACCACTTTGTTTATGCCGATGACATTTTATAATTCTGGGGGAACAGAACCTTCGAGACTACACTTGAGAAGTTCAGACGATCTTCGGTGAGCTTTAAGGCCACCGACCAGGAACACGTACCAATTCATGACCCATTATCGTCATCGGAGTTGACATTCTGCGGTTTTTTATGCCCGACGCCATTCCTGAGATAACCCTTCGACTTCTTCAGGATTGCGACTGGGATCTCAAGTGGCCCCCAGTAGGTGTCTTGATGCTAGGGTGAACTTCATGCTAGTACTGGGGAGCTCCAGATGTTGGGTGTCAGGGGAACTGGCCAGAAACCAAACCCGTATGGACTACAAGTATCACTCCATCCAGGATGGGGATCACCATTAGGTGCCAAGATCCTGGCTGGGAACTAAAGCTGTTCTGGGTCCCTGGAAGTCGGCAGAACGTACCACTACTACCAATGTGAACCGACTCCATAGACTAAATGGTACAGGAAAAAAAAACAGTCGACACCCACCTGCCAGACAGCAGAAACGAGAGCTTCTCGATGGGCGTCTTGCCCTCCACTGCATACGTCTCGCCCACCTTCATTTCCAATACCTTGTTCTCAAAGGCGCCCGCAATCTCCTTGAAGACCTGGACGGGAACCCCCAACGGGAGGTAGACGTCCTGGTAGAGGGCGGCTAACTCCTCGCTGGGCAGGCCCTCCTGGCGCAGGCGGTACAGCAGGTGGCAGATCTGCAGCAGGCAGGCCAGAAGTAGCAAGAGGTTCCAGGTGACCACGTCGGGGCCGCACACCGTCATCCAACCCCACAGGGTCAGGCAGAGGAAGGAAGGCGCCAGTAGACCGAAGATGAAGAGGCACCCGTAGGCCCCGCTGCCGCCCATGTAGCCCAGGAACAGGATCGTGTTGCCCAGGTGGTAAAGAGCCCCCTCGGTGTTGTTGCTCCAGCCATCGCATACAGGGGCAGCAAACAGGTTCTCTAAGAGGCTGGGGTTCTCCAAAGTCATGTCAGGAAAGGTCGGGAAAAGTCAACAATCCAAGTTTGTTCCCTCGGGAAGTTCTTCGGGCTCTGTTACAGTTCTAGCACAAGGTCCTGCTATCATTATGCGTCTCCTTTTCCATCTCTGGTGAGGACTCTTTCAGCTCAATCGCCAGCCAGCACTGTGGAGACAACAGCTGGAGGAGGGCGGATAAGCCGGGGAGGAGGAGTAGTCGTGGTGGGAGTGGGGGGGGGGGGGGGGTCGTCGATATGGAGTCCCCACAAGGATCACCATGTTTGGAATTGAAACCCAAGGAGGACACGAGTGGCCGACAGAAAACAGGCCCGCTACTTAACATAACAGCCAGAGAGGGGCAGGCAGGAAGTGGGAAGGACTTTGTCGCACTGTGAACTCTCCAGAGGTTCTGACGGGCCCAAAAAAGTTCTTGTGTTGTTCATGTGTCCGTTCTGTCTTGAACGGGGCCAACCGAGTGGTTTAGGACGCGTCAAAAAAAGATGGACGGGCACTCGGCAGGTCGGATTTCGGGTAAAAATATCCTCCCGCTGCTTGGCATACTTATGCTGTCCATGTCAATTGACAAAAGCAAGAGCAGTGAGTGAGGAGTGCGGACCTCCGCCAAGGCCTGTGAAATCATGAAGTCATCCATTGTTGAAATGGAATTATGTATAAAAAAAATGTTTTTAAAGATCCAAAATACAACAATCTGATGTGATAGATTAGTGTTTAAGTAAGATCATGATCAACTGGCCTGCTACATTTACACCTGTTGAATTTGACTTTTATTTTGAACTTGTTTTCTAGAAGAAGGCTTTTTTTTTTAATTACAATTATTATTTTTTAATTAGAAATGTTCAAACCATCCCTGTTTTTCATGGAAAACGATTTTTGGTGATTTATGCCGGTTTATTTATTTTTTATTCAATTATAATGGGCATTAATTATGTATGGATAAGTGTGCTGGCCCGGTCCCCATTCCCCACAAATACTGTTACAAAATAATCAAAATCTTAAAAATCCATTTAGCCTCTTCTTTGCTGATTGCAAAATAACAAATTGTTGGTCTAATATTTTTTTTTTAAATATATTTTTAATTAAAAAACAAATAGCCTTATATTACGTCTTGGGAAGAATAGCCAACATAATAAAAATAAAAAAAACAAGGTAATTAATTCCATATGTTCTCAAGTAAGTGTCACTAGTCACTAAATATGGCATAAATTTTTATTTATTTATTTTTTATTTATGAGGAGCTTAAAATTAAGCAGTACATTAAATGCATTCCTCCTTTGCATCTTTATTAGTACTCGGGTTGCCTCTGTAAAGGACAAAATGGTGATAGGCCCACTACAGAGAAGTATGCAGATATGTCAAGTATTGACCTGAAGTTATTTTTAAAAGCCTGAGTGCATACCAGGGACACCAGCCATTCAGGGAAGGGGGAAGAAATGGGCACCGAGGTTAGGAAGACGCCACGCCATAAATAATACACCTTCCATTCTTAACAAAAAAAATATGGGAGCATGGAGATGATTGCATAGAACTTTTATTCAAATTCCAACTGCAGTGATCATCACACATACAAAAATAAATAAAAGTAGACATTTTGTTCCAAATCTTCCTGGGTTGTCGCCGTCCATCTTGCTGAGGGACGAACGGACAAAAAAGTTAAAGAAGTGAAAAAAAAAATGTGTGTGCATGTGTACATGCGTGTCATGATAAGTCGGGTAGTGGGAACGTTTATATAGTCAAGTTCGACAAGCTAAATTTAGCATTTCACGCGGCCACTTGACTCTGAACATATCACTGACACCATTTCGTGATGTTCTAAATATCCACGCTGTACACTGAGCACCTCCTATGTCAACTAAATACCCATTTCAATTTTAAGATTTGTGTTACAAAACAAATGTCATTTTTTATTATGTCATGTTTTTCTAAAATATTCCTATCCCCTAAAGTTCGAAACTCTGAATCCCCTGATATCAACTGCTTTCATTGGGATTTTTCTGTTCACGCCTGGGATTGATTGCTGTGGTCTGATTTGAAGCTACTATAATTTTATCTGGTATGAATGACACAGAGGATCGATTGCTTCAATCTGAATCATACATTTAGGGCATCACCTCTTGTCTGAATTACTTATCTCGTCTCTAATTTTAATAGATCTTTTAGGTCATTCAATCTGGTTTTAATCACACCCAAGATTGATTGATCTGGTCTGAATCACACAGAGCATTTAGTCTGGTCTGGATCACTCAGATCACTTGCTCTCATTGAAATTGCTCTCTGAGGTCATTTGAGCCGGTTTGAACCCACCCTGGGATTGATTGCTCTGGTCTGAATCACACTTTAAATCGTAAGGTCAAATTGGAATTAAACACGTCCCGGATCATTTACACTTGTATGAATCAAGACATTTACAGCGTTTACTCTGGTCCGAATCCCTCGGCTTCGTTGCGCTTTCATCAAAATCGCCATTTTGAAGCCCTTTATTCTTCAACAGATTTACAAACTGAGACACGTAGAATTCACAAGATTTTACTCACCACAAACACATACAGTCAGAATAAAATAGTTAAATCTTGAATCCCAGCTCCCTCATGCAGACTTTGTGGGCCTCAATGAGTTCCGTGCAGTTCTCTTCACCTTTTTCAATGATGCTGAGGAGAAGATAAATACAATTAAAAATTGATATTTTAACATTTAGTACTTTAATAATTAAAATAGTTACCATGCGTCTCTGACTTTTTTGGTTTCAGGACAAGCACAGCACGCCTTGAGTGGCTTCTTTTGCTCACCGCCCTGGGTGATAGCAGCGGGCTCCACTGCAGCGGCAGACACGGTCGACATCTTCAACCTGCAATGGAGCATCAAAGAAATTCTCTTGTGATCGCTTAATCTGGTCTGGATTTTTAGGTTTCATCCAAATCACCCTTTTAATGTAATTTGGTTTTATTTGACTCACACCTTTAAGTGATTGCTCTTGAATCACACAAGGTTCATTGCTCTAATCGGACTCTCTCCCCAACACCTATTTCTCTAGTTGGAATCACAAATGTGATATTTGCTTGGATCTGAGCCACAGCTTGGATCATTTGCTCTGGTCTGACTCTTGAAATACTTATTGGAAACACCTGTATTGCCATTTGATCTGGTTAAAAATTAATCACACTTGGGATCAATTGCTTTGGTCTGAATTGCAAATAGGATCACCCTTTGCAGTCACTTCTTCTATCTTGAGTCACACAAGTGGGATTGATTTCTCTGGTCTGAATAACCCCTTGTTGGAATCGTATTATGTTGCAGTTTAGTCTGGTTTAAATTGCACTCTGGATCAGTTGCTCTGGTCCGAATGGTACCTTGGTCCGTTTGCTCTGGTCTGAATCACTTAAGGCAAACGACCTCATACGCTGTCACAGAATGTTCACTCGTTACACATAAGAGTCAATTTTCTTATTTATTTTAATCTGCCATTTCATCATCAGTATTCAAACTTGAAATTGTCTTAGTCAAAGTGAAAGCAAATGTGAAACTTGGCAGCGCATGAGTGAGCCGACAGTCATTTCCTCATTTTATACACTAGACAGTCATCTTTGGTGAAAATAAATATTCCTCGCTTTACAATTATACACATAGTCAAGTCACGTTTATTTATATAGCCCTTAATTACACAAGAGTCTCATATGCATTGGAAATAATACTAAAACTGTTACAAATCATGCGTTATTGATAACTGTGTGTATACAGACACAGTTTACTGGTCAAATATTAATACAATGTCACGGAAGTACATTTATGATTGATTTGGAGGTACAGTAAACACTATATTGGGACATTTACGTGACGAAAATGGAGGTGTGTCCGCACATCAGGAAAGCCTGTCAAAATTATCCCTTAAAATTGACTATCACAATAAAATGCGCCGCGTCGAACCAAACACAATGACCAAGATGTTATGCCGCGTTGCTTTCTAAGCGTGTAAACGTATTCAATTTCTTTTACCCTACATTACATAACGCACGTGAGGTGCTAACTCTTCAGCTAGCTCAGGCAATGTCGTAACGTAATGCGCTGAAACGAGCTCATAAAGCGCTCCGGTTTTGTGTCAATGCTCATAAACGATGTCGTAAAAGCGAAATATGGACACAAATGAACGATCGACACACGTAAAACTCACTTTTGGGTCTTTGATGTAACTTGGCAGTGCACAGTATGGAGGATAGTGCTTCCCGCTGTCACCTTCACAGACTAGAACGAGAAGGAACCGGCGTGTTGACACGTGACCACATTGGCAAGCAGCAAAGGCTTATGGGGAATGTAGTCTTTATGTAATTTACCATTAGGACTGAAAATGCGAGACCAAAGCAAATAAAAATACAATACAGTACATTCCAATAACTATTTAGTTATATTAAAATTAAATAATATACATTAATTGATTATAAAATACATTTAAAAAAAAAAGAGAAATTCCACTAATTAAGTAATGAAACTAAAGAAAAATACAGAGCAAAATACACTAAAACAAATCTCATCAACTAATTACAACAAATAAAGAAAACATAAATTTGATCCATTAAGTAATAGCAATCAAATAAATATATTTAATAATTGATGTCAATAAAATTAATTAAATCTAATTGATGATTTCTTGATACATTTTTATTATAAAATTATTGTGGAAAAAATAATTTTCTATACGACAAAAAAAATCGAACTATGAACTTAAAAAGAAGAAAAAAGCAGGACAATTTACGGGGAGTGAGCAGAAGACAAGTGTGGAAAGCAGACCTTAAATAACCCAACCGCGTTTAAAATTAAAATAACTCCCTTGAAGATGACAATGTAAGATGTATGACTCTGTGCTTTAGATGATTGCGTCTGTTTGTATCTGTGCCTTAAAATTGTTTGCTGCTGCTGGACGAAAAATATAGAACAGGGGGCAGACTCCGGAGTATTGAAATATGAAAAATGCATGTGTGTGTGTGTGAGTGTGTGCGTGTGCGTGTCTGCGCGTGTATGTGTCCACGCTGTGCGTCAGCAGAAGAAAGTCCAGGCGTAAGCAGGCAGAACTTAAGCCCTGAGTCATTCTCCCCAGCAGCTGTGCCCTGTTTAAAAAAACACAAGTAAGCAAAGTATATTATTCACAAATATTCACCTTTTTTTTTTTTGCAACCCTCTACTGCATACATTGCAGAGTCCTCATGTTGCCTTCCATGTTTTTTTTTCCTAAGGCTTTTACACAATCAGCAGCTGCTCTTGTGTCTCTCCAAGCCTGCTGATTAATGTTTACAGCCAACAAATTGCCTCCCGTGACGATAGAGCTTCACAAAATGAAGCCAAGCTTGGACTGAATCGGAAATTGCAACAAAAAGAACATTTCCGTAAATGTGGCTCTATGAGTCTGATATCCATGGAATAATTTCTCAAATCACTTTCTCTGGCTGAAATCCACTTCTAAAGGTCAGGTTTGAAGCACACCAAGGATCAATTGCTCTGGTCCGAATGGCACCAGGGCTTAACTGCGCTGGTCTGAATCATTTGGTCGCACTGGAATCGTACATTAATGTCATTTGAAGCTCTTTATATTTCTCAAGCTGCGTTTAAAAGCACTGATGTAGCATTTAAAAAAAAAAAATCTAGCAAAATGACTTTACTCAGCACAGTAGCATTACCTTTCATGACTGACGTGACCTCACAGTTAATCCTCTCTCCTCTGCAGCTGCATTAAATCCATCCAAGCAAAAACAAACATTATGAAATAACTCAGTGAGTGCGTGTGCGCGCGTGTGTACGTGTGTGTCGTGCTGTGTTGTTAATAAAGTGTTGAGAATCCACACAGAGCTTCTGCAGAGAGCTCAGGAAACAAAGACAGTATTTCATGACACGCCAGATAGAATACATGTAAGTGTAATGTCTTAGACTGAACTTGCTGGTCCACACATAAGGGTCACGCACACACAACAGTAGCACACGTGCACACACATCCATCATTCCTACATACATACAACATCTATTCAACAACCAACAAATATCAATCTATAATATTTATCATCCATCCATCCGCGATCTAGTCATATAATCAACACACAACGTGCACAACGGCCACTCGTGGTGGACTTTAGCCTCTTGGCATGATTCATGGAGGACGACAGTCACATTGTAAATAGTTGATGAGTGCAGAGAGAAAAAGAAGAGAAGAGGGGAGGTGCAGGGATAGAGAGGAGGAGAGAGAGAGATGAAAAAGAGGGAGGGATGAGACAGGCCGAGAGGGAGAAATAAGGGCGGGTATCATCCACGCTTGCCTCGCCGCCACACGGCTTCATTAAGGTTGAGCTCTTCAACGGAAAAGTAGCTTGGACGGAGCAAGAAAAACAACAAGGAGAAATTATATAAGAAGAACAAGAAGATAAAATATATATATATATATATATATATATACATATATATATATCTTCTTCTTCTTTTTTTAAACACTAATAGAAAAAAATCCCAAATTACCAAAGAGTGGAACAGAGAGAACTAGAACAAGAAGGATAAAAACATCAAGAAGAAGAAGAGGAATAAGAAGAACTAAACAAACCCGGAGCAATAACTACAAGAATAACTACAAGACTAAGAAAGAAAAAAAGGACGCGTAGAAAATGAAGTAGAACAAGAGGAAGAGGAACTGGAAGAATAACTAGAAGATGAACGTCAAGGAGAGGAATAAGAAGAAAAATAGGAATACAGGAATTAAGAAACTAGAATAATTAAAACAAAATTGAAATACAATAACTAGAAGACAAATAACTCAAACATGAAGAACTAACTAGAAGAACTAGAAGAAGAATAACAAGAACCAGAACAAGAATAAATAAATAGAAGAACGAGAAGAAGAGGAATCATAATTACTGGGGGGAAAACTTGAAGAATAACCAGAACTACAAGTACAAGACGAGAAGAAACATTCGAAGAAGTTGAGCTGGGATGGTCCGATGAGGAGGGCACGCCATGCCACTGCGGCCATGCAGAGACTAAGGGCTCCGAGGACGGCGGGATGCGTACGGGCCGCCTGCGGGTGGCGGGCAATGTTGTTGCCTCAGCAAAACCGGCAATCTCTCTACATGTACGGAAGCGAGGTGGCTGTGGAGAAGGAGTGCATACGGCAGCTGCAGAGCGGAGTCTTCGTCATACATCCGTTCAGTCTCATCAGGTACACACACACACACACACACACACACACGCTGAATATTTAACAAACTTTTTTTTACTCTAATATATTTGCCTTAATGAAATATTTGCAAATGAACTGCGACATTCGTTGACTTGGTTGCTTTTTCAGTGCAACAATACATGTTGTGTAGCCACCATCCGTCCGTCCATCCATCTATCCATCCATCCATCAATCCATCCATCCATCAATCCATCCATCACATCCACCCATCCATCCATCCATCCATCCATCCACCATCCATCCATTTTCCATATATGGCAATATAGATCTTGTTAATTGTAGGGTAAAACACATGTAAAAACAAGTAAACCACTACTAAATTTGACACGCGAAAGAAATAAAACACCTGCGACAAAGCACCTTAATTATTAACATTCCCAAGTGACATGCAAGTTTAAAAAGACGTACACCACTCCTCATTTGGCGAAAGCAATAAAATGCTGCGATTCGCACTCGCAGCAATATATGCTGAGCACGCAGACATTTTCAGCTATTAATAAAGCCGAGGTGTTAATAATAGCCGCGTGTGAGGGGGACATTCAGGAACACTGTGGGACACCAATTCCAGGAAGAAAGAGTCGGATGAACATGATTCCCCTGCAGCCTCCTTTTTACTCAAGTAAGGCGATCACACACACAGTTATTTGAGCCTTGTAATAGATACGTGCACAATGTGAGCGTGCGTGTGTGTTTAACATGGCCTTCACTTCTAAGTTTGATGACGTTCCCCCTCCCGCAGGAGCTATTACATCATGGGCATGATGGCCATCACCTTCCTCAACTTGATCGGCATCCCCATGGAGATTGCCTTCCTGGATGGCACCAGCGGGCTGGCCTGGGAAGGCTTTAACGTCTTTTCAGACACGCTCTTCCTAATCGACGTGGCGCTCAACTTCCGCATGGGCATCATCAGCGAGAACGGAGAGGTCAGGGGACTGACCATTGATTATTTGATGGCATTCACGTGGCAGTTTCTCTTCACTTACCTTGCATATAACAACTCAAAGGGGGGAGATTGCATTTTTTAACATCTCTTTTTGTAATTTTGTTAAAACCATTAGTATGACCTAAAAATCATCTGGGATTGGAAGAAAAAAAAAATCTGCCCTCTCTGGCCCCATTTTGTACCTCTCATTCTCACCATCGTGCCTGAGAAAGAAACAACCAATCAAAGACCTTTCACTAATGTGCAACTCCCAATTCTCAAATGTCCATTCATAATGGCACGTGATTGTGAAAGTGTGTAGTCATGACAAATAGTCACAGACAGCGCATATCCAGCGTTGGGAAAAGAGTAGCCCTAATTATACTGAGCTAGCACTAGCCTTTAGCACTGTAAACTTGCTAATGTTAGCCACACCTCCCACATTGGCAGTGTTGGGAAAAGAGTAGCCCCAGCGATAATGAGCTAGCATTAGCACTGTAAACAAGCTAACGTTAGCCACACCTCCCACATTGGTAGCATTGCTTATTCGTATTGGTGTGTTACTATAACACTAAATGTTATGAGTTTGATGTTTGATTTGTCATGAAATCACCAACAGATTTTCATTTTTATTATTTCCGATGGTGGGAAAAATTGTGGTTTTCCCATAGGCCTTTCTTATAGATTCTATTGAATCTCATTCAAGCCTAATGAAACCTATTAGGCTGGGTTGGAGCCTTTGAGGTCGTGGATGTGCCTAATCACACGGCCTGTTGAGAAGGTCGTAAAATGGCGGCTAAAATTCAATTTGGGTGAGTCGTGAGTAAGTGGTGAAAAAAACGTGTTGATTTATGCGCGTGTAGCATGTGTGCATGATATGGAGTGCAGATGGGTCTGTGGTGATTGGCCGGCTGGATGTCACAAAAGGTGAACGGACGAAAACCCGGCTTAGCGACTCTCACGTCAGTGTGCAGGATATGCTGCATGATCTCTGTCGTCAGGCTTGTTAATCTGTGTTATGTAGTCAGGTGACAGATGAGAAGGCCTGGACAAACATCAGGATTACAGATGCTCCATGAGCAGTGATTCTCAACTGGTGGGTCTGGACCCAAATGTGGGTGGCGGACATCTAGTAAAAAGTACAGGAGGTGTTTTTTTTTGTGTATGTGTTTTTTTTAATAACCCTTAGGAATGTTCCAATTAAGATGCTCTGGCTAACTCTTCTATGTCAGTAGTGCTGTCCATTGACGAACAGTGTCACTTTTAAAGTAAACAGTGCAGATAGTAACCTTCAAACACTCTCTCGTTCTCTGCCTGCCCCCCCCCAGGAAGCAATCCTAGACATTAAGCAGATCCGAGTATGCTACCTGAGGACCTGGTTCATCCCTGACGTCATCGCTGCCTTCCCCATTGGATACATCTTGCTCTTTGCGGTAATGAGAAGCATCCTTAGAATATTAAACACATCAGATGGTAATAGTGTGCGAATGTCTTTAGGATTTACATTACCAAAGTGATGACAACCCCTCCAAGACCACCAAGATGATGAGGATCCTCATGTTTGTGCGCATCCTCAGCCTCATACGACTGGCGCGGGTGTCCCGGCTGGTCCGCTTCTTCAATGAGGTGGAGAAAGTAAGTGGACTTTGTAAGTCTTTACACCTGAGATTTCCACGAACGTTCTTGGTACTAGATACTTTTAGTGGCCCCAAAGGTTTCTTGATCACTTAAAAGTACAACCCATAGCCACGTCTTATTTGGCCCCAACAATGGTATTTACATTATAGTTCCTGGAACAAAAACTACCCCCACAAGGGTCTTATTTTGGTCCAACAATGGTTCCTTCCTGTATTTCAAACTTGCAATGGTCCTCCAAAAGTTTCTAGTTCTAGGTTAAAAAGTTCCTGACCTGTTCCTTAGGTATCAAACGCAAACTTAGAGGTGGTGCGCCTGTTCTTCCGCATCCTGTCCCTCTTCATGATGATCTTCCTGCTGTGCCACTGGAATGGTTGCATCCAGTACTTTGTGCCCATGCTGGAGGAGTTCCCCACAGACTGTTGGGTCCGCAAGGAGAACTTGATGGTACGCTCCATGTTTTGGCTCATACACAGCATCTGACGTTTTTGTTATACATTAGGATTTCAAATGGTTTGTTCCAGAATGCCACAGTCATCGTGAAGTACTCTTGGGGGGTCTTCCGAGCTCTCTCGCAGATGATCGCGCTGTCATATGGATCCATGGATGCTCCGACAAGTGCGTACATGTATTGCTTGGGAACCTCACAGTAATCTACATTGCAAATAAAAAAGATTTCCATGCTCCAAACACACAGTGGTCCTCCAAAATTCCAACATACTAGCTTTTTAGTAGGGTCTTCTTATGGTTCTGATAAATTACCCAATTACTACTGTAAATTTAGATAGTAGTTTCTGCAATCAAACTGGACAAAGGCCCTCCATAAGTGCTAGGAACCTTACGTTCATGGTACTATAGTTGCTGGAACCAGAATGTTCCATTGATATTTGTCCCCAAATATCCTTGGACCGCTCAGAAGTACTACCCTCTGAGAAGGGTCTTCTTTTGACCCCAGCAATTTATGCTGAACTAAACTGAGAACCCAAAGATTTCTGGATCTCTAGGCTACTTGTATTTCCTGGAATTGAAAGGTTCTGCTGCAGGACCCCCTATCTCCAAAGCTCTCTGGACCTCCTAAAAGTACTACACCCTGAGCAGCTTCTTCTTTTGATCCCAGTGAATTGCCCCAGAACTGAATTTAGTCTGTAGTTGTGTGTCTGTAATGCAGTTGGTGTTGTTGTAGATTACGTGGAGATGTGGATCGTGATGGTAAGCATGGTGTCCGGGTGCCTGATGTACACGGTGCTGGTGGCCAACGCCACAGCCATGATTGCAAACACTGACCCTGCCGCCAAGGAGTACAAAAGCAAGGTACGCGGCGCTATTCCTTTTCAATTACAATTGAAACAAGATGATTGAGGTAGAAACAGACAAACACAACAACAAAAAAGAAACACAAACGTCTATAGAACCAAATACAGAAACAAGTCACGATAGCAGTACTTGTAGAGTGTTGTCTGTTCTCCGAAGTGAAAGTGGATCTGTTTACACAGATGAGCCGCTTGGAGCACTACATGACCTTCATGAAACTCCCACCAGAGCTGCAGTTGCGCATCACCAACTACTACCAGGCACGCTACGGAGGGAAATGGTTTGATGAGAAGGAGGTCATGCACACCGTGTCATCTGCCTTGAAGGAGGTAAGTAACCACGCCAACTGAAAAAACCATCCCTGAACGTAGAATGCCTGATCAATTTCCCATTGGACTTTTTTTTTTGCGCTAGCAAATCCTGACAGTGATGTGCAGCCGCCTGCTGAGGAAAATGCCGTTGTTCCGGAACAAAGATGAGAATGTGATCAATAGCATGGTGCAGAGACTGGATTATGAGGTGTACCAGGAGGGCGACGTCATCATCCATGAGAACGCGCCAGGAGACCGCATGTTTTTCATCGACCACGGCCAGGTGCTGGAGGAGAACCTCGACTTCCACAGGGAGCTCTGTGACGGAGACTTCTTTGGAGGTACACTTGGTTTTTAGGGATTACAAAACTGTGATGTGTGAACACTTAAGGGGTACAGAAACAGATGCTGAAGTACAGGTGCGGGTGCGGGTACAGAGGAAGTTACAAATACAGGTATAGAAAACAGATGCGCATACACATGCAAACATAGAAACAGCCAGCAGCAGAAACTGGGCCAGGTACAGGACCCGAAATAGATGCAGAGCCTGTAAACAGGTACAGCAACTGATAAGAGATAGAGTAATGGATAAAGAGACAGAAACAGAAGCATGTACAGACACGTTTATGGGGGCTGGTCTCGATACAGATATGCACTTTTACAGAAAAGTACTGACAGGTACAAATGGGAAAAACAGATACAGACATAGATGCAAAGTGTATACACAAAAGACACGAAAGAGGTACAAGAACAGAAATGTACTGAAACAGGGACCGATACAGGGACAGAAACAGATAAATATTCGGGTCAAAAAAAATGGTTATAGAAACACGCAAAAACAGGTACAGCTACAGCTAAAGGAACAGACACACGAACAGAAATGCGGACAGATACAGGGACAAGAACAGAAACATCCTCCTTGCTTTAGCCCAGATGATTATCCAGATTGCTAGATTATATTTCTTCTGCAGTTGTTATTTGAGACGAGGGGTGAATTTGTGTCATGTCGTGTGAAACATTTTCAATCTCCTCGTCATCATCTGTCTCTCTTCAAATTGTTTCCAGCGAAACTCATTAATAATCCTCAAACGCAACAGTGATTTAAGAAAGTGAACAGCAGGTTATCATGGATTATCTTCCCCTCCGGCATGCTGTTCCTGGTCGTGGTTGTTGCTACACGTGAAAGATGGTCGCTCTTTCAGGAGGCATATTAAACCAAATACTGTATATTCAATTAGTACCGTTCGGGAATGCAGTGCCCCCTGCTGGCTAGGGACATTAGCATTCGTGATGCTGTCGTTTATGCTCAAAACACTCACAAAAAATGTATTATGGTACTGATTGCAGTAGTGTGTATCACCTTCACATGCAACTGATGCAGACATGGACAAAGGTACAGGTACAGAAAAAGATACTAATACAAACACAGATAGAGAAACGTGAACAGATATAGTGTTGAATAGATACATAAAAATATACAGAATCAGGTAAAGATAAAATTATGGGTACAGACACAGAAACATGTACAAGTCTAGAAACAGATATAGAAACAGGTACAGATAAATAGAAACATAGGAATGAATGACAGGAACAGGAACAAGAAGAACATACAGGTACAGAAACAGATAGAGGTACAATCCTGATTAAATGATGTTGTTCCTATTCACGTTTTCATAACGTAAATACAGATAATCTGTAGCAAAAACACTACTACTGTACTCTGGAAATGGAATTCATCACATGCAAAGGGCTATGATGTGAGCATCTTTTAAAAACAAAAGTAAACACTGCATCTTCTCCAGTTAGGGGGATTTATTTAATACTCAGCCTATAATTCCTTCTCCAAGTTTAGCAGGCTTTCCGCATTAGGGGAATCTTTTTTTCTATTTCTCTAACTTGGGATTAATTGTCAGTTCTGTTTGCCCATCATTGCTTGCTCATTAAATGTGACTGCCTCGTGCGTGTGTGTGTGTGTTTTCACCAGAGGCGTGCGTGCTGTCCAGAGGCAAACATCTGGCCACGGTGAAGGCGCTGACCGACTGCCAGTGTTTCAGTCTGTCCTGGGACGACTTTCAGGAGGTGCTGCAGGCCTACCCGGACGTGCGCAAGGATTTGGACAAGATGGCGGAGCTGGATGTGAGATTTGCGTGAAGAAACAGCAGGAACAGATCATATTGAATACTCTATTTTACACCAGGGGTGGGCAAACTTTTATTCTCAAGGGCCACCTTTTTTTATTTTTTAAATAGGCAGAAGGGACAGCTCAATTCTTAGATGAGGTTCAAAACAAAACATGTAGTCTACAATAATTCATTTTATATATCAAATTGTATAAGTATATATCTATTTTTATTATTTGTTGTATATATACACAGAAATAGTCATTCTCACTTTATTTAATGATGTGTTATCAATTAACCAATTATTTAATAAAATAAATATTTAAAGTGCTATTTAAGTAAAAAAAAAATCATAAAATGAAAGTTAGAATGTGAAGTAAAGTCAAAAATACAGCGGTATGTCAATTTATGAGTGTCCCAATGATTTTGAGATGCCGAATTAAAGAATGGAGTGGGTCGTACTTTGCTCACCCCTGTTTTAGATGCATCCTTCATTTTATTCATCACAGCAATATCAATAAAGACCATCAAATACTCTCTGTTCCCTTGTGACTGTTGCCGTCTATTTGTAAAACCTGCACAGATGGCGCAAACTATTTTTGGTTAAAGTAAATAAATAAATAAATGGAAGTACAAACACAGTCTGGACACTGTGTGCAATTTAAGGTGCTGTAGTATTGTGCACTTGTCTACTTTTAATAGATGGATGGGATTGTTGTTATGTGGAAAGTTAGAAAACCAATTAAATCTTAATGAAACAACATACTACACAAAGAGATTCACAGGGGAATGTCCTACCCAGCAAACAAAAACAAAACAAAAAAAACATCCACCACAATTACTATTTATTCACATGATCAACATTGGCTCCAGCACGACCGTTAGTACGTGTAGGCACGCCACACGATCGATAGGGGGCGCTAACGCAAATACTTACAGTAACGAAGAAGAAGCAACACTTCCGGGTTGGAGACAGAGGCGCCAAAAGCAAAACATCCGTTTTCCCAACGCCAGTAATCAGCGTTTGGAGTGCTTTGCCTCGCATTTATGTGGCCGTTGCCGCTTTGAAAATGGACCCCAAGTTGGAGTTTTTCGCCAAGTTGAAGAAGTTGTGCGGGACGCTGGAAACGGAGACGGCCCGGCTCCAGCAAACCATCGAAAATCGGCACGACAGCGGTCAGTCAGTCAGTTGGAAAACGACATTTGACACAATTAAGACAAAAAGATCGATATATTACCTTTTTTCAATTCCCCACCAGATGCGACAGCGAAAGCCATGCGAGCATATCACGATTTCAACTGCGACGTGTTGGGCCTCAAGGTGAGGACCAAAACAAGTCAAAAGTGCTCCACAAAATGTCTTCCTTTTTTGATCAGATGTTTTCTTGCCTTACATTCGTCATCACAGTAGTAGTTAAAATATATTTAAAGGTGTTACTTAACGAGTTTCTACCATTCTGGAGTAAAAAAAACAAAAAAAAAACTGTGAAAAGCTCCGACAGCAGCAGGGTGCGCTGTCACTCCCAAAGCCATATTAGCCAATCAGAAGCGAAAAAAAGGTCCCTTCCGAATAAGACTCGTTTCTTACTCGACATTCTTCGTCACGTGAGTAGTTTAAATGAAATATATATATTTGAAAGAAAAATTACGTTTGAAGTATCGGTATTAAAATTAATGTCTGTATTTAATTTTAATTAAAAAAAAAAAGTACTCTCAAAGAAAAAAAAGCTAAATTAAGTAATACGTGTGTTTTGTTTGTGAATTAATAGTTATCTGAATTGCACTAGATGAGGCCAAACCATTTACAATAAATGCTTTAAAATATGCCAGTGTTAAGGAATTATAATGGTGTTCTCACGGTTATGTCACCGAGACATTGGTTGTGTGGAACAGATGTACTGGTAATTCATAGATATAGATACATGTCCTTACAGTCTTTTACATGACACATAGGAGTGAGAAGTGTGTGTGGGTTTCAGGGTGAGCTGCAGGACAAGCTGAGTCAGCAGAAAACACACAAGACAGAGGTGGACACCTTCATCCAGGCCTGCAGGGCCCTGCAGACCAAGGTTGCCCACGACGTGTGCACACTCACGGACCACTTTGAAAATTACGGATACCAAGCTCCCACAGATGCACGTGCCCCCCACGGTAAGTAATAGTGACCAGAAATACAAAGAAATCCAATACGAAATTGGTATTTATTTCTAGAAGTAGAAATACAAATAAACAGTTGCATGGTCTTACTGGAGCCATCATATCACAATTGTTTAGGACATGTTTTTGGTCACTTTGGAATTCTTAACTTTTTCAAAAGTGTGACAATAAGTTAAACAACTGGAAAAGTTGAAGCAATTTGAAGTTCAACCAAATATTTTATGGGGGCAAAAATGCTAAAAATCCACAAAAAAAGGTTAAGGTCAAGTTAAATGAGACCTACCGGTACTTGAGCTATTTATGTTTGCACACTACATGTAGCCAAAGGTGGGACGTTGGAGGACAAAGAGTCGGCTGAAAACGTACCTGGAAAAGGCCATGATGATGATGAGGAGGAGGAAGTGGCAGTGGAATGCAGCGAGCTGCCAACGCCACCTCAGGCAACAGCACCTTCCAACTGCGCCGTCCCCATGCGCACCCCCAAGTTGTCCGACTTCGGCCTGTGTGAACTGTATCTCCGCCGGAACATTTCAGCGTACCGCCAGCCGCCTGCCATGCCCGAGCTGAGCCTCCCGCGCTTGGACGTGCCCACGCCACTTCCACCCACGCCCAAGTGCGCGCTGCGCATGGACGAGGATGAGGTACACACACCACAAATGATAGACTTTGGCCTCTCTGAGGACACCATGAGCCTCTACACCGAATTCACCATGGATCTCTTCAAGAAGAATGCTGACATAAGGTACAAAGAGGAAAAAATCACATCTCTCCTCCAGAAGTGGGCACTTCTATCTCTCTGTCGGCCCCAACGCTGACAAATTGCTCACATTTTCGGCGAATGATTTATGAGGCGAAACATTTAAAGTAGCACTAAGGAACTTTTCAACTTTAATAACATATTTTCATAACTCTTCTGATGAAACATCGACTTAAAACTAGTTGAATGGTACCTTTGCCATGGCCTGAGGGGGTCTGTAGGATTTTTACTGGCACTAAGCAACTTTGAGGAGGATGGTAGGAACACTGCCACACAAAAAACTACAAATGTGCTGACTGCTTTATGGCATACGTCATAAGTTATCCAGGGTGAAAAGACAGTCAAGGATCAATATTGGCCCAGATTTCACTCGCTGGCATGAGCTAAAAAAATTATGCAATGCGCTTGTCTTCAAAGGAAATGTGGTCTTTCTTCAGATATGACAATACCGCTTTTGTCCATATGTCGCCCCCATAATCAACGTAAACTGAAAGTTCCTTAGTGTTGCTTTAAAAATTACACGGACAGTCCTTCCATTTTTTCGAGGCTTCACATCATAAAGCAGTCGTCAAAAATGTGGGCATCAATGATTAAGCCGATGAAGAGAGGAAAGTGCCCACCTCTGCTTTCCATGTCTTTTTCAACATTTTTTTTTTTACTTGCTCCTCTGCAGGCCAGCACAGGACCTCCTGAAGCCGCCAGACCCCATTGTGAGTGAAAGTCCGCAAAAAGAAGGTAAGCAAATGTTAACAATGTCAGTCACAAAGTATATCTTAAGATGCAAAAACAGCATCATATTTCAGAAATGGGCATTTTTTGGAGTTTTAGAAAAGTTGTACATAAAAAAAAAAGTAGATTTAATTAGTTTTTTTTTTAAAGAATTTTTTGGTAGAGAAATATGTTTTCACTAGGAAAAAGTTGCATATTTCTGCTTGATATATATATATATTTTTGCTATAGTTTAAATGAAGTCCTGTATTTTCAGGAAAAACGTTTTCAAGAAAGAGTATGTTCTCCAGATGCATGCATTAGTTTTTTGTTTTTGTTTTTGAGAAAGCTAGCAATTAGAAGAAGAAAACATTTTGGAGAAAAAAAAGTTGTATTTTCAGTAAAAAAAAAAAAAGAAAGTCCTGTCCATAAAATTGGGTTGCATTGTAAATACCAGTATTCAGGGAAATTATTGTATAATATTAAGTAAAAAGTCTTATTTCGGAGGCAACCTACTGAATTAAATTTTAGAAAAAAGCACAATATTTATGTGAAAAAAGTCACATTTAAGTGTATAAAAACACATAATTGAGATGGGAAAAAGTCGTATTTTTGAGGAAGAAGTCGTAAATTCTGAGAAGGAAATTTGGTATTTTTCTGATAATTATTGAAGGAATGCCTCCTTTCTTTCCAATCATTAATCAACGTCATTTAATTAACATTCCATTACTGCTTGATGATGTTACTTTGGCAAAACATATTTACCAGTACAGACTATTTTTTTAAGAATTACACCTTCATGTCTGTCATTGGTAGACATTTTGAAATCTCCTGAGCCGCCTGTGTTCTGCACGCCGGGGTTCAAGATAAAAACAAACGGCCATTGTTCGCCACCACGTGTGGCAGAGGGTGACGCCCAATCTCCGAGCGGCGCCAACCAGCTGCCCGACACCCCCAAGACGCCTGACTTAAAAACTCCCTCCTTAAAACGACTACTCAGCAGCAAAAAGGTACGACGAGTCGACGACTCAATCGCAGTGCCAACACACTAATGCCGTTCACTTCAGGTTTACTTGTTTTGCAGCCCAAGGTTGCGGAACGCACGGTCAGCCACTCCATACCGTTTCTCAAGACGCCAATCGACGGTTCCGTCTGTGATCAAAACGCATGGGAATACAATGTGCCGGAATTGCGTATCCCGGGTGTGCAGGTGCCGGTGCTTTCAGTTACCACTTACCGGACAAAATGGCAGCAAAAAAAAAGTCTGAGTGATTTTTGTAAAATAGTTCCACTGTGTTTGCAATCATGTTTTTAGTTCAGGCAGTGTGCATCAGATGAGATCGATAAATCTTCCAGCCATAATCGTTTGTGTCTTTCCCTCCGCAGGGGAGCGTGGACTCGGACGGACCCACGCAGGACTTCCATCTAAGCCCCCCTCGAGCCAAGAGGGAGCTCTTTGAGATCAGCACGCCCGAGATGCCCGATCTCAGCGCCGTCACGCAAGACATCTGCAAAGTACGCTGTCAAAAAATATAGATATTATTGTTATAATCAGGTATTATTGCATCTTGCCTTGTTCAAGTGTGGGTTTTGTTTTTGTAGCTTGTGATGCAGTCGCAGAAGCCGGCAAAAAGAGCAGAACACAGAAGCAGGTACTGTCAAGTGTTAAAGAACGACCTGTCATTAAGAGCATGCCATTTTCTTTTTTCTAGTTTAATTGTAATGATCATGATGAGTGATTGGACAATCATGACTTAGTATAGTAGTTTATAAATAAAACTGAAAAAGGGTGAGTGGCCATTTGTTCTCTCGTTTAATTTTTGTGATAGTTAAATTTCTTGGATGGACGGGTAAGTCTCTTTTTCTGTGATGATGTAAGTTACCGGCATATTTTCTTGTTTTGGTTTTCTGGTGATGAAGTCATGACATCTCGTTTTTTGTTTTTAGGTTTTGACCTAGTAATGAATTTTCAGTGTTATTTCTATGATGACGGCCATTTGTGTTTTTTGAATTTTCTCTAACAATGGACAATTATGACTTAGTTCTTTTGTCTGTTATGATGGATAATGTGTCATTTTCAATTTTTCGCATGGAAATTTTCTCATTTTCTAGCTTTTATTTCTGAGAATAAACAGTTGCGGTATTTTCTTCTTTTCCACGATTGTTACATTTGCTCGTTTTTGTTGCTATTTGAGTGATGATGGCCAATTACAATATTCTCTCATTTTCCCTTTTATGTGATGATTGACCGCATTTCTCGTTTGACTTCGTGATGACTGTTCTTTAATACTTTCTCATCTTTCTGCTTTTAACTCTATGATGATGGGCAGTGTACATCTTTGTGTTCATAGATGCATGAGTGCTGTGTCCAAGCAGGAGTTTGACAGCTTGCCAGCGTTTATGAAGCAGATTACGTTGAACAACCTCAACCAGGCAGTCCACAACATCAACCAGTACTTGGACCAGTGTCCAGGTCAGTTTACCTTCACGGTATAGTGTATACAGAAACTGTTTACCGCATTCCACTTTTTCCCACATTTTGTTATGTTATTGCAAAATGGGTTGACCCTGACTACCCCCACCCACCACCAAAAAAAAACTACAAACAATACACTACAGTGATGTCATTTGTCAAATATATTTTTTTATATTTATGCAATAGCTTTTCAAAAAAGGACTCAAAAATGTATTGCTTAAAAAAAACTTTTTTGATCACGCCCCCCACACACACAATTTTTATCCCTTATGTCAATTGACTTTTTTTATCCACTGTATGATTGTATTGTTTTTTTCACTGTTGCCTGTACTGTGCACTTGATTTATTTTATAAATGTAAAGTAACAACTATTGTCGTTATGTTAAAAATCAAATTGAATATTACTGAACTCATGTACATCCTGTTTGGGGCTGTAAATCAGTGGTGTCCAAACTCAGTCCTTGAGGGCCGGAGTCCTGCAGGTTTTAAATGTTTCCCCTGCTCCAACACACCTGTTCCAATTAACAGGATCGTTATCGGGCTTATGCAGAGCTTGCTGATGAGCTTCAGGTGTGTTGAGAAATATCCAAAACCTGCGCAGTACGCCAGCCCTCAAGGACTGAGTTTGGACACCACTACTGTAAATGCTGCCAGAGGTGCATCGGCCAAGTATTGGTTTCTTTCATTTTTACTGCCATGATCATCTGGCTCATCCTGTGAGCCCCTTTTCTGATTAAACGTGACCTTCTAGAGAGGGGCGTGCGGGAGTTAGAGACGGAGGAGCTGAAGAACATGATGGACGTGGGCATCAAGACGCCCGTGTACATGCTGTGCTTGAACGAGCTGAGGCGGCTGGAGCATGTGGAAGGATCGCGGAGCGACGCCATCTACAAGCTCAACTTGTGCAGCTGAGTGTGCTTTTATGGCCATAAGTGACATAATACACATGCAAGATAGCAACTTTTAAGCCACAAGATCAGCGTCATTTGCACGTTAGTTTATTTGTGTGAATAATAAAATGTACCTACCTACAATATCTATGTATATTGTTCTCCACTTGCCACTTTAGGTTCCAATTTAGAAAATTGGATGCTTATGCACTTTTAACTGGAATTTGAAGGGAAAAAAATCCAAGGTGTCTTAATGACATGCGTTTGTCAAAGTACGCAGAAGATCGAGAATTATAGCACATGTTGACACGTTACGGGGGAGTTGGACCGGGGTCATGCAACTGAGACACTGTTCACCTCAGCCCTCCTCTACTGCGTAGTATGCAAATACGGCTTGGTGTGACGATGACGGAAGCAGAGTCGGGGCAACGTCACCGAGCAATCAACTTTGTGCCGCTCATCTAGTGCTAACACTGCAGCTCTGCTTAACGTCGACCCCGGTGAGTACATTTAACTGCCCCCCCTCTACCACCCGGCCCTTTTTTTTATTATTGCAAATATTCATCAACAGTTAGAACTGTATATGTACTATGATCCCAAAACAGTTTAATATAATTTAAAATTCATCTTACAACATTCCTCATAATTTTACAGATTTGAATTTATAAAAAAAAAAAGAAATTGTACAACTTTAAATTCCACTAACAACCTAGACTAAATTTAATTCCTTAACAAAATCTTGTCTGGAAAGATAATATACATTGGATTTATATAGCGCTTTTCTATCTAATTAGACAATCAAACACGCTATACATTGGAATGGATACATTATTTATGCGCTCACACATTAACACTGTGGTGGCGGTAAGCTACTTAAGTAGCCACAGCTGCCCTAGGGCAGGCTGACGGAAGCGTGGCTGCCAGTGTGCGCCTGTGGCCCCTCCGACCACCACCAGACATTCGCGCCTTTCATACGCCAGTGTGAGTAGCACTGGAGGCAATGTGTGTGAAGTGCCTTGCCCAAGGACACAACAACACATGACTTGGGGGAGAACGGGGATCGAACAGCCGACCTTTTGGTTACTGAACGATTGTCTCTGCACCCTGAGCCACGGCCGCCACAAGATGTCACTTCCAACATTCTTCTTTGATACGAATTAATGCATTACCTTATAGAAAGCGCTCAAAAGATTTTTCAGTGAACAGCTTTACATAGAAAAAGAAAAACAATATTAGGTGAATTTGTGAATAGTAAACTGTAAATGGATTACTGTATTACATTTTTTCCCCTCTTCCATTTATGTACTCTGGTCAAATTGGCCTTGGAACAGAATAAGAACATAATGAGCAATTAGTATGCACATCCCGACAGAAGTGCATACTAGAACCCTCATGAAGCTTTTGTTTGATTCAAAATGGTGGAAATGGCAAACATCATAAGCCGTTGTGTGTGTATTTGAGACGATCATTGATCAGGATTTCCCCAAAAATTGAGGAAAACCAGTACATGTCATGATCGTCTGGCTCATCCCGTGAGCCCCTTTTCTGATTCAACCAGAGTTGGCTAGATTTTAAATTTCACTGATATTAGCTCCTCCCTCATCGGCAGGAAATGTCTCACAGGGACTGTCCTCCTCCGTGGATCCCGAGGTTGGAGGCGGCGTTGGTGACTTTTCGCCGGCTTGCTTTGTGTTCTCTGTCTCACTCACTTCCTGGCTCCAGCCAAACTTTGCTTTCTCGCCTTTTCCTGTGACTGGCAAGGGCATGTCCATTTTGGGGTCTTTGTAGCTCTCGAGATGATTAATCAAAGCATCAAGTAGAGTGTTGGAGAATTTCTTCATGGCATCATTGAAGTACTCCTCTAGGATAAGCGGGGCCTTTTTTTGCTGTGTTTCGTCTCCCGAATCTTTGTGCATAACCATTTCCTCTAATGAACTCAAAGACGAGACTCTGCTGGTTTCCTCTTGATTTGTTGGGCTCTTCGGTATCTCTTCTTCTGTCACATGACCGTCCTCCACACGGTCCAGATCGGGAGAGGTCTTGTCTGGTGTTACGGGAGCCTGGAGGTCATCCTCATTAGAGGTTTTGACAGTGCTCCCAGGTGCTTCAAGAATTGGTTCTACGCTCTGTTCTCGTGGTGATGAACCTAAGGGTTTAAATTCAACATCATTTTGACCTTCAATCAAGTCATCCCGACAAGGAGAAATCAGTGCAGGTGTCATGGCTGCTTCATGTTCCTGTTGAGGTTCTGATGCCAGTGGGCTCAAGGACTTGGCCGCTATGATGCTATCCTGTTTTTCAATTTCTTCAAGCTCTAACCCCTCACAAGTGGCCATTAAGTCTAGTGTGTCATCCTCTCTGCGCTCCTTTGTTGGTGAAGAACTCAAAGATTTGGATACAGTTTCCTTCTCTTGTTCAATGTCTTCCACCTGACCCAACTCTTGATGAGGGGAGAAGACCGGTATCACATCTGCAAGCCGCTCCTCTCTAGGTGAAATGCTTAAGGATGTGGGCACCTGGTCTTCTTTTGGTTCCACCTCATCTTCCATGAGATCCATCACCTGGCCAGCAGAGATCGCAACTGCAGTCTCATCTGTGCCTTGCTCCTCTTCTTTTGATGGGCTCAAGGACTTCATTGCTTGGTCATCTTGTGCTATATCGTCTTCATCTTGCGCCACATCATCTCGCTCCTGGTCTAAGGCTCCACACGTAGGTGTCACGACGTCCGTCACATCTGCATCTTCCTTTTCCGGCGGTGACGGACTAAAGGGTTTGTTGGCCATTTCCTCGTCGGCTTCTTCCTCATCCTGAAGATAGAACGCCTCGAAAGCATCCGCCGTCTCATCTGCATTCTGTTCCAACGGGGAGAGGCTCGGCAAATTCGATGCCTCGTCTTTGTCTTTTTCTCCGGTAGCATCCTCACTATCGATATCCTCTCCCAGGCACGGTGAAGTGGGGGAGAACGTCTGAAGGCCTGTGTTCTGTTCAGAGGGTTCTGGGGTGGAATCCTTATGCGAATCAAAACCCAACTCAGGTTCCTGGATGGAATCCTTGGGCAAATCAAAACCAGACTCGAGTTCTGGGCTTGACTTCTTGCGCAAATCAAAACCAGACTCGAGTTCTGGGCTTGACTTCTTGCGCATAGCAAAGCAAGACTCGAGTTCTGGGCTTGACTTCTTGCGCATAGCAAAGCAAGACTCGAGTTCTGGGCTTGACTTCTTGCGCATAGCAAAGCAAGACTCGAGTTCTGGGCTTGACTTCTTGCGCATAGCAAAGCAAGACTCGAGTTCTGGGCTTGACTTCTTGCGCAAATCAAAACCAGACTCGAGTTCTGGGCTTGACTTCTTGCGCAAATCAAAGCAAGACTCAGGTTCTGGGCTTGAGTACTTGCACAAATCAGAACTAGACTTAAGTTCTGGGCTTGAATTCTGGTGTAAATCAAAACCCAACTCCTCGCAAGGAGAAGAGCCTAATTCTGGTTCTATATCTCCAGGTCGCTGCCCCTGTGGGGTGGGATTTAAGGATTTTGGATCTGCATCTCCCTCTTGTTCATTTTCAACTACCGCAAGCTCAACATTTCCGCTAGGGGACTTCAGGGTCGGTGTTGCAGCAGCACCCTCGGCGTCACTGCACACTGAGGTGTCCGCAGGCGCTTTGACACTCAAATCATTCTGCAAGGGTTTTCGAGTGGGATCGATGCACAAAACAATGTTACCGTCCTTTCGCACGGAATCGCTGAAGCAGTCCACGTGACGGACCAGGCCTTGGTAGATGGTGATGGAGGCCTTTTTTATCGCCTCCTGGATGTCTTGATTCAATTGGATAACGTTGGGGGAGGACGATGGAGAACCACCGTCCGCTTCCTCCGAGGGCTTCAGAGTGGACTCCCTGCGTGAAGCAATGCGTGCAGATATTGTTTCGCTGTGCTCCTCAGATGATAATTTGGAGTAGTTTGATACCAGCCTCTCCAGTACAACACCGCCATCCTCCTCTTGGCACAGTTCTTGACTGGCTGAGCTCCAATTGGCCCTGATGGCAGCTTGTATGTCGTCATCGTCTGAACACATCGTGCTGGGGCTGCCCGGGTCGGAGCAGCTCCCATTCCTCGAGCCTCCGGACATCAGGTCCCGTTGTAAAGCCTCCTTAGTGAGAGGTCCTTCTACGCTGTCCAAGGTTCTGGACGGCCCCTCTTCACCCAAGTTCAGCCCGTCTAGGAGCCCGGAGAGGAGCATGTTTGTAAAGTTGGTGGCATCAGAAAAAAATGGGTTGGAGTTTGAATCCATTGCCCTATCTCTCTAAGTTCCTTATACTCGCAGAGTAAAAAAAAAAAATCTGATTCTGTCATGCAATTTAAATTTCTATCTGCTGACACCGACCCCGATGTTAAGTTTGTGTTTCTAAAACAGGCAGCCCCCGCAATTTAAACTTAGACCTTTATGACGCCAAGCGTCTCCTTCGATGACGCAACGTCAACCTTTATGATTTGCTTCATCTAGCCTTAGATGACCGCAGTTCAGTCGCCGTGACTCCGAAAAAAGTTTTACGTATGTTGACCAAAGGCTTTATGACATGGAACATCAGCGTTGCCCTAACATCATCATGCTGACATCATCACATGACCGGTAATTTGTTTACAGCAAAGTTATTGCTGCTGTGGGTGATCTGAAACGCAGAACATATAGTCGTGGTTTTGGCATCAGATTAACTCTAATTACAGCCAAAATTAATGTCAGTTGGAATGCTGAATTTAGCTGCAAAAAAATCTTATTCAAAATGTTCATTACAACTCTAATCAATTGATGAAATCTATTAATTGCCTAGCCATTGGCTGTATTTCTGTGAATTGCTGCCACAATAAAACCTAATTGTTTTTGTTAAATATAATGAAGATGCCTAGTGGGGCACATTGTGGCCTTTTACAACCTTGAGTAAAAACAAATTTATTAAAAATGTAATTAAAAAAAAAAAAAGAATGTAATGCACGATGTGCATTTGATACACCTTGTCTTTTGAACATATTATGTGAACTGACAACAATAAGTCTCAAATTCCAAACAAATATTGTCATTTAGAGTATTGATTAGCAGAAATTGAAAAAGGTCAAAATGCTTGAAGGGAGTGGGGTGCTCAGTGTTTGTTTTTGGAAAGGGGGCTCTCTTAACTTCGTTTGTCCTTATACGTAAAAAACAAATATTAAACTACATACAGAACAGAGGAGAGAAATAATAAAACAACATAAAAATGCCAGGGGTCTTAAAATCACAACAAACATTACAAATATTCAAATGTGAAAGCATTTCGTTGTTTGACGTCATGGCGTCGGGAGTCACGTCGCTCCTCCCCTTCCTCACTCTCATTGGCTGGCCACCATTTTGGGAGTCAAATACACCCGCTACCAGCAGCAGCTAGCGCGCTAGGCTAGCCGAGTTCCACGCTTTCCTCCGGTGAACTGGCTATGGTTCATACGTGTGTGGCTGCCGGCTGTAGGAACCGCAGGACGCCCGGCACCGGCCTCTCCTTCTACCGCTTCCCGCGGGACCCCGAAAGGAAGCAGCGGTGGATCGCGGCCGTCAACCGCCAGGGCTGGGCGCCTAACGACGGCAGCCGGTTGTGCAGCACTCACTTCATCTCCGGTAATACTCTACTAGTCTACTTAAAATGTGACCTCTCCGTTGGTTTGTTTGTTTGTTTGTTTTAGTAATATTTTTGCCACATATTGCCTTTTATTAAGGTGTATGCTGAATACATGCGTGTATTTAATTTTTACAGTGGTTTCAAATGTCAACAAAAGACACTTTTCATAAGTAAATACGATGTTAAGTAGGCTACTTTTCCCAGTATCCAAATACTTGTCTAAGTACAGTAGTACAATTGCAGTGTGGCCTTTGGTCACGTGACACAAGAAAGGCACGCTCAGTTACTGCCATTACTGTCTTTCATTGTTTTATATTATAGTATACCTAAAAACAAAAAATCCCAAACTATTATGACCCTGCATTGCAACCATTTTTTTCTGACAATACTGCATCCAAATTTGTCCTGTATCTGTTCTTTTCTGATGCAGGTAAGCAAGTAAAGAACCCTCGTTCCCCGGACTATGTTCCGTCTGTGTTCAAGCCCCTTTCCCTTGAGATGGAGCTAAGTCCACCTGAGGTCCCGGACAAGCAGGAAGCCCGCGTGGAGGCTGCTAATGCTCTGCTCTTCCTGCAGTGCCAGGGTGGGTCCGGACCGGAAGTGCCGGGTCCGATTGAGTCCAGCGTCGAGGGGAGCGTGTCGTCGTTTACAGATGATGATGAAGATGACGACGACGACGATGATGATGAGTCTCTGAGTGACGGCAATGATGAAACGCTTGCACAAACTTCCGTCACCTTTGACGACGTGCTCAAAGCACTCAGGCGTGAGAATCGAGCGTTGCGCGAGTCCGTGGAGAAGATGTCCCTATCGGAGAACTCCCTCAGGAACGATGCAGAGAAGGTCAAGTTCTACACGGGCCTGCCCAACTTCTTTGTACTGGAGACGGTCATGCTGCTGCTGGCACCACACATGGACACCATCAGGAATGCCAAGCTGTCCAAGTTCCAGCAGCTTCTACTCACGCTCATGCGTCTGCGCCTGGACCTGCGCAACCAGGACCTGGCTTACCGTTTTGGCGTCAAAGTGGGCGCGGTGGTCCGGACTGTGCATCACGTGGTCACCATCATGTCCTCCACCCTGGTGCCCACCGCCGTCTTCTGGCCGTCGCGAGCCGAGCTGCGGAAGAACCTCCCCGCGGCCCTGTGCTCCTCTTGCCCGGACTGTGCCGTCATTGTGGACTGCTTCACCGTACCTTGCGAGGGCCCGGTCCCCCGGGGCAACGAGCAGGATGCGGTAGTCGCTGGCAACGTCCTGAACTATCTGATTGGTGTGGCCCCGCAGGGCGTGGTCACCTTCATCTCCAAGGGTGTCCTGGGGGACTTCAGCCCTCGGCATTTGGCCGAGAGTTCGGGATTTCTGTGCAAGCTGCTCCCGGGCGACGTCGTTTTAGCCAGCCGGGATCTGGACATCACCGATGCCGTGGCCGCTCGCGGGGCCCGCTTCGGCATCGCCGATTGCTTTCAACATGACCAGAGTCTGACGGCGGGCTCGCCGCCCGACACGATCAGTGTGCAGGCTCACGTGGAGAGGGTGGTGACCATGGTGAGGCGGCGGTACGCCATGCTCACCGGCCCCGTGGAGAGGCCGTTCACCGCGGCTGCAGAGCGCACCTCCAACCTCTCGACTTTTGACAAGATTGTGCAAGTAGCTTGTGCCTTAAACAACTTGTGTATCTCTGCTGCTCCTCTGGAGTGACCCTGTTCCGTTTTTTCCTTGAGTTTCTTTATTGAAACTTTGTTAGGCATCCATTGGAATTGAATTTGTTTTCTCGGAATGGAAGCTTACACCCTGGGTGATGTAATCGAGTTGTAGAGTAATAGAGTGTTCAAGATTTCTGTTTAAGCTTCTCCTGGGTGAAATTCTGACCAGCCGGGATGTGGACGTGGCCGTTTCCGAGCTGGGCTTTCGTGATCATTCGTCACCGTCAGGACAATCTGGGAGTGTTGGTTTGGGAATTTGTACATCCCTTCACTCTAAAAACTGTTGGGTCAAAATTAACCCACGGTCGGTCAAAAAGGACACCATTTTTTGGGTTATTCAATTAACCCAAAAAATTGGGTCAAATAAATAACCCACAAACAACCCGGCCAAAATGGTTTGCTTTGTGGGTTGTTAATTAAATTTAACCCAACCTTTTGGGTTAAATGGCTCAAAAAGTTGGTTTGGATCATTTTTGGCGCAATTCAATTGGGTTATTGAATTAACCCCAAAAATTGTGTGAAATGAATAACCCACAAACAGCCTTAAAACATTTTGGTCACTTTGTGGGTTATTCATTTAATTTGACCTAACTCAAATAGTTGGGTCGGCTCATTTTTTACCCAATTCAGTTGGGTTATTTAACCCAAAAAAGTTGTCAAATTAAGAACCCACAAAGCAACCCCAAAAAACTGGGTTGATTTGTGGGTTAATAATTTAACCAACTTTCTAAATTAAATTAATAACACATTTTTAATAATAACCAAACTTTGGGTTGTTTTGTCGGTTATTCATTTGACCCAACTTTTTGGATTAGCTCAAAAAGTTGGGTCGGTCCATTCTTGACCCAATTTGGCTTAGTTTTGACCCAACATTTTTTAGAGTGTTGTAACCAGTTTACAGATTTCTGTGCAAGCTTCTGTTGAGTGGTGTGGTTCGAGCATTCTGGGATTGGTCATCACCACTTCCCTGTCCACCAACAAGACATGGTTTGAGATCGCCAGCTGCAATGAAAGTAATATTCAGGCCGTGTAGTCACATGACAGAGACGGGGGCCCGTTCACCGTGATCGTACAAGTCGCTTGTGCCTTAAACAACTTTTGTATCGTGGCCCACCTCGGCATCATTCTTTTGAATCTGGTTCTGGTGTGGAACAAATCCAACGTGGTCTTGGTGGAGTTCGGTTGTGGCAAGCAACCCATCTGACCTTGGACCCAATCCGAAATGTTGACATAAAACTGATTTGTCTTACCAAATGTGTCTTCTGGTTCCCTTGCCAGTAAGTACAACAAACCTTCCTGTTTACACTCTCACGACCAATGAAAAAAATTAATTGGGTGATGCTTGCAGCAGTTTTCAGTCGACAGTGAAGTTATACAACACTTGCCAACACGATAGCATCTCTAAGGTAGCAAAGTGGTACAAGAAGCTTTTTTTTTGTGGCGCTTTAGTCATAATGATCTGATCTCGAGGCATTTAAAGGGGAACTAAACTCAAGATGTCAGCTGCTGGTTACCTAAATCTACAAAGTATTCTGAAAAATATGTTTTAAATATTGCGTGGGGACTGCCATTTTTTTGTGAGAATTCGTTTGAGTGATGTTTATCACCCAATATATGCCCACTTTAAATTATACAGTTACTATATTCAGCAACATGCTGTTTGATTTCATCCCATGTTCAAAAGGTACATAATAAACCATGATAATAAAAGTTATCATCTGAGTGTACTTATCGAGTTATTATGAGTAGATCCGGATCTATTTAAAATCAAGAAGTTGGTGTGCAAAGCTTAAAAGTCTTCGCTGGACAGCTGCACATTTTCCAGCTCAGTCATGTACACATGATAGAATGATTAAATCCATCACTTGCAACATCTGTAGGCCAACAGTTCATTGGCAACACGCTACTGTAGTTCTCAACATGCAACCAGCATGGCTCCCCCTTACATTGTTTATTTTATTATGTTTAATTCTTCGAAGTACTGTGTTTTGACAAGTGCTGGCTCATAAAATGTATTCTTGCTTTAATTTGGGGGGGCTTTAGTTCCCTTTTAAAACGGCCTTTTCCTGTTCTAGTGCACATTACGTAACTACACTGTTTTCAGGTAAATTATATCTCAGCTCTGGTGATAGACCTTTACTAGACTAATGTAGTTTATAAAGCCCAGTGTGCCTTGGGTGCCTTCAGGATGCTTTAAACATGAAATTATTGTATATCATTTTGTCAACTTGTAAGCTGATCTGCGTCCTAAAACAATATTTGTTGGGCTTTTAGTCCTCCATTCATCTTGGATTTATTTTTTTTGAGATGGTGTTTTAGGGCCATCTAGTGGTGGATTGGAATAATGCAGGTTACGTTGCTGTGTTTTTTTTATACCACTTTCTTCTGGATGTGTGCAACGAAACAATTTTCGTTTTACAATTACCAAATTAATTGAAGTTTAATTTCTTATCGTGTATTCATGTAATTGCTGCGCACTGGACCTCTCTGACATTTATGTGTATTTTTTTAGTCTTTGTCTAGCCACATTAGATGCTAAACTTCCTGTGTTGTCGCATTTCTCAATGAATGCTTTGAATTCAACACACTTATATCTACGTTGTAAAGATATATAGTATATGTATATATTGTTTTATTTTGACTGATGCATCCTACAAGTTCATACATGTGTTTGCACTGTTCCCTTGTATGTTTCCCTCCTTTAAAAGTAGACTTGAGTAATAAACACTGCAACAGTGATAAAGATCTTCTTGTTGACTTAAAAGTTTTCACCTCTGTTCCGCAGATATAAAACAACAAAATAAAGAATAGCAACAAAACCAAAATGGTGGCAAGTCTATGCTTATATTTTTATGATTGCGTACAAAAATACAAAGTACAAAATGAGAAATTGGCTGAAAATTGTTTGATTAAAAAAAGTGTTTTGTGCGTGACGTGAGATCCGTATTTTTTAATAAAGGAACTAGTGCGATGGTTTTTTTCTGTATTGTAATTATACATTGCCGGGTTGCACCTATAATATTTTAACCCAACAACAGTTAACCATTGGACTCCCAGTCTCCCACTATTCGCAGGCATCTCCAAAAAACGCTGATAAACCTCCAATATTTAAGAGAAACAAAATTAAAACTTAATGAAAAGAAAGAAAAGAAAATACCAAACAGCGAGTATGCAGGGTCCATAAAAATTCAACCGCAGCGACAGAAAAGAGTGAAATGTTAGTTTTAATCACATATCTCACTCTGTACGCTAATGTATACGCTCGAATGTCTTTCATTTCCGTTTGTCCACAGGTATTTTAGCGGAGCATCACACCGTACGGAGACGATCTTCGCATTGTCCCGCTGTGACGCGCGTCGGTGCAGTCACGTGACCTGTGGAATGTTAACAATGCAGCGAGTGTCCAACTTTTTTTTTTTTTTTACTTGACTTTCAGCCTGTTGAAGAAAATGGAGGCTGCTACCATCACTTCTTCTCCTTCTTCCCTTTTTCGTCTCTTCTGAGACCGACCAAGAGTTCCCAAAGCCCAGCGAGAACCATTTTAACGCAGATTTAACCGCTCCTTTTCCATCACATGGTAGGTGGACTGTACTTTTTGGGGAGGGGGAAGGAAGGGGGTGCTGGTGTTGCCAGTGGTGGTCTGCTCTACGACAAATGTTACAAAATGGCGATTCCGCACTACTTTGTGGAAAGTTTGTGCTGTTAATTCCGATTTTAAGAGGCAAACCGAGCGACCTGAAAGTGAAGCGAACTTGGGTTTCAACATTTTTCCACCGTCCTGCGTGAAGGGGATGGGGGGTGAGGGGATGCTAGTTAGCAACTTAGCTCACCCTGTTGTTTTTAGCTTCTCCACGTAAAATGGTCACTATGAACTTGTAATCATTTCACGGTGTTGTTTCTAAATTGGGGTTGTTGGTGGGGCTAAAATACTGGTTTGTGTCTAGAATGTTGATGCATTAAATGAAATGAAAAGTAGTTGTGGGTGCTTTTAGGGGTGTACTGTGTTTGTCACTGACACTCACTGTACGTTTCCCTTTTTGCATTTAGAAAGGTGCAAAAAGCACCCAATGGTCCTTGCAGTTCACCTTCTTACAGTAGATTATTGTTGTAATGTGATTTGCTTGTCTTGTACTGTATCCCTATTTCTAAGGAAAAGCTGCCAGGCTATTTGGGGGTGTCCCCCAAGGTTCTGTTTTTGAACTCTTGCTATTTTGGGAACAATTCACCTTTTTCACCCTGGAGCACTGAAAAGCAATGATATGTTAAAGTATCGTAGTTTGGAGGGTACACAGTGTTTTCACTCTCGCTTTTGAACCCTTGGGTTAAAGGGATACTTGACTCATTTAGCCATTTTCAGCAGTAAAAAGTTAATATTTTGTCTAGAATTAATTTGATAACTTGATTATTTATCATGAGCAATTATTACCTTTTAAAAACACATTTTGCCAATTGCTGTCGACTGAAAATGACATCACAGATACTAAGGAAATAAACTTTAAGCCACCAACATTAGCATATTGTTTCAAATACATTTGTGCAGAGTCCATAGTTGAGGGCTTGGTATGTATTGCGGACTATTTAAGATCAGCGTGTTAATATTTCGAGCGGCAATGTCCAGCTGCTCATCATTCCTATTTCCAGACCAGCCACGTTTTGGGGGGGTTTATTTCAGGGTGGGCGAAGAATAGATGATGTTCCACAGAGGCGAAGAAGCCCCAGGACTTGTAACGACCCGGTACTCTGGCTCATTGAAGACTCTACATAGCTGTGAATGCGATGAATTGGATGTCAAAATATAAATGTCTGATGACCAGTCCAGTTTGTTTGTACCGCCACCTTTTGATATATTTTCATTTAGCATGTCCATCACCCTGGATACAGTAAAGGCTAGAAAATTGTGGGAAAATATCTTGGATTTTAACTCATTTTTTCAACATAAAAAAAATATTCTATATTGAGCTATATTTTTTTCTTCAATACATTTATAATGGCTGTTAATAATAGTCAGGGGGGGTGTACTGCATAATATTTTTTTCATAAATTCCTGTTAATTCCCATTAAACGTTATCAACTTTGAAAATGAGGCACATCACACGACATAATATCCCACAAAACGGTGCCCGGGAGCCCTACGGCGACCCGAAACCATGCCTTTTGTCTGCCAACCCGCCCTGATGCTTAGTAGTTCAAGGGTCTCTGGTGTGTTACGGTTGCCCCTCCCTAGCCCTCGGCTGGCTGCGATCAACTCTGGCTGACCCCCTGTGTTACAGAAATATTAGCACCAGACTTTCGTCCCCAGCTCTTATTACCACTTTCACGCATTCCATCTTTATGTCAGCGAGTTTTTTGAGGTATAAGATGTCAACTTTGTCAGTATTTTCAATATGGAATATTGATTTGATATACAAGGAAAATTGAAGGACTTTAAGTCAAACTGTTTAGTAAATTAACAATTAGGGCTGCACGATATTGGAAAAACATTTGTCGTTTTTGAATATTGCGATATCGATATTGCGATATTCAACATGTACCTAAAAAAATTATATTTTAATTATCTAATATAAGATTGACATTTATTTCATGTAATTACCCTAGATAATGTTTACGTAATGGTTGGTGATACATATTTAAGATAAAAACATACAATTCCATATGAAACTTATTGCATGCCTTTGCGCTATGCATATTGCATGGGCCAATATTGCAAACATTTTTCAATATATTGCCCAGCCCTATTGACAATCTTAATTGGAGAAGATTTTTCACATTAATTAATTTGTTTACCTTTCATTTAACCCAAGACTAACCTATAAAACCAAAATGTTTTGTACGTATTGTTTTTTGTAATGCCGGTTATTGTAGATCACAGATTTATTACTTGTGTGATAAATTACATGGGAAGAGGACCTTGAAAAAAATAATTGCAGTTGAAATGTTCAGGGGGGGAAAAAATTGCAATTAGAATATTTTTCAAAATCATTCAGCCCTATGCTGAACTGCGGTATTTCATTTCGCGGTTGCGTGTCTGGCGTGTCGCACCCCCCGCGGTTGGTTGTCGGCTATTCACTGATGACCGCGCTGCACGAGTATGCAGTGACAGGCTTACGGACTCCACTGGAGTGAGAGTCACCAAAGGCAGACACTCTGCATTCCGTGGGCACTTGCCATTCCATCTTTTGCCGTCTTTATTAAGATGGATTGTGGGCCCACGTCTGTTTTGTTGCTGTCTTTGTGTGGCAAACCGGACCGGCCACTAACTCCTTACCGTCCTCCTTCCTTCCGCAGGAGCAGATTGGCAGCATCATGATTTGGCTCAGCGGCACCAATGCGAGCGGCTGCATTTCCTGGAATAAGCTGGAACCCGAGCCTTGAAAGCCACACCATGGAGCGCCTGTAGAACCCCCGCCGCTACCCCGAGTCCTCAGACAAACAAACAAACAAGCGAGACCAATCTCAGATCTACTACAGGAGAGTCTTTATTATCTATTTAGGTCAGACACCAAGGGCTGTAACTGTGCTGCCTGACCCCCGGGCACCGCGGCCATGAGGCCCAAGACATTCCCGGCGGCGCCCTACGTGGGCAACACCCGCCAGAGGCTCCAGGAGATCAAGGAGGGCCTGAAGCAGCCGGCCAAGCTGATGAGCCAGGCCCTGCACGGGGGCAGCCTGCGGGCCGAGAGCGCCGGCCGCCCCGCCGACTGCAAGGGTGGCAAGGATGCGGCCGGACGGCAGCAGCCCGTGCGACCGCCGCAGAAGTTCAACAATTACCAGAGCGCCCTGCGCGAGATCCGCAAGTCACTCATGCCCTTCGCCAACGAGTCGGGACCCTCGTCGGGGTCTGGGCACCCGGCCGGCGAGGTCAACCGGCAGATGCTGCAGGAGCTCGTCAATGCCGGATGTGACCAGGTGAGATGACCACTAATGTCTTTACTTTGTAACAGACTTCCATTTTTCTCCTCTCCATGTGAGTGTTAGCGTTCAACCGCTGAATTAGCTTGATGTTAACGTTAGCCTAATGTGAGTTCAAGATTTGGTTTTGTTTACGATCATTTTGGAATAACTGCTTGCCTGGGTTAGTGCATAGTTTAGGTTAGGATTACATCAGCATTTGGTCCAAGTTAACGGCTTGTAGAGTTGAAGTTAGGATAGCATCAACATTAGGGTCAGGGATAGTTTAACTTGTAAATTGTTCGGCTAACTGCTAGTTTAGGATAATGAATTGGACAGCCCCTTTATTCTCATGATTATACAATGGTGGCCATTTCCTGGCCCTCTGCATGCCGCTGTCGCCATTGTCAAAGCAGGAAGTCGACATTCAATGGCAGCAGGGCGGATCAGTTCCTTGTCGACGCCACCAGTAATGAACCGGCCTCCTCACACATCCCCATGACCCCCTCCTGTTTGAAAAAATAAATAAATAAATAGTACTCCATTTTATTTCGTCAAATGGTTCACAAAATCCAAATCATTTGTCTCCAGATGAGCGTGAGGTTGAGTATTTTGTGTGTGTGTGTGTGTGTGTGTGTGTTTTTTGCATCTCTGTGTTGTGGTGTTTGTTTTTGTGTTGATGCGCGTGCTGTTTTGTTGTGTGTGTTTGCTTGTGTATGGATAAGTGTACCGCATTTGTTTTGCCTGTGTGTGTTTTGTGAATTTTATGCTATGAGTGTTGTTTTGTGTGTGTGTATGGTTTATACGTGTGTGTGTGTGTGTGTGTGTGTGTGTGTGTGTGTGTGTGTGTGTGTGTGTGTGTGTGTGTGTGTGTGTGTGTGTGTGTGTGTGTGTGTGTGTGTGTGTGTGTGTGTGTGTGTGTGTGTGTGTGTGTGTGTGTAGGATTTGTAATTGGTGTGTATTAAGCGTGTATATTGCTATAAAGTGCACATCTTATCAGCTCTCCTCGTCTTCTCCTCGCCGGACTTCTTCAGCTGCAAATTAGCCAGCAATGTGGCTGGTTGCATAACCTTCGAGGAGGAAATGTTTTAGAGGGGGAGAGAGGGGGGAGGACGGTGGGAGCGGTATGCCACGCATTGACAGCACATGAAAAACTCTGTGCCTATGTACTCTGTGTGTAATGAAAGGGTATGGAACTGTAAAAAAAAAAAAAAAAGGTGTATTAGAGCATTTACTATATGTAGCTTAATTAAAGTGTGTGCGTGTTGTGTGTCTGTAGCTGTGTGTGTATTATATGTAGCTCTACAGTATTGTGTGCTTATATACTGCGTGTATTTAACTGTAGTGTATTTGTCTTTATTAGTCTGTATGGTACTACAGTCTCAATCTATTTGTTGTGTGTGTGTGTGTGTGTATATATATATTTGTAGTAAATATAAGTAGGATGTGTGTGTGTTTTTTCCTGCATATGGAATCCACGTCGGTGGCGTTTACGCAACAGACGCAGGATGTGACTTGTTGGCGTGTGTTTTTATTGCTTACGTGTTAAAAATGTTGCTTAAAACTTTGTACTTATAATCTATAATATAACTATAGTATGATGGTGCCAGCTTGACCCCTGGAACAGATTACTTATATGACCATTACTGCCGTTAGGGGGGAAAAGATTGTGAACTCAGCGTGTTGGCGTCTTGATGGGGGTGTGCCCAAATGACATTCACATTGAGATTAGGCAGATCGCAAATATGTGGAATTCCTGCTTCCTGTTCGGCAGAAGGTGGGGGAACATCTGTTGCCACGGCAACACAATGGCAATAGTTATCCTAATTTTATTTTCCACCCCTATGCCACCCTACTTTTCATTGATTCAGTCAAAAATAATAATAAGTCCTCCGTTGTGTGTTTTGCTTTCTCATTTCTCCAAAAAAAAAAAAAAAAGTACTCAAGACAAATTTCGAACAGCTGGGCGTGGCCTTCGTCCATGCCTCATTTCCTATTACACACTTCATACACCAAGGGATAAATGTGTGCATGTGTTGTGTATGACAACAGTCGATACAAACACTCTGCTGGCGGTCACATCAGCTGATCTCCATCTAGTGTGTTGCCATGGCAATGGTGTTTACAAAACTGTACGCCATATCTCAAATGGAGTCACTCTAATTGGTTGACTACCAGAAATTATAAGATGTCTTTTTTTGACCAACATTGAGTGTGTATGTATGTGCGTGCGAGTATCTCACTTCTGTGTCCGATTGTGAAATTCCTTGGAAGTTTTCGAGCAGCTGACCGAGTAGCCAAAGGAATGATTGCTGTTGTTTCATAGAGCTCCTCAAAAACACACATTTTCTTTCGTCCTGCTCGCCAGGACTTGTGAGATTCTTGTCAGATTCTTATCAAATTCTTGTTAAAAGTGTCCCGACAGCTGACAAAGTTAACATTTCTAACATTTTTCCCATGGCTGACTAAATACCGTGACACTTCTGTTGGAGTCAGACACTCATTGTGGGATAGTGGAACAAAATTCCAGGAAACTTTAAAGTTCAGAATTCTTCATGGGAATAAATGGCAATCTCCATCAGGGTCTGACATGAAATATGAGACAAATTGTGGTGGCCGTCCATCTGTCCAATGCATCGATTTTCTATCCTGCGTATCCTCATTTCCGATCATTGTTGTCAATGCGCAACTGTCTAATAGAAAATTAAGTTAAAGCATTTATGGTGTGTTTAGAGATTAGAGAATTTTGCCTCTTGGAATTGATGTTACAATGAATTAAATGAATGGAGCTTCTGGCAAATATTTTGCAAAAAAAGAAATCGGGCATCAGACTTGAATATTTTGGGTGGTGCGTAGTTTTAATATAAGGAAACTCCCATTAGTGCAGAAGTGCAGCGTTGGCCGCCCCACAGGAATCTTTTGGGTGGCTCTGCCCCCCCACCCCCCTGGATTTATCAGATCTGGAATGTGCTTAAAAAAATGTATCAAAAACATTCAGGCCGCGTTATCGCAATGTCATCCAGGAATGATGGTTACGATAGTCATATCCAAGCGTAAATGCTAAGACCGAGGCTGAGAATAATCCGTTATAATGGAATGTTTTTCCCGCCCCGGTGATGGACCTCGCCCCACAGTGTTGCACAGCTGTGACGACCGTTGCACATGTGCTATAACAACACTTATCGCCAATGATTATCACATGTCAGTCGGACAATTTCCCTCATATATTTTGCTTTTTGAATTTTTCCTGAGACAGACCATGGATGAGCGCGCTTGTCTTTTTCAGCCATGACCTACATTAAAAGGGAAGAAAAATGACTCCCAAACCGCAAATTACGCGTCCCGTCTTGAGCCGTTTGACCCACTTGTGCTGTTTGTGTGTTTCCTGGACCATCTGTTGCTGATACATGCTGATTTGAGGATTTCTCAGATGGATACAGGAATGTTTTTATCTGTTCCCCAAACAACCCAGAACCTTCCGTGCTCTGGAAAAGTGTATAGAACTGTAACAGTGATGTCAACATGTTACAAGTGTGTACTTTCATATTTATGGAAGTAAAGTACATTGCAATTATATACAGTATATGTAAATATGGTACATTAGATGTACAGTATTGTCATTGCATATGATGTAAATATGACACATGAGATAAAGGCAGACCATTCAATCTGATGGTAATATGGTACATGAGAGATGTCAGATTACATAAATAGGTTACATTCGAAATAACATGCAGCTTTAGGGTATTACCATTAAATGTCATGCAGTATTTTTGGGGTTGCCAGTCATTGATGGTGTAGCAGAACACTCAGCTGATCTTTGTGCAGGCAGGTTGAATTCAGGTCTCATTCAGTGACGATGTAAATGGATGCCTTTCTCCATATGTGCCCTGTGATTGATGGTAGTAGGCAGAGGCAAGTCACGCAATTGTTTGGGGCCCCTTAGTCAGCAGGGGTCCCCAGAGGGCCAACAGATTTGTCACATTAGCAGTGCAGCAATGACAATTGAAAGAGTCAGGTGTTTTTTTTCCCTTTAAAAAAAACACATCCATGTATATATAGTAAGGCTGATTTTTTTTTGTAAATGATCATGAATAGTAGTAAAGCTTCATTTAAAAAACGACCATATTGTAAGGCGTTCTTTTCCCCCCAAAACGACTATTTATATATACGACTATTTATATATACTAAGGTGTTTAAAAAAGAAAAACAGCCATGTATATAGTAAGGCGTGTTTTTTATATAACCTTATACATGGTTGGGGCCTCTTAGCCAGCAGGGGGCTCCAGAGGGCCAACAGGTTTGACACAAACCGACCGCATATTATATATCAGCCTTACATGGTTGGTCATTTGAGGCATTTTTAAAAAGATGACAATGTATCATATCTATCATAAGGCATCTTTTTTTTAAGAAGAAAAAAGACCATGTATAGTAAGGCAGTTTTTTTACTTTCTATTGTAAGGCTTTTTTTTAATGACAATTTTATTTTCCCGTTTTTCTGGCTCACTCTGAATGATTCTTGATAAAGTTAAACAAACTAAAACAAAACTAGTCACTTGAATGAAGCACAATTAATGATGATTGTTTATTGAAGATGCAGATGTCCAATTTTAAAATGACATACTATGTATACTACAAATGGCCACCAGGGCACCCAATCCCTTCTTGCTTGTGGCCCCTGGGGAATGTTGCTATGCCACTGGTAGTAGGCAGTAGCCCGCCTTTTGCCAGTCTTTCAAGTACTGTAAGCTAAAATAGGCTCCATCTGCCCATCAAATATGAACAGTGTGTATGCATTGTAACAAATGGAAAGAATTTTTTTTTGCGTTGCCTTGTTGAAGGTCCTCACCTTCTATTTTGTGTTTCACAGGAAATGGCCATCCGGGCGCTGAAGCAAACGGGAAGCAGAAACATTGAAGCGGCTCTGGAATACATTAGCAAGATGGGCTACCTGGACCCTCGCAACGAGCTCATTGTGCGCGTTATCAAGCAGACTTCACCAGGTACGCACATGACTTTTGGTGTTCTACGTCTTAATTGACCCCATTGCTAACATTATAAATAGCATTCAAAGTGGAAAATATACATTTCTGAATGATAAATTGTTTGTTGTCATCTTAGGAAAAGCTGGCATGCCTCCCTCAATGGACCACCGTCCCCCACTGGAAGCCTCAGGTGATGCTTCTGGTGCCATGCCCCCTTACCACCCCATGTATGAGGGTGTGGCCGGATATGGTCCTGAAGGCGAGATGAACAGACCCTACATGAGCGCTCCCCCCGTCATGAACTACATGATGCCACCCTCTGGAGCAGCACAGGGTCCCCCCATGGGCAACCCAATGGGTCGACCACCCAGCATGGGTAACTACCCACAAGTAATGGCCCCTCAAACGGTTAGCCCGGCCAACACAATGTACGCCCCAGGGGCCCAGCAGAAAGGCTATCCTGGTAGTATGGAGCAGCACGGGCCCATGATGAGCTACAATGTCTCTGGTCAACCTCTGCCACCTGGGGCCCAGGTGACCGGCCCCCACTATGACTATGGCCACCCCAGGCCTCACTTAATGGAGCCCGCAGGCTACGGAGTCAAGAGAACTGCCTCCTTTCAGAATAAGATGGCACCACCCCCCATGGCGCCCCCGGACAACTATGTCAACATGCAAGCTAAAGCGCCCATGGGCCAGAACGTGCCAGTAGGAGGTGCGGGGGGTTATCCCGCAAATCTGTACCTGGCCCCTCACTCGCACCCACGTCAGGCGAGCCCCACCTCCCATCAGGTCCACATGATGTCCCGTTCCCCAGGCGGTGTGCCACCTATGAGCCCGGACTTTCCCGATCTTCCTCAGGGCTTGATGACGCCATCAAGGGCGAGCCTCAACCTTGACTTGTATGATCACCACTGGGCAGGGCCCCCAGGTCCCGAAGGAGCCCCTCAAGCCAGACAGCCCCAACCTCAAGGGCCATTCAGGGGTGAAGTCCGGGTGCCCAGCAGGGCCAACTCTTTCAACAGCCGCTCCGCCGTGTCCAATGGGGTTCGACCTCCCATGAGCGCGCCACAGGATCCTTCCCTGGGTCCTCCCAACACCATCACAGCCGTCACATCTCCACCCATCCAACAGCCTGTCAAGAGCATTAGAGTGATGAGACCGGAACCCAAGACAGCAGTGGGACCGTGCCACCCCAGCTGGATGGCGGCCCAAGCCCAGGAAACGACAGAACCACTGGCCTACATGCCAGAAGAAACCTACTCCCTGGAGCCCCCCCAGGAACCCCGCTGTCCACCACCACCTTACCCCAAGAATCTCATCATGTCACCTGGTGAGACCGGGACCCTGGAGGGCGTGGGAGCTGTAGGTGGGGGTCCGGATCTCGGTAGTCCCGCTTCTAGAAGCACACACAGCGGCAGCGGTGGTAGCGGAACCACGGACGATGGATCCCAGCAGATTAAGGAGAAGACTAAAGGTGGCAAGGCTGAAAAAACGCTCAAAGACAAAAAGCAGATTCAGACTTCACCAGTTCCGGTGAGGAAAAACGGCCGTGATGAGGAGAAGCGAGAATCCCGCATCAAGACCTACTCACCCTTCGCCTTCAAGTTCTACATGGAACAGCACATCGAGAACGTCATGAAGACCTACCAGCAGAAGCTCAACCGCAGGCTGCAGCTGGAACAGGAAATGTCCAAGGTAAGGGAACCATTTTAGGGCCAGGTAATTCAAGATAATAGATAATACTGTACCAGTGAGCCTTGCGCTTGTTTATATTCAACGAGCTGGTTCCAACTTGGGGTAATTAAAGACAATGAAAACTCTAAGTCAATTACTGCACTTTTTCTAGCCTATTCCGTATATTTGTTTTAGTTACAGCTTAATTATAAGAGTCTGAAAGTTTTCTTTTAAAAATCAAGTGTATCCATTGTATGCATTTGTACACATTAAGATGCTTGTCTTAGTCACATATAAAGGTTGTAGAAAAAGTAAGCAAGCAAGCAAGCCCACAACTAGGAAAAGTGAGTGAGAAAAATCTTTGGAGAGTTTTTTTCCAAAAGGTTGAAAAGATCAAATGAGGAGAGAGAAAAACGGAGTATAACTTCTGATGCGTCTTGTATAGGGTGTAAGTCTGGAGATGGATTTGGCCCATGGTTTAAACCCTTCCAGTTCAATTTTTTCAACCTGACTTAAAGTACTTAAATTGATTTAAAAATCGTCAAACTTGCCTTATTGTAAGGGTTGCTGTAAACAGTATCATCTGGACCTGTCTGTATCAGCATTATATAATATCTAGCCCCAGGCGGTTTCTGGCGTTCTCACACGATTATATAAAATATTTAAGTTTCGGAATGGCTGGAGGCTGACCATGTGAGTTCAAGAAAGAGGAGCTTTAACAGTATTAAAGTGTCATATAATTGCTTCAAGCTTTTGCGTCACACATAGTAAACATTTTGAACATCCATATCTACCGGGGACATTTTTGACTAGATGAACATTGTGATGGTTTTGTCGCTTAAAGCGGGATTTATGACCAACAGTCCATAGCAATGTATTTATCAGATAATCCACAGCCTGAAATCTGGAGAATTCTCCCCTGGGGAGTTTGTTTTAGACAACGAGATCTTTATCTCGATGGTGAGCATACCATGAATTTGGCCTCTACCCTTTTAAACTCCTCCTAAGGCTTTTTTTTTTTAAGGTCAGACAGAGTGCTGTCATGATACCAAATTTCTGACTTCAATAATAACAAAAGTATCTTGATAAGACAATATTTAACTCCAAATTATTTACAGTACAGTATAATATTCGCATTAGTTCCATTGAGTGTTGCGTAGTAATGGAGGATATCAAAGAAATGTATTATGCACTGTAAATTGCTCCGAGTCCTTGATAAAACAAAAGCAACTGTGTCCTGCTTAATATAGTTGAGTATTTTGTATATTTTTGCATTGAACATTATCGTAAGAAATATTTTTGACTTGACTTCCCCTTGAAGTATCACCATGTGTGAACTTCTGGGCATTTCTTGACACTTCCTGTTCCCATTGCCCAGGCCGGCCTGTCCGAGGGGGAGCAGGGCCAGATGAGGAAGATGCTCAACCAGAAGGAGTCCAACTACAACCGATTGCGACGTGCCAAGATGGACAAGTCCATGTTTGTCAAAATCAAGACCCTGGGCATAGGCGCCTTTGGCGAGGTGTGCTTGACGCGCAAAGTGGACACGTATGCCTTGTATGCCATGAAGACTCTGCGCAAGAAGGACGTCCTCAACAGGAACCAGGTGACATCTCATACTGTTCACCCATTGTTAAATGTTCAATCTTTGTCTTGTGGTATCAAAACGTGATGAAGACAACTGTTTAAGTATCATTTTTAATTGAGCTAGGACATTTATTGGTAAAGTTTTTGTGAATAGTATATTTTTGGTTGTTCTTATGCGAATGGACGTTGACACAGGTGGCCCACGTGAAGGCCGAGCGCGACATCTTAGCGGAAGCGGACAACGAGTGGGTAGTGCGCCTCTACTACTCTTTCCAGGACCGCGACAGCCTGTACTTCGTCATGGACTACATCCCCGGTGGCGACATGATGAGCCTGCTGATCCGCATGGGCGTCTTTCCCGAGCCGCTGGCGTGCTTCTACGTGGCTGAACTGACGCTGGCCATCGAGAGCGTCCACAAGATGGGCTTCATCCACCGCGACATCAAGCCCGACAACATCCTCATCGACCTGGACGGACACATCAAGCTGACGGACTTTGGCCTGTGCACGGGCTTCCGCTGGACCCACAACTCTAAGTACTACCAAAAAGGTAAGGTTCTCGGCAATGTCCGTCGTCAATGCTGTTTTTCAAAGTAAAAGCAGACGTTTGCAAATGTCTTATTTGGATTAAACGCAAAGATAATCAGCCTGCTTTTATTGGGGACTCTACATAAATAGGAGCATATCTAGAGTTGAGAGGCTGAAATCAGATGATTTTGACAATTTTAAGTTAAACAATGTTTTTAAATGATGTTTATCTGTTTTCAAAGTAGTAATAATTTATAGTAAATGTAATCATTTGGCCATTGATGAATTGTTGCACCTCTATTACGGTTTAGCAATTAGTTATTTTAATCCATTGATTAATTGAGTAATGATAAAATGTATTTTACATTATTAAATAAAATAAAAATGTGCAAGTGAGGTACAACCATGCAGGTTTTATTGTTGTCTACTTGGGGGGTCCCCATCTTTACATCCCTATAATTTCTGTGACTTTTGAGAGTGTGTGCCTATAAAAGGTGGGCCCTAGCCTGAAAGCGACACTTGTGGTTAATTAACCGCCCTCGCCCCATAACGCCAGGGAGCCATGTTAGACAGGACAGCATGGAGCCTAGCGACTTCTGGGACGACGTGTCCAACTGTCGCTGTGGCGACCGTCTGATGACGCTGGAACAGCGAGCCAATCGGCAACACCAGCGCTGCCTTGCTCACTCGTTGGTGGGCACGCCCAACTACATTGCTCCAGAGGTGCTGCTGCGCAAAGGTGGGACCACCACAACACATCTCGTCCGGTGATAACAACTGAGGTGCTGATTGATGGGTTCTTCTGTGTGTCTTCAGGATACACCCAGTTGTGTGACTGGTGGAGCGTCGGAGTGATCTTGTTTGAGATGCTGGTGGGGCAGCCGCCCTTCCTGGCACCCACTCCCACAGAGACTCAGATTAAGGTGAGTATAAGGGAGGTGGTAGCTCAGCCGGTTCTGGTCCTATATCCAAAATTGTACAAAAGTCACAACACGGTGTAGTCTATCACGAGCATACAAAAACGTAGTTAAGTCACTCATACACGCACCAAATAATTTGGTTTCATAATGTATTTACGATTGTTGGCACTGACCAATGGGATATGGGATACAAATTAGTAACGGCTATATTTACATTTGTAAATATTCATTCATATGTTCTGTCCCATTTTAGAAAATAAACAAAATGAATGAATGAAATAACCATTTTCCCAGGAGACCGGGGAGGAAATGCAGGATAATCTTGTAGACACAACCATTATTCAATGAAGTGAATGGAATTGTTCTAAAAATGAATTGACTGATTTGACCCTGACCGTCATCCAAGCAAATCACCAAGGAAATATAACTGATTGAACACATACAGAAGGAAGGAAATATTGAATGGCTCAACATGTGATAATCAGTCTTAATACATCCCACACCATGAGATAATCAGTCTTCATGATCACCTGTGACATATATGTCCAGGTAATCAACTGGGAGAGTACGCTACAAGTGCCTGCCCAAGTCAAGCTGAGCCCGGAAGCCGTGGACATCATTGGGCGCCTCTGCTGCTCGGCCCAGGACCGCCTGGGTGCCAACGGCGCCGGAGAGATCAAAGCGCACCCCTTCTTCAGCAAGGTGGACTTCTCCAGCAACCTCCGCCAGCAGCCCGCCCCCTACCGACCCAAGATCGCCCATCCCATGGACACGTCCAACTTCGACCCGGTGGAGGAGGAGGGCGGCCCCGCGGCCTGGAGCGACAGCGGGGACAGCACCCGGGCCCTGGACGCCCTGTGCTCGCCCCACGGCAAGCACCCGGAGCACGCCTTCTACGAGTTCACCTTCCGCAGGTTCTTCGATGACAACGGCTGCCCCTTTCGCTACCCCAAGCCTTTGGAGGACAGCGAGGGGACGCCCAGCCCAGAGGAAGAGGACGAGGATGAAGATGACAACGACGATGACGAGGAAGTGGTGGAAGGATGCGAGCCGGTCTACGTTTAAATTGTCACTGACGGACTGACGCCCTTCCTTGCACGGGACCAAGAAGCAGCATTCTGCCGGTTGACGAGTCTGGTAAGAATGTCAAAAAGTCACAAGTGCCTTTATTCCATTCCTTCCTTCCTTTTGTCTTAAACGACTGAAACACTCCAAAGTGACTTTTGCAAGGTGTTTTTGTTTTGTTACACTGAAAATACCACATGTGAAGAGGGAGTTGGGCAAGTTCAACAGGAGGGTTGCAGGACTGAACCAAAGTGACTCAAAAAGGGGCTGACAGATTTATGCAGAAGTTAACCAGTGGAAGTTTAAGCCAGGAATATTCAAAGCTGGACACTTCTGTGAGAAGTTGAGATATGTTTGGAATACACTATACGTATTCCTCACAGGCTATCTGAAAGACGAGCGATTCCCAAACTGTTAGGGGTGTGCCAGCCCTTGATAGGCAGTGTTACAGTATATATTGTTAATAGGGGGGAAAAGATCATTTTTTTCTTAAAAAAACAAAAACAAAAAACATCTGACATTATTGCGTTGTAATTTTCTGACTTTTTTTCTGCATTGAAATTTCACAGAAAATTTCCAGCTTGAAAGATTGAAATTTCATTTTTTATTTTTTATTTTTATTTTTTTAACAACAAAAACTAGATTTTTGTTATTTTCAGGCTTTTTTCCCCTCTCATTTTCATCTTATGAAGAGTAAATCAACTTAATTACGGGGAGAAGGAAAGAATGCAGCCAAACACATGCGTATGACTAAAGTGCAATACAATATGTGTCCCTTAAACACTTAATATCCATTTGAAAGTATTGAAAAGTGCCATGTACAAACATTGCTTTATCTAAGATGCATACACTTACAGTAATTGTGTGTGTGTGTGTGTGTATGTGTGTGTGTGCGCGTGTGTTTCACTTACAAAATGCTGCTTATTAGTGTTATGTACCTGTTATAATTATTACCTGTTAAAAGTGATGATGATGAATGTGGAAAGTAGATGGCCGAGGCTTCCCCGTCCTACGTCGGGGCGGGTCCCTGAACGCAGCACGGCCAAGCTCTCGGAGAGGCCACATGGTGGATTTACGGCATGTTTGAAAAAGGATGAAATATTTTGTAAAAATTTTTTTCTTATGTTTTTTGTTGTTGGTTTTTCGAGTATACGAGGTTTGTTTTGGGGTTTTCTGAGTGTATCCACAACATCACAAGTTTTGAGTGTGATAGCTCAAAATCATCAAGGAGTATAAAGGCCATGTTACCAAGAAGAAAAAGAAGAAAAAAAGGAGAATCGTTTGTCAGTCAAAATATGACACAAATTAAGTTGTTAAGTCTAAATATAACATGAATACTTGTGTCATTTTAAAACCAGAAAAAAGGCTTTAATGTAATTTAAATTAAGTCTTAATATTACAGGAAAAGAACATGGAATTTTACAATGACATATTGTTTTCTTTTTTTTTAAAGCTTAATAAATAAGTAGCAATATTAAGTAAGACAAGTCATATGAGGGGAAACTAATTGTATCAAATAGTTATCGTAAAAATAAAAATAAAGCAAATACAAAAATAGTCAACCCCACCCAAAAAAATCAGTAGAACAAAGATTTATCTTACCTACTTTAAAACTCCTAGTTTAATGAGAATACGGTCATAAATTTGAATGAATCTTGAAAAAAATCCTCATGTAGGTAATCACAATTGGTGCATGAAAGGGCTACTAACTTAACTGTCGCAGCAGTAGGACTTTATACCTGAAACATTACAACTCTATTTTCTAAACTTTTCAAACCTTTTCTCATAACTAAACATATTTTTCGTAATTCTACACATTTTTCTTAATACTCCATCTTAGACAGTTTAATAAATATTGCAACATAATGATTAAGTGCTGCAGCTTTATCTTAGTTTTAATATTTTAATAATGATTTTTGACAATCTGCAGAAGTAATTGAACTTGTCAGCATTTCAACTAATCCCTCATAACTGGCAGGATGATTTGTGTATATTATTATTATTATTTTTTTAATAACATGCATGCTTGGACAATGACTTTAAATTGCCTGCCTAAATATCAAAATTGCCAAAGTCATTTTTAATTCACCCTTACCAAATTACTAAAAATAATAAACATAGTTGCGAAGAAAAAAAAACCTTGTCCTTGTCTTCCGAGAACTTTCAAATTTGGCATAGGCAATTGTGCTATTAGATTAACAAAATGTGCCTTGTATGTGTTGCAAAATGGACAATCCAGACACCTTTTTTTTTTCCTCCCCCTTGCGGGGTTGCCTGCCTCTTTCTTGTGGCCTTTCTTTTTTGTTGTTGCTGCACTTGGTCTTTTTGTGTTCTTATCTGACTGTTAGAGGGGCAGAAAACAATATAACACACATTTTCCATTTTTGCAGTCCAAAAAATATTTAGGGGTACAATGTTTATGACATGCTGGCCCTTTAAAAGGACAACACAAAGCTTTATAAGTAACCAGGTGTGACTTTTTTTTTTTTAAGGTTACAAAGTGATGACTGACAATCGTTGACTGATTTTTTTATTTTATTTTATTGTATGTATTTGTACCCTCAAGGAGTGCGTGTAATGTATATTAATCGTGAATTTATATTTATACAGATATACATATTTTTTGTATGTACTTTTCCCATTTCCCTACTTCACCTTCTTTTCTTTCCCACCGTGCTAATGTCCAAAATTCTACACAGTATTATTATTATTATTGTTATATTACTATCAAAGTGACCTTTTTTTTTTGTTTTCTACATTCATGTATAAATGGAAACTGTTAATGCCGCTGTCTGTTTTGTGTGTGTCAAATGTTATGTATAAATTAAATTAACCCACTTGGATTCCTGACTGCTTCTTTGTATGCACACACTCATCAATACATCCTATATTTCATATTAAAATAATATAATAAAATCAGGATTCTGGTTTCCACTGTGCATGTAAAAACAATCAGATTTTTCTTTATATTCTAGCAGAATTTGTTTTTTTTTTAAATTTGCACTTTATTTTCACAATGGCGTAGTTCATACAAGCAATGACTTGGTGTAGCATAAAATCATTTGTATAATAAAAATCAAAGTGTATATATGTATTTGACAGGGTTTTTTTCAATCATTGGTGTTTTGGGATAATAAATAAGGATAGTGGTTGCTTTATATAACAGTTTTTGTTTTGAGAGAGGTTTTGAAATAGGATGGTTCTCAACAGCTCAGCTTTAGAAAAACACTTACCGGTTTAGTTGGTATTTGGGGATTTTGTTCATAATTGTTTGGACACTTGTTATATTTAGTGGTTTGGACTTTTTAATAATAGTTTGTATTAGCTGCTGATGTTTTCTCTTAGTTTGATTTTTTTTTGTTAAGTGTTTTGTTTTGACAGTTGTCATCTTTAGGGGTGGGGTCTGAAGCGTGTTACCCAAAATGCCCTGCGCGGCTGCGTCATCTTCGAGGGCCCGGCATCCATGATGGCGGCGCTCGGTGCGGCAGAAGTCATCACACAGCTGGAAAGCGCTGCCAAAGTTTTAATGGTGAGACATGACAAGCCTTTATCGCGGCCGACGTGACGTTGTCTTAACCCGAACGCGCTGAGGCGAGGCGAGTCTCTCGAGGGTTCGCCAGTGCCGCTTTTTAATGGCGAGACTTTGTACCTGAGCGGGAAAGGCGGCGATGCGTGGCCAGGCTGCTGTTTCTTCTTCTCTCTTTTCCCATCCCGAATATTGACCTGATATTCGGCCTCTGCTCGCCTTTAGACCCGCCGAGCTGCTCTCAAAACTTGCACCTTTTCGTGCGGGTAACACGTTAGTGTCCAAATTGCTCCATAGCTGACAAAAACAACATGCTTCCTATCCGCCTCGGATCGAAGAGTGAAGCCGCAGCTTCCCAAGCCGAGTAAAGTCACTTAATTCCCGGGTTGACCATGTTGCAGCTCCCCTTAGTATCCTCGAGCTCTCCCAGGCTAACCAGTTATCTTCCCAGTCTTCCATGGAGCATCCCAAAGCTAACCGTGTGGTCCCAAAAACCTTCCACAAGTAGTATTCACAAGCGCTCGACTGACAGACCCCAAAACAAGCAGCTGCCCCTGGCCCACCAGTTTAACAATGCAGAGCCCAAAGATCAGATTTGTAGTCCTACCGACTCCCAATGCTCATTCATTCAAAGCTAACCATGTAGCAAGACTCCATTAGCCGAATTAGAACCCCCTCCACAACCTCAACCCAAAACCAGCATGTAGCAATAGGAAGACAATACTCAAGTATTTTTTTGTTTGTTTGGAAGAAGTCAGAATTACACCAAAGCAGTTTGGGAAAATGTCTTATTTAGTTGCATGATCATTTGGAGTTAAAAAGTTGTAGAATTAATGTAAACATCAAAATAGTCTTCTTTTTAAATAATGTAAACATAAAAATAGTTCATCTACGTAATTGTTTTGAGAGAGTTTTTTTTTTCAGGGGGAAAAATTGTGGAATCACTGCTCAAGTACAGTTTTGTTGCCTTTAATCTTGAAAAACTGTTTGAGACAAAAGGACTACTGAGGAGTGAGGAATACTGTTCTAGATAAAAAGTCTGATTATTCTCAAGAAAAGTTATTGGTCTCATGAGTAAAGTGATGCCTTTGTCCCTTGTTAAATATGAGTTTAATTCTAATGATGTCACAAATACTTAAGTACTTTTTTCTTTCTCATTTAAGCCATTAAATGTGTTTTTCTTTTTCAGGCACCGCCTTCCATGGTGAGCACAGAGCAACGCCAACATGCCGAGCACGTCTTCCTCTCCTTCAGGAAGTCCAAGTCGCCCTTCGCCATTTGTAAACATATCTTAGGTGAGTGGTCCCACATGTTATCTTAACACCAACTTGGGTATAAAACTGCTCATGAAGAAATATTTTAAATGGTTGAGAAAAGCGTATTTTTCAAGAATAAAAGTTATATTTTTCAAGATGGGTGAATTATATATAATATAAGTTTTTTATCTTATAAAAATACCCCAATTGTTTTATTAAAATAAAAATAATAATTACATTTTAAAAAGAAATGTATTTTTAAATGAGAAAATGCTTCTTCTTTTTAACAAGATGTTTATTTTTTCCCAAGTAAATATATTTTTAAGATAAGAAAAATAACAATGCAAGTTTTTGGGGGAGTTTTTTTTTTGTATATTTCAAGATAAAAAAAAAATCCCACCAGCTGCATTTTTTTCTAAATTTCTTATAACACACACTTTGGTGAGGTTTTGTCATGCATGTTGTTAGTGTGTGATGAGAAGCAGCGTTTTAAGAGTGTGCTCGATGTTTCAGAGAGCAGCAAGGTGGATTATGTGCTGTTCCAGGCTGCCACCGCCATCATGGAGGCGGTGGTGAGGGAGTGGATCCTGCTGGAGAAGAGCAGCATCGAGTCCCTCAGAGCCTTCCTGCTCACTTACGTGCTGCACAGACCGAAGTAAGGACAATGAAACGCAGAATTTTGGGATAAGCCAAAGGAAAACTGACGATTTTTCCGTTTTAGCCTGCAGAAGTACGTGCGCGAGCAGATGCTGCTGGCCGTTGCCGTCATCGTCAAGCGCGGCACCCTCGACAAAACTGTGAGCTGCAAAAGTATCTTCCTGGAGGTCGGACAGCTCATCAGCAGCGGGAACCCCAACGTGGTAACAAGCACACACTCACAAACAGTGCACCCAAGCTGGTGGCCAGTAGGTGGCAGCACAACATTAGCGTTTGACTTGTGCTTTGTTTGCTGCATGCAGCAAACGCTGGCATGCTCCATCCTGACTGCGCTGCTCAGCGAGTTCTCCAGCTCGAGCAAGACCAGTAGCATCGGGCTGAGCATGGAGTTCCATGGAAGCTGCAAACGCCTCTTTCAGGTGCGCGCCTTGTCCTCATTAAAAAACAACAACAATGAAAACTTTATTTACAGACCGCTGTAAAAATATAAAAAAAACAACTGTAGCAAACACAAGTTGCTTTACAGAAGTCAAATAAATACACTTGCTTAATTAACAAATTAAAAAAAAGGCAAAAAAATTGTTTAGTTTCTCAGGTTATTAATCCATTATTTGTTTGTCACAATAAAATTAACTAAATAAAATATAAATATATTGTATGTTTAAATAGTATTTTGATTAAAAATGTTCTCTTTAAAAATAAATGCTAAAAACAATTTTAACTAATTAGAAGAACTAGAAAAAATCATTTTGGCTAATTAGGTGATTAATAAAAATGACATTAAATATAGTCATACTATGGTATATTTTATTAGTGTTGATTAAAAAGTATATGTAATAAAATATAATGGAATCACATATATATGAAAAACAAACAAGTAAAAAAAAATTTTTTTTTTTACTTACTCTTGAATTGAAATAGATTTTTAAATACAATTTGTGTGTTTAAAATAACTGTTTAAAAAATATATATATATTTTTCACCGTGATGTATGTTTAATCACAAATTTCACCACCAAGTGGAGCAGCTGCACTCCTGCACTACTCCAGTGCTACTCACGCTGGTGTATGGAAGGTGTGAATGTTTGTTGGTGGTCGAAGGCGCACACTGGCAGCCTCGCTTCTGCGCAGCCTGCCCCAGGGCAGCTGTGGCTACATAAGTAGCTTACCGCCATTATAGTGTGGATGTGTGAGCGCCTGAATAATGTATCCATTCCATTGTAAAGCGTCTTTGAGTGTCTAATTAGATAGAAAAGTGCTATATAAAACCGATGCATTTTTATTATTATTATTACTACACGCTTGTGTTTGTACAATATAGATGATTGTGTCGTAATTGTAGTTATGTTATGTTTCAGGAGGACGGTCTTCGTCAGATCTTCGCAATGACCATGGAGGTCCTGCAGGAGTTCAGCCGGCGCGAAAACCTGAGTGCTCAGATGTCGTGCGTCTTCCAGCGCTACCTGGCGTTGGCCAATCAGGTGCTCAGCTGGAACTTCTTGCCGCCCAATCATATCCTTTCTTTCACATCGCTCGGCTTTAAGGTCGCCAGTTTAGGCCAGTGTAGTTAAGTTTTCCAAAGTATCAGGAAGTGTTGTGATGTCAAGGGGGGGTCTTCACTTCTATACTGAGCACAAATCCATAAAGCCATCATTGTGTGATAATTCACATAGCGGGAAAACACATTTTTTTGTAATTAGTGTTTCTGACTAAAAATATATTTTTTTACATTTACATGTTTAGAGCTGGAAAATCAATCAAAATTAATTGGCTCCAAAAATTAATCAATGAAGAATGATTTTTTTTAATGAAAAAAAGCAAAATTGTTTAATTAAAAAAGTTAGTAGTAAAGAAAGTCTTAAAAACACGTGGTTAAAAACACACAATAATAAAAAGTACTGGTAATTAAAAAAATATATATCCCCAAAACCTTATAAAAAAAATCTAAAACAAATCATTTTTATTGATAATTTTATTTTGTGTGTGTTTACTTTTAATACCAATTTACCAAAAAATTTGTGTGATAAGAATAACAAATATTATTATTATTATTTATTTATTTTAGCAATGAAAAACAACAAACAAATAAATAAAATTAACCAAAAAACAACAGAAAATATTAATTATTATTTATTCTATATATATCGAAAACAAGAAAATTTTACTCAGTTTTGGATTTAAAAAAAAAAAGAAGGAATTACATTTATCTGTTATCTTCAAAACAACTAAACACATTTCATTGTCTTTTGATTGCATAAAGAAAAGCATTACATTTTCTCAAACCAGCTACGACAAGTCACAATATCTACACAAATGAAGAAAGGATAACTGTTTACAAACATTCTAGTTCTATATGATTAATGCGTTTGTGCATGTGTGCTGGCCAGTAATGTATACATTGTAGGTGACTTTGTAGTCCATCTCGAGCATGCACATGTGTTGTCTGTGCAGCTGGCCTCATGTTGAGAGCACAAATCCTAAATCCTAACCAGCCTGGCATCTGAGGGGATCTGGATCACTTTCAAAGAAGTGTCCACATATGTGTGTGTGCGCGCACATCATTCCTTTGAGCCTACCCCCCTTTTTCCAGGCTCCCCTTGGTATGCGTGGCGCGCATTTGTGTGTGTCTTCTTAAAGACAAACTGTGAAAGTCATCCGCAAGTGTGTTTGCATCAGCAGATGTGTTTTTTTAGGCGGCAGATGAAACATATTATAGTTACTTAATAATCCACAACGTAAAAAAAAAAAGTCCCTCGGCATGCATGTGTACCCAATGATAGGGTTACTGCAATTTGATCAGTCATATTGCCGGATACTCAGAAGTTTGAACGGCCACCTTGCACATTAGAAATAAATACAGCATCCAGAAATAATCTACAGAAGAAAAAAAATGGCGGCTATAACCAGTTTTTGAATTTTAAATTCATCAAAAAAAAAGATCAAAGTATTGGCCAATTAAAAAAATATTATTATTATTTTTACACATTACAGCATAAGACAAAGATAATAACAAAACATTACCCCCTATTGGGCCCTACTAGAAACTCTCACGATCCCTCTTCCCTCGTATAATAGCTAAAGACAGTCATAAGCGTCGCTGCCTGTACGTCTGAGCGTCGGGGGGTGTTCCGCCATAATTGCTGACAGCCGCCACCTTTCAAACAGCAGTAAATACTCCCCCTCCGCCGGGCGGCATGTCTGTCCACGCTCCCTGAAGCATTGTGTCTTCAGCTAAGGGGGTGTCGCGTGTCCCCCCACGCGTTTGCGCCACACCGCATCACTCTCCACCGTGCTTGACTCGGGGGCTTCTAATAGGGCGGCGGTCAGGTGACAGATCAAGCCGCCGCCCCATCCCTCCGCCACGCGGCCCACATATTTGCTAGCTGTCGGCCCGCCATCTGCTTTGTAGCAGACAGGAATGTGCGCTTGTTTGGTATTAAAGCGTGACGCTCCCACTTTGGGTCCCTCAGATTTACCAGGTAGTGAAGCCCCCGCGAGTGTTGAGCTGTGACCCCCCCCCCACCCCCCACCCCCCTCCCCCAATCAGGCCTCACAGGGAGCTATTGTCATAAGCGTTAGCCTTGGGGGCTGTGGGCGGGGTCATCAGGGGAGAATCTTCATCTGCTTTTAGTCCAAGCAAAGAGAGGATGACCTTTCAAATGTGTTGGATAGAAAGCTTAAAAAGATAAATGGACATTGTTCATTGTTCCCACAAACATATCGTAATGACATGACAGAATGCATAAAACTAGTTTCCCCCCATTTTTTGCTTCAATTTAACAGACACTATACTGCTCCTTCTGTTGTGTGCACATTGGCCACTTGACGGTAGTTTAATATACAGTAGATAGTAGTTTAATTTGACACTGGGAGTGGCAATAAACAGCTTGGCCGTCTTTTTTTTATTATTAATTACTGTATCCCTAACCATTTTTGTTGTTGCTGGCAAGTCAAAGCAAAAAAAAAATCAGTCTAACGATAGCTCATATCTTAAAACTCATTTGTCGGGATACCCAAGGCATCACTATAATGCAGTTTTAAAAAAAAAAGTCCTCAGCATGCTCGGTCCTATAATTAATGCGACCACCCTCGTGGTCCAAAGTCTCTAAAAAGTCTTCCTTTTTTATAATCCGCATCTGAATTTGTTGAGCGCTGTTAATACGGTAATTCTAGCGCTGCTGTCAAGACATTGTCCTTCCTCCCCCGCTGACAGCTGCATGATTGGAGACAAAGCTTTCGGGGAGCCGACGACAACGGGAGACGGGTGCCGGATTGTTATTCCACATGGCGGGATTTAGGGCGGGATGCGTCCCTTAAACCCCAGCACGCGCCTTAGGATAGCGCCGCGAGGCGGCCGCCGGGATCAAGCGTAATGAATAGAGGATACAGTAGAAGCTCGCTAATCCGTTAGCTGCACACACGCATACACACAGCAAGGCCGTGTGGAGATTAGCCGGCTAATCTGTTTTTTGGCTATTTGCAGAGGCAATGAGGACACAATGAGCGCTCTCGTATGAAGAAGTCCAGCTGCTCGCCGTTTAGCTCCTTTTCATATTCTGCACGTATAGAGTGTCTCAGGGCCGTTAGCGCTTTGCTAAATGATGGCTGTTGTTTGTTTGGGGCTGTCTCGGGTTGCCGTGGTTACACAACTACAAGGGTGGAAGACGGTTAAGAAACATTTGCACGTTTTTGTTTAGTTGCAGTCGCTTCTCTTGACAGCTATTCATAATAACCACCACCTTGCGCAATAGAAATGAATACTTTGACTAGGAGTAATCCACAAAAAAACCCAATATAGCTTAGCATGTTTTTATTTTACGAATAGGAAACATACATTTGTGCGTGCGTGTTAATTAGATGTCTCATGCATTACTGGAATTCTTCTAACGAGATTGCTCTTTTGACAGTCATCATAATTGCCACCTTGCATAATAAGAATAAACATAACTGGAAATAATCCACATAGTTATTATAGAAAAGTCCATGACACGCACTCGCAGTTGCATCTTGCATAAACTAAGTAGACGTCTCATACAGTTACTGTAATGAGATTGCCCTTTTGACAGTTATGATAATTGCCCCACCTTGCATAATGGAAATAAACATAACTAGAAACAATCCACAAAGTTAAAATAGAAGTAGAAGTTCACGACACACACTGGCACATGCATCTGCGTGAAGTAGATGTGTCGTAAAGTTACTGTGACGAGAATGTTCTTTTCCCAGTTATTCACGATATTCACCACCTTATAATAATAATAATAATAATAATAAACAACAATGACTGGAACTAATCCACAAAGTCAAAGGGAAAAAAAGCCCACAACATCCACGGACACATACCCACACCCAGGCTACTATTTTGTAATTAGTGCAGTCGCTCCTTAAGCCAGTTGCCGCCACCTTGCGCAATAGAAATTAACACAATGACCAGATATAATACAAAGAGTAAAAATAAATAAATGCACACACGTGTGTAGGGTTGTATGTACCTGAAATAAAAAGTTCACTGCGCTGTTAATGTAGTTGTGTTTATGTGTGAAGAGGCTTGTAACATGTTAACGGCGTGTGTGTGTTTGGACCTCTTCACTTGTTGACCTGCATTTGTGTGTGTACGTGTGTGTGTGCGCGCGTGTGTGTGTGTGAAAGTGAGGCGTCACTGCAGCTATTAGGAGCCTGCGGGCTTGAAACAGCAGCAGGTGATGTCTTTTAAAAAGCCAGCAAAGCGCCGCCACATGTCCTCGTCGCTCCCCTCGTGCGCATTCGTCATCCGGCAAACATGCGCCTGACACACATGCGCACGCACTCACACACACGCACACCCTCCATTTTGTGTGTCCTTAGTCAAGAAGGGAAAAGTATGTGGTAGTTTCATTTAAAGTGATGCTTATCCTTCCAGCACACACGCACTAGGAATGCGTTTGGGCCTATGTCCACACGTACGCGGGTTCTTTAAAAAAAAAAAAAAACTTTTATTTTTTTCCCCAACTCTGGAATTTCCCCGAAAGATGTAAGTCCACAGGAGAGCAAATTTGCAGTCTGTCAAGTCAAGTGTATGTAAAAACAGCAGGTGGTGTAAGGCCCCATTGAGCAAGTAGTCATTTGCAGAAAAGGCGCAATACAACTATTGAGGAATGGAAAGGAGGGGGGGGGGGGGGGGGGGATAGTGTCCTGACAAGCAATTTAAATGTTGAGCAAAAGCCCAAAGCGTTGCAGAATTTGTCCGCCTGTGCCATCAACCAGCTCAGTGGCCTAGTAGTAGAGTGTCCGGCCTGAGACTGGGAGGTTGTAGATTCAATCCCTGGCCGGGTCATACCAAAGACTATAAAAATGGGACTCATTGTCATCCTGCTTGACACTCAGCATTAAAGGGTTGGAATTGGGGGGGTTAGATCACCAAATGATTCCCGAGCGCGGCCTCTGCTGCTGCTCACCGCTCCCTCAGGGGATGGGTCAAATGCAGAGAACAAATTTCACCCCACTTAGGTGGGTGTGACAATCAGTGGTAACTTTATCTTTAACTTTATCTACAAAGAACAAAGCCAAGATGGAATATCAGCTTAGCGGAGCACATGACAACCAAACATTCAGAAACGTTTCTGAGGTGATGGGTAAAATAAACAGGTGGCAGCTCGCCTGTTATGGTTCTGGTGCTACCTCCAAAGCCGGAAAATCACCCGGTCGCCTGTGTTTTTGCTCTTTATACAGAACAGATTGCCGGATTTGTAGAGACAGTGTACAAGGGGTTACAGAGGTGGCATCTAACCCCCCGTTATGGCTTTGATACGACCACCACCAAAGCCAAAAAATTGCTGAGTTGATTCGGCTACTCCAATTCCATGTCGAGTGTTGTTTATGTAGAGAACGCACCATAAGAAAAATCTACTAAGTGCTGTCTTTTGAGGCAAAGTAGAAGAGATTACTCAACATGGCGTCCTATCTCTTTGCTGGCTCTGTTAAAACTTCCGAAGGCGGATTATTCCCAGTTTGAATTTGTGACCGAAGGCTGTTTAGAAGGAGCTAAACTGGTGGCATCCCACCTCTTACTACCCCTGAAGCCGGAACATTTCTGGGTTGACTTTGGCCCCCTCCTATTCCGTGTCAGGCTAAGAACAAGCCAAAAAATGCTTTGACTTTTACAGGCACCTCTTTTCAAGTTTGACCCCCGAAGTCGGAATATTGCTGGGGCGATTTTGCGCCCAGGGCTTTTTATCCAGAACAGCATCAAAAGAAAATGCCGCCTTTTAAAGGCAGTGCAGAAGGGGTAGTTGTGTCCCACCTCTATTACAGCTTTAATACTACCTCAAAAGCCAGGAAATTGTGAAGTCGACTTCATTTAACATGTCAATCCGTCTGCATGATGTACTTATCATTCCTGAGCTCTCCCGAGGCCTTGTCGGACCCTGTTGCCACTGCGCTACCTCCCAGGGGACTTGACTGCAACAAATAGCATTCTTGTGTCTTCTCCTGGCCCGCACTTCTTTCCATCACCCTCATTCCATCCCTCCTTGCCAAAGTTCACTGCGAGGTCCTCCGCCTCCACCGTGGTTATTTTTACCCCCGCGCTCGGCGTTTGACAGGTGCCAACTCGTGGGCCCAAAGTGCATTGCGGCGTGTGGTGCGGCGCGGGGCGTGGGCGGCGGCGGCTGGAATGCACCAGCGAGCCGGCCGCCCTCTGCCGCCTGCCGCTCTGCTTTGATGATGCATTCCTCCGCTCGCTAGTTTGTCAAGCGGTGTGCGCGGAATCTCAACATGGACGACCGCTGACAAAATGGCTTGGGAGCAGTACTGGCACTTTGATTGACAGGAGATTGATGCTTTATTTTTAATTGGAGCAACTGTGACTTTCATCTCCTCTTCCAAAATATTCAAAATATTTATATATTTACAGTATTATTTTTATTTATATGGTTGTTTTTTAATCATTGTACATTATTTTGTATAAATATTGACCAAATTAAAAGGGTTGCCATTATAGCGACGTCGTGTTAATATAAATAAAATAAAAAAATATACATATTAATTGTATCTTCCATCCACTTATGTTTGGGTTAGGTTCGCCAATGTTTACACAATTAAATATAAAACATTTCAAAAGATATTTGAATTAAATATTTTATGTATTTTCTATTTTTTTATTATTATTATTAATGAATTTAGGTATTTATTTTTTGCTAAATTTATAAGGTACTTTTGGCTGATGCTAGTATTTATGCTTTTTTTTTTTTGCATCTACTTATAAATTTGTTTTTAAGCAACTTTTAGTACTTTTGACATCTAAAATATATTCAGAAATTTTAATAAAATGTTATTTAAAATATGTCTTTTTAAAAAAGTAAAAAAAATATATATATAAAAAATACAATATTAAGGCTTAGTATTTTAGCCTGTGCTATTTGTTAGGTTTTCCAACCAAATGAAACGTTCAGGAAAAAATTGCCAATTGTTATACACTTCATTTATTTAAAAAGAAAAAAAGAGATACTGTAAATGTTCAAAGATTTTTTTTGCATATTTTTATATTTGCAATATAAAACAAATCCTTGATTCCTCTGTGGGAGATTTGAATGTTTTGAACCAATCTTCAATGATGTTCACTGTTTACAATGTAAAATCTGCTTAAGAAGCTCCATCTTGTGACAAAAGAAAGAAAACGAGAGTAGACATGACAGGGTGTTAAGAAGCAAGCAGGGTGCGAGTGGATTGGCTGAGGAGCAGACGGGGGGCGTGTCCCGGTGTTGAAGGAGTCTGGAGGCTTGATCCTTTCTGCACATTTGCGCCGGGCTCGTCTCCCGAGGAGGCAGAGGAGGGGTTGGGTGCAGTTTAAAGCGGAAGCGTTCACGCGACTCTATGCTGCTGTTGGCCTTAACGGGCAGCGGGTCACTGGGGCGCCACTACATCGCCATGTTCGAGGCGGTGCAGAACGTCACGCTCAAGCCCACCGAGACCTGGAGGGAGGCGCTGCTGGACACCAGAGTCATGGACCTCTTCTTCACGGTGAGTACATCACTTCCTCCTCCTCCTCTTCCTCTTCTCCATTACAATCTCATCTGCTGCCAAACTCAAACAAACAAAGCAAATGAATGACAAGGTGTCTCTAAAGTTTTGACCCTCATTTGAAATTTGGTGCCAGCTGTTGGTGACTTGTTATACAGTAGCTGCATGCCTAAACGGGCTGCGGTTGGAAGAGTGTTTTTTCACCATGCTAGCAATTATAAAAAATATTTAGCCAGTCAATTATGTTACAGTATTTGTGCTTTTTATAATAATAATAATATAGGGTGAGAACATATCCATTCAGACCCAACTTGTTTACTGTCTAAATGGGTTGCGGTAGAAACTAAAAGAGTGAGGTTCCCTATGCTCGTGGAGCTATCTTTTACAGTATTACGGGTTTGTTCTTTTAATTATTATTATAATAGGACATGTTCATTCAGACCCAACTTGTTTGCTGCCTAAACTGGCTGTGATAGAAATTGAAAGAGTGAGCTTCTTATAGTTAGCTGGGTCGTGTTTCCTCATTATTGCCAATCATGGGAAGTTTGATTGATCTGATGTTTATAGCATTTAAGTTAATTAGACCAATTTCAGACCCATCTAGGCTAAACAAGCTGTAGAAATTTAGTGTTGTTTTAATATTTAGTATAGTGTTTTTCCAATCTTTTGTCGATAATGGGAACATTTATGGGTGGTTTGGACTGACTCAGACCAAATAATGTTGCTGCCTAAACAGGCTGCGATAGAAATTAATTGCGGTTCTCTTATTCAGCGGCTTGTTTTTCAACGTTATTGTCAACCTTTTGATGTTACTTTGAGTTGATCATTCATCGCAACCGGGTTAGTTGGAGTGATCCAGACCTGAGTAGGTTGCTGCATAAACAGCCTGCAGTCGAAATTGCATTTTCATCATTTTTATCAGTCACATGATATTGGATTGATGTGATCTTGTTAGGAACCAGTTTCGATGGACTATTTTAGGCCCAACCAGTTAGCAGGCAGACAGGCAGGCATGTATTCTGGGCCAGTGGTGTATTTTTTTTAAAATCTGCTCCCATAAAAAACGTTTGAAGATCCTCCTGCTAGGCCAGACAGGAAAATAAGCAAACTAGCAAGCTATGCTGCTAATCAACCCAAAATCCTGACGAGCCGGAATGATAGAAATGCTAACTTGTGCTAACCTGTGTCGGGTTTCGGCCTTGTCTGCATCAGTGGTATTTCTAGTAGCTTCAATGTTTGTTGTTGTAGATGCCCTCAGCTGTCCAACTGCATGAATGTGTGTGTCTGTGTGTACTATGTATGCTTGCGAGTTTGTTTGGTTGGGGGAGGGGTGGGGGTGGGGGTCATGTTGACCCCTGGGTGACTATGTCAACGTTGGCGTGTGCGGCGTCTCCATGTTGTGTGTTTCTCTAATTGAATGGACTCTGCTGTTGTCTCTTGCAGACACACAGGCAGCAGGTGTGTGTACACGTGTGCGTCTTTGTGTGTTTTTGGGGGGGGGGGTGTTGAGACATGAGACGCCACCGGGACCCCAATTCACGACCGGGGTTAGAGATTGGAGCCAACATTTGGGGCCCGTGTTTACAGCTATGCTGACCCACCAGAGCACAAGCTCCACAGTCTCCACTTTGCTGCAGTTCTTCGTTTTCTCAACGTTGTCATAATATTTGATGAAAAACGTGCGAGATTTGACAATAATGTATGTTGGCCTGCTGACGCGCTCCGTTTTCCACCTACCCGTAATGTCTTCTTTTGTAAAATCGCTGCGCTGTTGCACCGTTTTGAGTAAAGTGGCTACAAAGCAAAATGGCTTCCTGTGTCTTTGCAGGCATGTATCCTGGGGCATTTATTCATTACCGACGTGCCTACCAAATGTCACGTTGCTAAGTGAAACTGCCTGCAGGGCTGCTGAGTGATTTGCTCTATTATCAATTAATCAGGCCTTTTCCCCCAATGCGGACCTGCAGTACATTTAAAGCCCTTCTTCCACATACCGGCACATCTTCCAAGGTCAAACAAGAGCGTGTCAGTCAGCATGTGTTGCGAAAGACAATAGGCTGCGAGCAAAGTGTTGATGCGAGACAAACGATGGGAAAGATGAGCCTCAGGGGGAACACACACCAGCCAGGCTTTGTCTCCTTCTATAAATAGCATCCTCATCTCCACTCTCTCCTCCTTCACTACCAGCCAGCCTCCCTTTTGTTATCCCTGTCGTAAAAGCCGCCCGCTTCTTTTGTGGTATCAAATGTTGTTGTTCATATTAAACACCCGCGACCCCAAAAACTGGCTGGGAATATTTTTTTAATTCAGCCTTGGAGCCAGTTTCACTTGGCAACATGAAAATTGGGCGGAATTTGGTTATTGTGAAGATTCAACCCATTTTCGCAAAAAAACCTAAAAAAAATATGTAGGCATGTCTATCATCGCCACGAACAATTCTCAAGAAGCCGTGTCTGGACAGAGACAGATGTCTACCATTTTGCTTTGAATTTCTAATAGCAATAATGCAATTGGGTTGTTTTGAAAATTCCAACCCCGGAGCCAGTTTCACACATAGCAACATTAAACTGATTAGGCATGTCCATCATAAGTAGACCCATAAGAAATTTTCAAGAAGCCGTGCCTGAAAAGGCACAGCTAATCTGCCATTTTGTTTCAAATTGACCATTTTAGAGACTTCGACACTTTGTGGTCATTTGTTTTTGTTGTTTGCTTCTGTTTGGCTATTTGAGCTTTACGGGAAGACAGCGATTGCTACATTAGCTTTTCACACTTCTTGTATGACTGTTAATTATGTTGAAACATTACTTACATAGTAAACTGAGACTGAGTAGTATTAAATCACTGCCTCAGGATCTTGGATTTCTTACAGTCCATGAACGCAGCATTAAAACAGAATTAGTTACCTTGACGACGACACAAACAGCCCTTCAGGGGCTTTGCTGTTCATTGATTAATTGTTGTGTATTGTTACCATTGTTAGTCACGGAGGTAACTCTCTCTCTCACACACACACACACACACACGCATACTTATGTATACTCGCGTATACACACTAACAATAGTCAGACATGACCGGTATGACACACATCATTCGCTAGCGCAGCTGCCTTGTACCCTCCCTCCCTCCCTCCCTCCCTCCCGCCTCCCTCCAGCCGCTGACTTCACATCGTGGAAGCAGCATCGGTGGGAGTGTAGCGCACAGCTGCTACGCCGCGTTAGCATCTTAGCCGTAAAGGGATCAGGGGACGTTGGAGCTGTGCGCCGGCAGAATGGACATTATGGCTGGGGAGACTGCGGCGGCGGCGGTGGAGGTCCAGATGTGAGCTGCGTATAGCGTCAGTGGAAACACATGTTGCTGAGGTGGCCGCGACCGAGATCTCATCGGGATGTTTTTCCACTCTGGGTTTGATTGAGGCTGCCTGTGGGCTTTAAAGACCTCAGTGACTGTGTTTGTGTCTGGGTGAAAGACAGAGCGGGGTTAAGCGCCTAAAGTCATCTGAGGGTGAGGCAGGAAGTTTTACGCTTGTGCTTGAGCATGCGCTTGGACTGAAAATTTTAATTTTAACAGGTATTATTAACTCTTAATGGACATGTTGTGACACTTTTTTATTCAATCCATGTTGGCTGTGTTGAATTAATGCAGATTACATTTGCCAGTTTCATTATTAAAAGAATTATCATCTGTATTTGTTAAATTTGCCTAAAATGGCAATGTGTCGCAATAGTCCTCATTTGTTTCTCGCAACAAAAAGTCTAATTGAAAACAAATGAAAATGCACTATTGCCCATTCAAAGCATGAAGCAGTTTTCCACACCTTTTAGTGTTGAAAACGAGTTTTTTTTAAATTAGCCTTAAGTTCCTTAAATTTGCCTAAAACGCCAACGCGAACACGAAATGATGTTTGTTCCTAGCAGGCAAAAAAAAAAGATGGGGGGGGCAATACAATTTAAAAGCAATGGTCCCCATTCAAAGCATTCAGTAATGTGACTTACTAATGAAATAAATTAAATGTTATTGTTGGATATTTGTGTTCATGGAAAAACAATAGAGGGTCTCTCCTCCATGTATGTCCGTCGTCTCTGCAAGTCTCCACTTTGTATTCTAAACGGCCCTCACTACTGAAATAAGTGTGTTGCTATTTATGTTAGATAATTGTGTTACATTTGGAAAGGAATGCTTCCATTTATGCTTAGATTGAATATTCACTTATTACAAATAATTACCTCATAATGCACGTTGTGCCGTGTCGGCTGCGTTTTACGAAAATAGGTTGAATTTGCCAGATCATTTCCATCTCTATTCCTGTAATTAGATTAGAAAGGGCATTGCTGCTGAAAAAATACAACACATTTGGTAAATGAAGTGCACTAATACAGTGCTTTTATCTACACCGTATGGTGTCCAAAGTGCTATACAAAGCCTCATCCATTCATGAACACATTCATACACCAATGTTTCAATCATACACATGACAAAGATACAAAAAAAAGAATGACATTTGTTTTTGGCATTAAGAGACACCACATTGAAAAATTGAAAATGGCATTTTTCCTATGCAAAGCATGCAGCAAAATGCCTCGCTACTGAAATAATGTTATTGGATAATGGTGTTTCTTGTCCAGCACTGTATGTGGTCAAAGTCCGCACTAAACTTAATCAATTAAGGATTGATGGTTGCATTCAAAGCATGCAGTAATGTGCCGTGCTACTAAAATAATAAGTGAGTGTTGCTTCTGATGTTGGATAATTGTGTTTATGTAAAAAGAAAGTGATTGTGTATCTGTGTTTTACGGGGTTATTCGCTTAGTCATCTGAGGATGAGGGAGGAAGTTTCCCACTTGTGCAGTCAGTGTTTGTAATTGTATGCTTCTAGGCAAGTTAAAAAAATAATAAAAAAAAAGAATACTCACTCACTTTGACCTTTTAGTATTCACTTTTCAACCTATAGTTTATTGAATGAGACCATTTGACATACTAACCCCCCCCCCCCCCCCCCCCCAGGTCCACAGGAAGATCCGGGAGGACTCAGACATGGCCCAGGACTCTCTACAGTGTCTGGCCCAGCTGGCCTCCATGCACGGGCCCATCTTCCCGGACGAGAGTGCCCAGATCTCCTACCTGGCCCACCTGGTGGAGGGCTTGCTCAGCATGATCAACGGGTCAGTAGACACTCCATGATTAAACTAAAATAAAGTGTGATGTGGGTGTTTTATGTCCAGTACTTCTCAGAAAGACACACGAAAAACCAATTACAAATTTGAGGAACAAGGATCACATTCAAAGCATGCAGAAACTTTTCAACGTCGTTTGCCTTTTGTAAGAATGTATTTTTATGATTTAATTTTATTTTTTACTGATGTATGTAGAGAAAAAATAATTTGTGTGTCATGTTTCCCTATTCAAAATATGCAGCAACATGACTGCTGATGTGTATATTGTTGTCTTAAAACCTCGGATAGGTCTCCCTATGCTGTGTAAATTTCTAATATTCAGGGAACGAGTTGGGAGGTCTCCCCTTTCCACATCCACACACACTCTCGTGTGGCCATCAGTAATCACCTATTTTTGGAGCTTTTTTTTTTTCTTTTTCCAATTGCCTCATCGGAAAAGCATGCTTAGCGTAGGTGGACGGCCGATCTGTGCTGATTGAGCACTTTTGCTCACACTTTGGCCTTCTTTTTTTTTTCACGCCATGTGGGACCCGGAATGTCACTTTTTAGTGGAGCAAGAAAGTCTTAATTGTTATAGGGGGGAGTTACTTTTTGTATTAGTTGGTTTCACACAGCTGCTGTTTATTATGAAGTATAAAAAATATGAGCGACTCATGAAAAGTAACTTTCTTTGATTTTATATTTAGCAGCATTTCTTTGTGTATTTTATTTTTGCATTTTTTTCTATATATATAATTTAGCTTGGAAGAGTAACACTTTTTTTTCTTTTCTTTTTTATGTTTTATTTTTAAAAGGGTGGTTTCCCTTCCACTGTGCAAACTGAGGCTAAACCAGGGTCAGCTTCCCAATCGAGCACCAAACGTCCACGCAATTTGCTCCTTCCAATCAAATTTGAGGAAGACGCGACCTGCGGCGATTTTCCACAGCTGTGCGGTGGTCCCAGTTTCACGCAGTTTTCCTCGTGGTGACACTTAAAGGGGGGAGGGGATCGCACGCCAACCACTGCATTGTGTTGACTCAGAGCTTATTTATAGTTTTAATCGGCCATTTTAAGGCGGCCTGGCGCGTTTCCATGTGCTTTTAGTCAAGGTGACGAGGACAAAGCTTAGCATTGTGTAGCAGGGGTGGCTAAAAACAGGACTTCTAACAAGTGATAAAATATTTATGGTCAGTAATAGTAGTGTAAAAAAAAAAAGAAGTTTACCGCCACGGACATAATTTAAAAAAAAAAAAGTTTTAACTTTAACTTTTAGCCCCAGGAAATATTCTGTTCTTGACACTTTTTTTTCACTCATAGGAAGCAAAGGCAATAATTACTTCCAGGTTGAAACTGCTGTTTTTTTTTCTTTTCACTTTTCCAGCATCGAGATCGAGGACTCTGAGGCGGTGGGCATCTCTAACATTATTTTCAACCTGATCACCATGTTCCCCAGGAGCGTATTGACGGCGCTGCCCAGTGAGCTCTTCACCTCCTTCATCAACTGCCTCACGCTGCTCACCTGCTCCTTCGGACGCAGCGCCGCCCTGGAGGAAGTGGTGAGTAACTGCTGCGTTTTTGGAAAAGACAGCATTTAGGTTTAATTTGACCAATTTCAGGGATACTTTAAACATAAATTACTTCTACTACTACTACTAGATTTTTTTGTGCTATTGCTACCAAATTGTAACTATGTGAACACAACAGACAGACAATGTTCAAACGCAAAATATGAGCATTTTAGCCTTTGTTTGTGGGCGGAGCATGGTGGTGAAGTTTGACGTCTCGCCATAAAAGACAACAATTTTAATTACACAGTTTCACCAGGTTACAGGTTGACCAAACCTCTTGTAATTGACTTGTATTTGTTTTCATCCTCACGTTATAACGTTTACCAATCATTCAAGATCTGCATTTGTGTGTTTCCAGCTGGACAAGGACGACATGGTGTACATGGAGGCCTACGACAGGCTACTGGAGTCGTGGCTGACGCTGGTGCAGGACGAGGAGCATTTCCCTCGCGGCTGCTTCATCCAGCCTGCTATGCAGGTCTTCAACGCCTACATCCAGTGTCACCTGGCCGCACCCGATGGCACCCGTAACCTGGTCAGATTCCGTCCACTCGGCTTGAATAATCTGCTGAACTTCCGTCCTAACTGCCAATTCTCTCCCCCTCCCTCGTCAGTCGGTGAACGGCGTGTCGTCACACGACGAGGAGGAGATCAATGAGCTACAAGAAGATGACAGAGAGCTGTTCTCGGATCAGCTGTCCAGCATTGGGACGCTGGGCCGGGTGGCTTCAGACCACTGCATCCCCCTCCTCACAAGGTAAACACAATCTGGGCGTTTTTAGCTGCAAGTGGTTGTCCACTTGTAAAGTCTCGACCCTCTTTTGGCACAAAATAATTGACTTTAATGGATTAGCATGTGTATTAAAGTTGATAAGTGAGAAAGTGTGTTTTTTTTTTATTATGATTTTTTTTATTTTTTTTTATTAGTTTTAATGTGTAAATTGTATTTTTTTCATTATTTTATTGTTCTTTTTTATGTTAGGCTATTTGTGTTTTTCAGCGATTCATTTGTTGTATTTTATTTTTCGTATTTGTGTACTGTTTTATATTGATGTTTTAAATTTTTGTTTGGAATTGTTTTCTATTTATTATAATTTTTTCCATATTTATTGTATTAGTATTTTTCTGCTTTTTTAAATTACCTTTTTTAAATTTTATTATTATTATATTTTTTATTTTAGATTTGTCATTATCCTTTTTATATATTTTTCATATTTGCAAATGTTTTTTGTTTATATTTTTCAATCAATGAAGCTGTACGTATATTTTTGTACTTTTTCTCCTTTTTGTCATTCTTTATTTTAGATTTTGGCCATTTCAGATTTTTAAAACTAGGCAGTATAAATTGGTAACAAAATCCATATTCCTAATACAAATGTATTGCAACAAATAATATATCTTCTTTAGTGCATTGGAAACTGAACATAAATCCTCATATTTGAAAGTAACCACACGCCCTGGAAAAACCTAGTCTTTTTTTTATTTTATTTTATTTGTTTGTTTTATTCCTTGCTGCTGCTCATCCCCTCCTCCTCCTCAAAATCTGCATTCAAGTTGCGTGTGATGTTTGTTGTGTTGTTGCCGGCAGCCTCCTGGAGGACCGCGTGACTCGACTCCACGGTCAGCTCCAGAGAACTCAGCAGCACTTGATGTCCTCATCGGACTTGATGTCAGTAGACCGCAAAGTACTGGACGACCTCTACGAGGACATCCACTGGCTCATCCTGGTCTCAGGTCAGCGAGAACCGTGACACAAGCTAAATCTGGAGCTCTCCTTAGTCTCCTCTCACATAAAATTGTCACATCTGAGGATCCATGGCTAGAAACTACAAAAACAAACACGTGCTGACATGATAATTTTTTAACACATTGCGCGCATCGTTCAGGTTATCTCCTGGCCGATGACCCCCAGGGCGAGACGCCGCTGATTCCCTCCGAGGTGATGGAGTTCTCGGTCAAGCGCTCGACGGAAGTGGACATGAACACCACGCTGCAGATCCTGGGCTCGCCGGGGGAGAGGGCCTCGTCCATCCTGGGCTGCGACCGCACCGACCCTGTCATCAGGTAGGTCGGATGAGACCTTCGCTTCTCTTCTTTTCCATACAGTCGGCTTTATAAACGTGTTTGTGCTTGCGAGGTTGCTGTCGGCCGTGCTGAGGACGTCCGAGGTGGAATCCAGGGCCGGCAGAGCCAGCTTGACGCAGCTGTTGAGTCCTCAGATGGGCAAAGACATCGTGTGGTTCCTAAGACGCTGGGCCAAGACCTACCTGCTCATGGATGAGAAGCTCTACCAGCAGGTGACTCACTCAACCACCTGCATGCACCTCTTGATTTTCTACATGTACATACTTTGAAGTACAGGGCCCCGGTTATAATTTTGCACTTGTCTAACCTATGTTCTCTTTAGGTCAGCGTGGCCTTCAGCACGGCGTTCAGCTCAGACACGGAGGGCGCCCAGTGGATCGTTGGCTACCTGCTGGAGAAAGTCATCACCAACCTGACGGTGTGGAGCTCGGAGGCCGAGCTGGCCAACGACACAGTCGAACTGCTGGTCACGCTGGTGGAGCGACGGGAGAGGTGAGGCCAGGCCAGGTCTGGCAAGTATGTCGGTCGGTGGGTCATAAGATGTCATAGTAATGATTTCCCCCGCGTCCGCGTGCAGAGCCAACATGGTGGTGCAGTGCGAGAGCTGGTGGAACCTGGCCAAGCAGTTCGCCAGCCGCAGTCCGCCGCTGCATTTGCTGTCCAGCTCGGTGCAGAGGACCCTCATGAAGGCTTTGGTGCTGGGGGGCTTCGCCCAAATGGACTCGGACACCAAGCAGCAGTACTGGGCTGAGGTAACACACCTGTAACACAATGTTTTACTCATTACAAACAGGCTTTAAACAGCCAACCGCACTTTTTGTTGTATTTTAATTTGTCTTGTTATTTTTTTACAATTAATTTGGTTTGAAGTTGAAATTTTTAGTTTTCATTTTCCTGTTTCATTTGTATTCAGTTTTTTATTGTCTTGATTTTTCACCTTGACTTGACAATTAATTTTATTTTGTTGTAATTTTTATTTGTCGTTTTTATTGTATTTTTAAGAACTACAAAATTGTCAGAATTGTTTTAATATTTAAGCTTATTTGCATTTTTGTTTTTAAAGGTTGCTCATTTTCTATCTTTATTTTTTTACGTTTTACTTTAGTACTCTTATGTTCATTTTTATTTACATTTTTATTTCATTATTAATGCTAATTGATTCTCAACTAGCGTTCTTATTATTTTTACATTTATTTTATTCATATTTTTAATTTTAAACCTTTTAAATGTATCGCTGTTTCAAATATTGTATTTTAATATATTTTAAGTATTTTTCCAATATTTCAAATTCATTCCAATTTTTTTTTTTTATGTTCCTTGATATGTATAAATATGATATTGTAATTTCTGTATTTCATATTCATTTTATTCCTATTTTTAAACTTTTCCTTTCATTTATATTTGGATTATGTTTTGTTGCTTTTAAACTTTTTAAAGTTTTATATTTTTTTCCATGTTTATTTACATTTTTATACTTTACATTCCATTTGTATTTTTTCATGATAAATTAGTTTTTTACAACGCAAAATTTTGTGTATTCCTTTACAGTATATATTTTATTATTATTTTGAAACGTTAGCTAAAAACACCAACGTGTTTAATACGCACACACATGCCTGCATCATGAGTGGCCTCATGTTGCGCTCATGTAGCATTACTTGACCACAAAGCTGTGTCTAATATTAGGCTTCTTCCCCCTATTGATAGTTGAAGCCCCAAAGACGTTGGAATTGCGTTTATCTCTTGTTCCCCGGAGGCTGTCGTGAATCAGCCAATGGGAGCACAGCGAGCGCGTTCCGTGCCGTCAGCAGCTTTTGAGCATCAAAAGTGTCCCGTCCTCTCGAGCCTGGCAGACTGATAGATGCGCTTCATAATTCCACCCCAGGGAGGAGAACTTGAACCTTGTCAGCATCATGGAGGTCTTTTGTCCTAATCGGCCGACGGTAGTAAAAAAGAAATAAAAATGTGTGTGGGAGGGGGGGGGGGGCAAAGCCACGTGTAATTACCAGGCAGCTGTCGGCCGTCGCAGCTGCCGCGTCGGGTGGAAGACGAACGCGTCTGATGTGCTCTTGACAGCAATGAGCGTCTTGGACTGTCCCGTTGATCGTCTCCTCGTTTGTCATACGTGGAAGAAACAAAAGGAATAGCGAAGCAGGTGCAAGTCTACCTGACACATGCAACAGTCAGTCATCCTGCTGGTTTTAATAAACAGGCAGGGAGAAAAATATCTGAAAAAAAGAAAAGGGGGAATTGTGCTTATTGTGCTACTTTCCAGATGAGATAATAATTGTTTTTGATAGTATTTTTATGTTGAGAATTGTATTTTTTTTATTAGATTTTTTTTTTTACATTTGTTTATTTTTCATAGTTAATATTTTTTATTTTATTGTTGCATTTGTATGTTTATGATTTTTGAAGTATTTTTAATTGTTTATTCAGTTTTTTTAATTGTTTGTATTGTATATTTTATTTAGATTTTAATCAAACGTTTTTTTTAAATGTTCTATTTTTATTTTCACCATTTTGTCTTTTGTCAACTTGATATTTTTTTACATTTTATTGTTATTTTTTATTTATATTTTTTACTTAATCAGATTTTTTTGTTTTGTTTTATTTGTATTGATTAACATTTTTTTTATTTTCAGTTTTATTTTTATGGATTAACAAATTTGTTATTTTAATTATTTTATTTGTTTCGTCTTATTTTATATATATATTTTTTTCTTTTACATGCAGCACCGTTTTTGATTTCTTTTACCTACAGTATTTGTAAATTATACCGTTAATTTAATGTTTTTTTTTAAAGAATATAAATATGTGGTTTGTTTTATATTTCTCGTATTTTTTTATTTATTTTTTGTATTTCAGTATAGACTTTTCATTTTCCAATTAGATTTTTTGTTGACTTCCTACCTGTAACATTTGCTTCATATTTTCCTTCTTAACTTTCAATATGTACTTTTCATTTCCAAAATGTCTTGATGATGAATCTTTGATGTGAGGTTCTTGTGCTTGTGGCGTCTTTCAGGTTCTGCAGCCTCTGCAGCAGCGCTTCCTCAACCTCATCAACCAGGAGAACTTTGCCCAGATCAGCCAGGAGGAGGCGGTCAAGCGGGAGATCGTGGCCACGCTGGAAGCGCTGTGCGGCATCGCCGAGGCCACGCAGATCGACAACGTGGCTTCGCTCTTCTCCTTCCTCATGGACTTCCTGTCCAGCTGTATCGGACTCATGGAGGTCAGGGCGGCGACGGGGCAGAAGGGGTGGGTGGACAAGATCCTCGGCGGCGTCATTTATTCTACGCGTGTTGGTTCCAGGTGTACAGCAACACGCCAGAGACCATCAACCTCATCATTGAGGTTTTTGTGGAGGTGGCTCACAAGCAGATCTGCTACCTGGGAGAGGTCGGTAACCGCGTGATGGAAATGGACGCGAGCGGAAATAACCCCGAGCGGCGTGTGTGCAGAACAAGTCGATGAAGCTGTACGAGGCGTGCCTGACGCTGCTGCAGGTTTACTCCAAGAACAACCAAACCAGGAAGCGAAGCGACGCGACCGCCGAGGAAGACCAGTACCAAGACCTGCTGCTCATCATGGAACTGCTCACCAACCTGCTGTCCAAAGAGTTCATCGACTTCAGCGACACGGGTGCGCCGCGCCGCGCCGCTCGAATGGTTTCAACCTGGAGGGAGTTGTGCATGGAAGTGCTTGAGTTGATCCTCCGGTGTGTCTTTGATCCAGACGAGGTGTTCCGTAGCCCAGACCAGGGCACGCCGGCGTCCAGTCGTCCGGTGTCGGCCGCAGACGTGGTGCTCTACGGCGTCAACATCGTTCTTCCCCTCATGTCGCAGGACCTTCTCAAGGTTAGATCCAATTTTTGGGGGGCCATCAATCTTAATCTGGAAAAAAGCTGGCTGACGTCTTTTCTTTTTTCTTTTTTTTTCAAGTTCCCATCTCTGTGCAACCAGTACTACAAGCTCATCACCTTCATCTGCGAGATCTTCCCCGAGAAGATCCCGCAGCTGCCCGAGGATCTTTTCAAGAGTCTCATGTTCTCGCTGGAGCTCGGCATGACCTCGTATCCTCGTCACATGGGAGCGCATCGGTCACTACAGAAAACAAAAAGAAAAAGTCATTGCTTCAATTTGCATCAATCGCTACAGTGGACAGCCAATCAAAGGTTGCCTTCTACAAGTGTATGGTAGCATTCGCTGTCGCTGATCGTTGAGTATCAGTTACTACAATGTACATAAAATCGGAAGTTTTCTTATCAGTCACGACAGTAAGACGGCGATTCTATATGCATCAGTCACTACGGGGGGGGGTAACTTTGAAAATTGCAGACCAATCATTTCGGTGGAGGCTTGCATGTTATTCCACACGCAGATGACGCAACTACTGTAGTGACTGATATGGAAGAAAATGTGCGGATTGGTCTCTTCTGTAGTAACTGATACATCCAGACCAAAAAAAACGGCTTTTGAAATGAAATAGTCGTGACCGATCCGTATTGAAGAAAATTGCTTCAGTAGCGTTTTCTACTGTAGAAATGGATACATATTGAAAAATACTTCACAGTAGTGATTGATGCATATAGAGGAAAACAACAGGATATAGTAACTGTCTTTATTGAGCATAAACAAAACAAATCCACACAAGATATGTTATCAAATAAATAAATACAAAGACAGCAGGTAACTGATTCTTGTCAAAGAAAACGTTTGAACAGCTCGCTAGGTTTTCAGTAGCTGTCCATTGGACTGATTGATGCGTATAGACCTCAGGTGTCCAACCCGAGGCCCGTGGGCCGCATCCGACCCCCCCACAAATGCAAATCACGTATATGTACCAAAATTATTCAATAATAACATTGAGTTATTTAAAAATAAAATTTTACTTTTATGGTAACTTGAGCAATTATTCAACTATTAATATCCTTGACTTTTGCTTTCCAAACGAGTAATCCATCATTGAGACGTTTAAACATTGATTTGGTTCCACCGTCATAACGGCCCAATGAGGGAAGTCGTAACAACAGAATAGCCCGCGGCAAAAATGAGCATCATTTATTGGCGGCGTGTGTTGTTTATTTCTTCAAGTGGACATCCTTAACGCCAATGTTCAGTATGGGTTCGGAGATCAGTCAATTGTGTTTGGAAGCGTTGTCGCCGTTGGCCGAGCAGTGCGCCAAAAACCAGGAGAAGGACACGCCCCTCTTCATGGCCACGCGACACTTCCTCAAGGTACACAAACACACACACACACACGCGCGCGCCATGTGCAGTTTGTTCCGGTGTTTGTAACGTGTCGTATGTTGCAGCTGGTGTTTGACATGTTGGTGCTGCAGAAACACAACACGGAGATAACGGTGGCGGCGGGGGAAGCGCTTTACACGCTAGTCTGTCTACACCAGGTCAGATTACGCTTACCTGTAAAGTTGACTTGAGATGAGTTAAGATATTGCCACACAAGTATCATGATACTGTTGATATCATCAAAATCTTTGTATGCTATCGATAGTCCTGACAAAATATTGTGGTACATTATTATCAATTTGTTGATCAAGAATTGTGATACTAATGATATTGTGATGCTATTGATATTGGGATTGTATTGTAAAGCTCTTGATGGTGCTAACAAAATATTGTGGTATTATTATGGGTCGATTACTGTGATATGAGTGATATCGTATGTATTATTAACTATTGTTGGCTAAACATTGTCAGATTATCAAAATTTACTCATTCACTGCCAATGACGGCTATAGACGTCATAAATTCATTTGAACTATTTCTATTAGTTTAACATTTTTTTCCACTTTTGTTAAGAGTATGAAAATCTAGAAAAAAATTGTTTTGTACATTTAGTAGAACACATAAAATTTGTGATTAATCGTGAGTTAACTAGTGAAGTCATGCGATTAATTACGATAAAAAAAAAATCACCTGACACTCCTAATTTTTAATAATCTTCTTTAAAAATATATATAAATAAAAAAGTAATTATTTTTTCCAATTTTTAATCTTTTTTTTGTTTGTTTTTTGTTTTTTAAGAAATAATTATTAAAAAATTAGGGGCGTCAGGCGATTACCATTTTTAATCGTAATTAATCGCATGTCTTCACTAGTTAACTCACGATTAATCACAAATGTTATATCTGTTCTAATACAATTTTTAAAAAAATCTAGGTTTTCATACTCTTGTTAACAAAAGTGGGAAAAAAATTCAAATTAATTTTTGACGTGTATAGCCGTCAATGGCAGTGAATGAGTTAATACTCTAATATATATATATATTGTTGACTAAGTATCGTGATACTATCGATATCGGGATATGATAGCGTGAGTTAGTGAAACTCAGCATGACAGCATATTGTGGGGCAACGCAAGTACAGTGTTGTTGTGATGTCGCGCTGCAGGCGGAGTACTCGGACCTCGTGGAGTCGCTGCTGTCGTCCCAGCGCGACGCCGTCATCTACGGCCGCCTCGTGGCCGCCTTTAACGCGCTGACGGCCAGCAGCACGCCGCCGGCCATGGAGCGCAAACAGAAGATGGCCTTCCTCAAGAGCCTCGACGATTTTGTGGCCAACGTGGGCGGCTTGCTCTGCGTCAAGTAGCCATCGCGGACCAACGCACGTCATGCCAATTCACGTCACGCCCGCGATAAACTATGGGTACATGGGAAGGACGCTCGCCATGGTGACCTGCTTGAACTGCAGTGCAGACAGACAGACAGACAGACTGGGAAGCTACAGGCAAAGCTTCTGGAGTACACACACACACACATGCACCTATACAGTGTTATTGGAAGGTGACAAAGATTTTAATATTTTTCCCCAGTGTGACGTTTTTGAATGCCTTTGAACTTGTTGGAGGACCATTATGTTTAGAAAATGTGCACACACTGTAATATGCTCACACATGCGCATGCACACACTGCTCCAAATCCAGAGTGCCTTGTGTGTCGGAAGGTATGTACGGTATGTGTGTATATATATATATATATATGTATGTGTGTGTGTGTGTGTGTACACGTGCCTTGCATCATGTGTTGCCATGACAACAAAGGCCGCCTAGTTGCATTCAGGTGCACTGGTTTAGTTCACCAAAAAAGCGAAAGCATGCGCATGCTGGCGTCCGCCTGCAGGCCTTTTAAATGTTTGTTCTGTTTGAGGAACCTCACAATACACCGAGACTGAAATGTTTTTATACGCCAGGGAAGGTGTGGGGGGGGGCGGGGATTAGGCGCTGTGAACCTTTGTGCTTGAACTGACCTCAAGGAGATGAAACTGTTTCGGCCAAAGAGAAACGTACGTTGGCTGGAGTCGTATTTTTCTAAAGCAACATGTTCTCCGCAAAAAGGAGCAGAGACACTTTACCACCCTGCCTGTGTGTGTTGACCACATTTAAAAGTGTACATAAAGTTGTATTGTAATAAGTCTTATGGTTTCTTTATTCGCATACACAGTTCACATGACTTTTAATTTAATGCGTTAATGTGTTAGTATGTGCATAAATGTGTGAGTACTAACAGGATAAGCATTTATATATTCAACCTGCAATAAGATATTTACGTGTAAATGACTTTCCTCTACCCAGGAAAAAAATATTCATAAGATAGAAGGCAAAAAAGGAAACTAGTAACACTTTTTTAAGAAAAGAACAAAACGCTATATGTATATACAGTAGATGAGTGTGTGAATTTACATTACAGACTCAATTATGAGGAAACTGATTTATTTTCAAGATGGCTGACAGTAGAGCTACTTTTCAGATTTGTAAACTACGATTTCCCAGTTCATTTGAACGCACCATATGTAAACAAAGGTTGGCTGCTGTGACGTCATCACTCGCGACTCTTCACACATGGCCTCATCGAGGTGACAGTCGCAGCCGAGTGAGTTTTATTTTTTCCCCCCCTCACCTTTTCTTTCTTTCAACACAATCATTACTCCATGTCATAAATGTTGCTCCACTTAAGACGAGAAAAGCAGTCGAGCTTCGTTCTCCGTCGTTAAGGATGAGCGCCAGCGACGACGACGACGACGACGTCCCGACGCTGTCGGCTCACACGCTGGCAGCTCTGCGGGAGTTTTACGAGGAGACCCGAGGCGAGGACAACCGCGACGACCCCTCCTCAGCCGATGACCACTTTGCCGTGGGGGCCGTTGGCGAGGACTGGGTGAGCTACGAACAACTAATGTCGTGACACTGGTTTGTCCCGGTGTCTCGTTTACGTACATATTTGTGTTACGTCGTTGACGTTGTAACGTAAGCTCGTCGTAAAGCCAGGACCCTCTAAATACGCTACTTTTTGTGTGTTTGTGCGTGTAGCGGATGAGTCAATTCTGGTACACCGAAGACACGGCGACGCGATTGGCTGAGGAGCTTCTACACCAAGCTGGAGAAGGTGGCAGGTAAACAAAAAATAAACACACCCAAGATTCATATTCATAATCGGGAGCCTTTCACGCAGAACGCAGCAAAGGCAGTACACGCAAGCACAACTGTCCCAGTCTTACACTTTTCCCTTCCAGTCTCTGTTACAGCTCATGTATTACCTCCAAATGCACAATATTTGTGCGACAACTTCGTTCCTGCATATTGTGTCAGTACCTTTCACACGTGACCTGGCAAAGGCATGATATCACTGCAAATATGGACACTTTTCACGCTGAAAATTTGTGTAGATATACACGTGACTAAATTGCTCACACTATGTTTCCTGACAGACGTGTTGCGTTAACACTTGTTAGCATTTAGCTTAGCACACTCTTGAATTGTGCTGTGTTAGCATTTAGCTTAGCACACTCTTGAATTGTGCTGTGTTAGCATTTAGCTTAGCACACTCTTGAATTGTGCTGTGTTAGCATTTAGCTTAGCACACTCTTGAATTGTGCTGTAGGATCGCGTGCGTGAGCGCCCCCAGCGTTTACCAGAAGCTGAAACAGCTGCGCGGCCCCGATGGCCGTCCCGCATCCGCGACGGTCCTGGAGTACGACCGGCGCTTCGCCGTTTATGGCGACGACTTTGTCTTCTACGACTACAAGCGTCCGCTGGCGTTCGAGGAGCGTGCGATGGCGCCCGGCAGCTTCGACGTGGTCCTGGCCGACCCGCCTTACCTCTCTGAGGAGTGCCTCGCCAAAGTGGCCCAAACTGTCAAGTACCTCAGCAAAGGAAAAGTGCTGCTGTGCACAGGTGAGAGAGAGAGCAAAATGCCATTTCCAGTCTTTATTTGAACAAATTAAAGAACACTTAAGTCATAATTGGACCCTAAATGATCTGCTTCAGACACATTTTGTTGCCATAGCAACTAAAGATCACATCCTTTTATAGTCCCTTCTCGTGTTTGCATTAGCATCGGTGCTAATTCAAAGTCACACAATGCTGTATGGATATGCTAAGAATGACTAGACGTTAGCTTTTAGCTTAGCATAATGAGTATTTAATGGTGTTTGTCCAGGAGCCGTCATGGAGAAACTGGCCAGGGATCTCCTGGATGTGAAAGTGTGTCACTTCCTGCCTCAGCACGAGCGCAACTTGTCCAACGACTTCCGATGTTTCGTCAACTATCCGTCGCGGTTGCTGTCCTGCTGATTAGCGGGGGAAAGGGGACCGTCCACAAGGTCCCGGTGGCTGATTGGATGTTGAGTCACATGACCACGTCAAATGGAAACACGGACGACGCTGGCAAAGTCGACACGTTAACATCTACTCGTGTTTATGTACCACTTCTTTTATCTTTATGTATTTTCCATTTCTACCCTTGTATGTACTAAAATGTATATTGCATGTCGCTGGTTCAAATAAAATAGACGTGAGGCCATTTTGAGAGCCCGGCTGACACGATGTTTTCTACTCGGGCAGTAGCTCATCTCCGAGGTCCTCGCCGGCAAAGACGTCGTCGTCCAGCCGCTTCTTGGCGCCGGTCCTGGGCTGGTCGGCGAGCGGGCCCAGCGGGTCCACGTAGGACGCGTCTACGCAAACACAAAATGGCCGCTAGCGTTGACCGACGCCATTCGATTGGCCCGGGGGGCCCCGCGCGGTCACCCACCCAGTTCTTCGGGGCTGCCGCGGCTCTCGTAAGGCTCGCCGGAGGCAGGAAGTGACATCGCGGGGACCGCCGCGCGCTCGCCTTTGGGAACGCTGTCTGAAACGCAACAGAACGTGCCGCAAACTGAATTTCTTCCCAGCTTAACAACTCTCATATTTGGGTGTCGAGGTCAAAAATAGGAATATGAGCAAGTGCTGACCAGCAGTCGTGTCTGCAGCGTCTGTTCTTTTACTTCTTGTGCTTCCTTCTCGGTCTGCCTTTGCTCTCTGGAGGAAAAGCTCATCCGCAGACACAACAAGCGTGAACATGAAAAATGCAAAATAGGAGCACAAAAATTGCGAGTCCCATTTTTGCTGCCACGGGAAGTCATTCAAATGGAAACGTGCGTACTTGTTCCCTGAGCTCCTTCATCTTCTCCACCTTCTTGAGTTTGCCGGCGTAGTCGTGGCCTTCCTGCCGGCCCATGCACTGACACAGACGCACCAAAAAGCGGAGACCTACACACACACACACACACACACACAAAATAAAACATTTGAATTGTTGTCCTCGTGTCCGATTTGTGCT